>NC_084751.1:0-220000 GCF_033978785.1 Entelurus aequoreus
TGAACATCACCTTGTTCAAAGAACAAAACCAACACAGTGCATAAACTCACAACAAATTACACACCTGCAAATCAGTCAAATGTTGCCGTATCCGTAATACGCCGATAGGGAGAAGTGTGTATTTTACACGATGAGTCGGGTGTGTTTTGACCTCCGCTGAACCCCAGAGGCCGACTCACCGAACCCCTAGGGATTCGATCGAACCCAGGTTAAGAACCACTGCATTACATCTTACACTACATTTTTTAGGTTTGACTTTATTTTGACTATATGCTTAAGGGTAAACCAACTCCAGCCGTGGGCCACAAATTGACCCCGGGCCACACTTTGGACACTCCCTGGTTTAGGCTTTACAGCAGGGGTCAGGGGGCCACATGGACACAAATCTACTCCCAACTTGTCTTTTAGTAGTAAGTAAGCAAACAAAGGCTCCTAATTTAGTCTGCTGACGTATGCACTAACATATTGTGTTATTCATCATTCTATTATTTTGTCAAAATTATTCAGGACAAGCGGTAGAAAATGAATTATTCATCTACTTGTTCATTTACTGTTAATATCTGCTTACTTTCTCTTTTAACATGTTCTATCTACACTTCTGTTAAAATGTAATAAACATTTATTCTTCTGTTGTTTGGATACTTTACATTAGTTTTAGCTAATTTTTTTAGAGGCGGTATAGTACCGAATATGATTCATTAGTATCGCGGTACTATACCAATACCGGTATAACGTACAACCCTAACTTGAATTCCAACACATATGATGTGTCTTACCTGTAAGGTTGCTCGCCTGTATGAGTCCTAAGGTGGCGCGTCAGGTTGGCAGAGCGTGGGAAGATTTTACCACAATATCTGAAAAAAAAAATTATAATACCAACATTAGCTAAATAATTTAGAAACCCTCTAAAATCCCCCCCGCCAAAAAATTAACGATGCATTGCTATGGAGGTTGCTTTCCTTACCTGCAAGTATAGCGCTCCTTGCCTTTGCGCAGCAGCGTCTCAGGGAGCGCCGAGGGTGGCGCTCTGAAGTCGAACATGGAGGGCACGGAGCGCAGCAGGTCCCCGGACTCTGGCTTCAAGGAGCTAAACGTCTCCAGCTTCTCAGCCATGTTCTCGATAGCCGACATCTAAAGAGAGACACCACACAGATAAGACAGGATGAAACATTTATTCATAACTGTGTTTCCTTAACATTCGCTTGTTTCGGCTGCACACCACAAATACAGTACATAGTGCGCCACCTGCTCGCCCTTGCTCATAAACACATTATAACGGGACTGTCTGTGAAGGTAGCTCGCTGTTACAACTCTGTATCGTAACTTTGCTTTTTTAAATTTTATTTATTTATTTATTTATATTTTTTATTTTTTTAAATATTTGTCCGGTCCAGCTTCTCAGGCAAATCATATAGCAGATGTAGATGCCCATATCGGCTGTTCAGATTTACTTTACAAAAGAGAAGTGTAGGATATTTCTCTTGTTGCCTTATTTGTATTTGACTTCATTAAATATATTTATATTATCATTTGGTGCAGCCGGGCCGGGGAAGGAGGGGATAAAAAAACAACAACAGCAAACACAACAATAACAACAACAACAACAATAGAGCATCAGCAAATACTACATGTACAAATATGATGGTAAAAGTGATATCAAATAAGCAGTTAGCGAAAATAAAAAATAATACAGAAATGACAATGAGCATTATTACACTACAAATGGAGCAATACAAATACCAATAGAAATAGCACTATTGATAATGAACAATACCAATAATGTACCATTATTATCAACAATACAGTTGTTCAGATGCAACAATACATATACGTAATGATAACTAGAGATACGAAAGAATGCAAAAAAATGGAGGGGAAGAAAGAGAAGCATCCTATATTAACCTTGTAGATTGTTATAGTAACAATAGGTTAAGCTTTGTTAGTGTGCCATGTATTACCCGGTTTACCCTAGGGCAACATTTTTAATATATGTTTGATGAAACATGATTATGTGCATGAGTGTATGTGTGCATATGTACTTGTATATGTACAGTATGTGTATATGTACACTACCGTTCAAAAGTTTGGGGTCACCCAAACAATTTTGTGGAATAGCCTTCATTTCTGAGAACAAGAATAGACTGTCGAGTTTCAGATGAAAGTTCTCTTTTTCTGGCCATTTTGAGCGTTTAATTGACCACACAAATGTGATGCTCCAGAAACTCAATCTGCTCAAAGGAAGGTCAGTTTTGTAGCTTCTGTAACGAGCTAAACTGTTTTCAGATGTGTGAACATGATTGCACAAGGGTCTTCTAATCATCAATTAGCCTTCTGAGCCAATGAGCTAACACATTGTACCATTAGAACACTGGAGTGATAGTTGCTGGAAATGGGCCTCTATACACCTATGTAGATATTGCACCAAAAACCACACATTTGCAGCTAGAATAGTCATTTACCACATTAGCAATGTATAGAGTGTATATCTTCAAAGTTAAGACTAGTTTAAAGTTATCTTCATTGAAAAGTACAGTGCTTTTCCTTCAAAAATAAGGACATTTCAATGTGACCCCAAACTTTTGAATGATAGTGTATGTTTGTACAGTGAATGCATATGTACAGTATGTGTATATGTATGTAACTTTGCTTTTAACACACCTCATAATGCACCTGGTCCACCAGAGCATAAGAAGCTATAGTATGTCTGTGCATAATTGTTTTATTTTGGTCACTTTTTGTTTGTCCCAGAGCAGCCACTAAAATGACCATGGCCATGCATGTAAAAGCCGAAGGATACAGGGACCATTTTGATGTTTTTCATTGTCAAAAGCACGTATAGATGAAAAATAAAATTGTCCTGCATGTCAGGATTGCAACTGTTTGCTCTTTTATTGAACTTTTTATGTTTTTTTTTCATTTTTTAAAAAGCATATTTGTAATGTACTGTGGGGCCCTTAAAAAATAGCTGCAGGCCACAATTTGGACACCCTTGCCCTATACCAGTCCTTCTTAAATAGTGGAGCGGTTTCCCATGTGATGGTGGGGTAGAGCAGTGTTTTTCAACCTTTTTTGAGCCAAGGCACATTTTTTTAATTGAAAAAATCCGGAGGCACACCCCCCAGCAGAAATCATTAAAAAAATGAAACTCAGCAGCCGATATTGACGGTAAAAAGTCGTTGTCGCAATTGTTGGGTATGACTTTAAATGTTCCAAATAAACTGAACCTGAACGTTACATGTTAAAATTGTGCTGTTTTGGTGCGGGGTAAGCAGATATTAAGGGGATTTGTTCCGCAAAACGCTTTACGTCACAGAACCAACTAAAGTCGTATTCTGAGGCACCACCGTAACTATGTCTGGGACTTTTTGGGGGAAGTTTTTAAGGTTGTTTGACAGAACTCTCTTCGAGACAGACGTTACAGACACACTGGAAGAGTTAACGACTGCAGCCAATCTGCTAATGAAGCCCAACAGTTGCTTTCATCAGATATCCCCCCGAAGAATTATGTGCTCTTGTCCACGCCGCATGTGCGCGGACGGACAAGAAACTATTTGCTGCAAGGTGGTCATAGCTGATTAATTGCCACCCATGTGTGTGAACGAGAAAATATATGTGTGTGTGTGTGTGTGAGGAATGTATTTGTCATGCATGTGAGAAAGGCCAGTGTGTGTGTTTGTACTTAAAGGCATGTATGTTGTTTGTGAGTGTGAATGTATATGCCAAGTGTGTATCCGTGTGTTGTCAGGTCTTTTCTATGTGTGTGTGTGTGTGTGTGTGTGTGTGTGTGGAGTGATTCATGTCCACTGCTGGGCTGTAAACCATTCGGTGCACAATGCGGGCAGACAGCACATTCGTCAATATGAAAGATGTTGACATTACTGATCAAGGGCCAGACATGGGTAATAATGATATCGCTGTGCTGAAAGGGGCGGTTGGGGGAGGAGCAGGGCCGGGAGGGGAAGGCAGAGGGGTGGTGGTCCCAGTAGAGCACTGGGCCTGACAGGCCATCCCCTCCACACACACACACACACACA
Organism: Entelurus aequoreus; assembly: GCF_033978785.1. Lineage (NCBI taxonomy): Eukaryota > Metazoa > Chordata > Actinopteri > Syngnathiformes > Syngnathidae > Entelurus > Entelurus aequoreus. The sequence goes on from NC_084751.1 coordinate 4,035, forward strand.
CACACTTTCCCCCCTCCTTTTAAGAAGGAGGCCCACTCAAATTTGCATTATTTCGCCTGCATTGTATTTTCAGCTTGTTCTCATTTCATCAACGCACCGAATCAGCGGCGATTCGGGTCGTCTAGCAAAGCCCTGCTCTGACTCTGACATTCCATCTCCTGTTTTCTCCCGCTGTCACGAGCCGAGATGGAGAAGATGGCGAGGAAGCATGATGAAGAACACGATGATAGGGGGGGGGGGGGATAGATGGAAGAAGAAAAAAGTGAAAGAAAAAAAAGAATAGAGGTTTAGAGAAGCTGATGGATGACATTGAAGCCCACGTAGGTGAGCGAGTGATGAGGAGTGATGGTTGAGAGTAAAGTTCCTGACTCGACTTTCCCACTGCTTGGCTTCTCTCCATTCATAAATGGAAATACAGAAGGACAATATTTCAATTTCACTTAATAATAATGATGCATATTAGGTGTATTCAAAATAATCATCACAGTGTTGATCCGTGCCCCATAATAGGTTAAGGAGCTCAATAAAAACTCACAAAAAAAACATCTCCCAAAACGTGATGAGGATAATAGTAATTTTCATGTTTTTTTTTTCTATTTTATCTATGTTTCTATGTTTTATCTAGTGTTTATCTAGTGTTTTTCATGTTTGTATTTCTACTTTAATTTTCTATTATATATTCTAACTTTTTATTTTATTTTTTAAAACCTTTTTAAATATTTTTGTAGCACTTTGAGATTTTAACAAATGTAAAGTGCGTTAAAAATGTAATTTGTTATTATTATCATTATTATTATTAACTGTACAATAAAAATTACAAAAAATTCTCAGTGATAGCAGCTCTACACTAACCGCACTCATCAATCGTTACTTAAAGAGTAAAAAAAGCCCTTATGTGTGTAACAGTGTGCACGTGTAGATATATAAACTGAACTGTAAATTGTATTTTAAGAACAGTATTATTTTTCTAAAATATAGATTTGTACTTAAAGTGATTACATTTTTGTAATATCAGTTGTGTTCAGCAATTTGTTTTGTTTAATTTGTGGGTTAATTGCAAACAACAGCATGTTTATAAATAACAGACCTATTGGTTTTGGGCCATTAAGTGCCATGTCCGTACCCATTAAATAAAATGTATGAATACACAAAAAAAATAAAATACACCATATTTTAAAATGCATTAATCTGATTACATTTTCAGTAAATACAATTCAAAATATTAATTTAAACTATCTTGAAATCTTGCTGTCCATTCCTCGCGTCCGAAAATGTAACTTTACCATCATAACTTCAATCCTTCATAAATTAGGGACGGGAATCTTCCTACAACTCACACTTCTATTCGTTCCTGGTTCTTGGAGTGACAGTTCGATTCAGATTCGAATCTCGATTCGTTGCTGGTTCTTAGAGTGACAGTTCGATTCAGAATCGAATCTCGATTCAAATCGATTCTCGCATTATACTGTATCATTTCGTATAGAAATGAAAAGGTTACAAAAGCTCCTCTTGAATGCTAACGTATAACATACATGTAAGTGTGGAGATGGCCCAAATATATATATATATATATATATATATATATATATATATATATATATATATATATATATATATATATATATATATATATATATATATATATATATATATATATATATAAAATCAAGCACACCTGTGAAATGAAAACCCTTTCAAGTGACTACCTCTTGAAGCTCATCGAGAGAATGCCAAGAGTGTGCGAAATAGTAATCAGAGCAAAGCGTGGCTATTTTGAAGAAACTAGATTATAAAACATGTTTTGAGTTATTTCACATTTTTTTGTTAAGTACATAACTCCACATGTGTTCATTCATAGTTTTGATGCCTTCAGTGACGATGTCCAATCTCAATAGTCATGAAAATAAAGAAAACACATTGGAATGAGAAGGTGTGTCCAAACTTTTGGCCTGTACTGTATATTTATGTATATATATATATATATATATATATATATATATATATATATATATATATATATATATATATATATATATATATATATATATATATATATATATATATATATATATATATATATATATATATATATATATATATATATATATATATATGTACAAATTGTAGTTTAGATAATTTATTTTAGTACTCCTATCAGATTTTTTTTTGCATATTTGTGTTACTCCTAATTCCAACTATGCTTTTATTTCCTTAAAATTTTTTTTTTTAAATTAGAGATGTCCGATAATATCTGAGTGCCGATATTATCGGCCGATAAATGCTTTAAAATGTAATATTGGAAATTATCGGTATAAGTTTTAAAAAGTAAAATGTATGACTTTTTAAAACGCCGCTGTACAAAGTGGTACACGGATGTAGGGAGAAGTACAGAGCGCCGATAAACCTTAAAGGCACTGCCTTTGCGTGCCGGTCCAATCACATAATACCTACGGCTTTTCACACACACAAGTGAATGCGATGCATACTTGGTCAACAGCCATACAGGTCACACTGAGGGTGTCCATATAAACAACTTTAACACTGTTACAAATATACACCACACTGTGAACCCACACCAAACAAGAATGACAAACACATTTCAGGAGAACATCCGCACCGTAACACAACATAAACACAACAGAACAAATACCCAGAACCCCTTGCAGCACTAACTCTTCCGGGACACTACAATATACAACCCCTGCTACCCCCCCACCAACCCCGCCCACCTCAACCTCCTCATGCATGTCCCAAATTCCAAGCTGCTGTTTTGAGTCATGTTAAAATAAATAATGTACTTTGTGACTTCAATAATAAATATGGCAGTGCCATGTTGGCATTTTTTTCCATTACTTGAGTTGATTTATTTTGGAAAACCTTGTTACATTGTTTAATGCATCCAGCGGGGCATCACAACAAAATTAGGCATAATAATGTGTTAATTCCACGACTGTATATATCAGTATCGGTTGATATCGGAATCGGTAATTAACAGTTGGACAATATCGGAATATAGGATATCGGCAAAAAAGTCATTGTCGGACATCTCTAGTTTAAATTTAGTACAAATTTAAACTCTGGTCGAATTCGGTCACTCTAACATATTACCCTCTCAGATTAAAAACAATACATACACCACAAGTCACATAGTCCACTGACATTACATTTCTTCATTCCATACTAAAAACTCACTCTTGTTACTCAAACGAGTCATCATTGCCTGAGTAAACAAAAATGAAATAAAGTTGCCTGAAATGAGCCAATACACATTTTGAGTAGTCCTGATCACATTTTGAGGTGACAACACTTCCCCCAGATTTTTAAGGTCATTTTGAGACAATTACAACAAGCAATTACTAATAGGACTAAAGATGCAAAGGAACTGTTAGCTAAATCTGGTGCACCTATCTTTTCCTTGTGAATAATGTATCGTGCAAACTAAATACATGTTTGAAATACATTTCAACCAACAACACCGATTGGTTGATTGGCCCTTCTATGGACGAGGGACAATTAGAAACCTTTAACCACAAATTCAGACTTAATGATTGAGGTGTCCTTTTTATGGATTAGGTTGATTCCGTCTATTCTATTATGTCACAGTGGGTGTCATGTTCAGGCGACCTACAATAAAATCCATTAAAAGTTATTTTTTAGGGTCATAAACTCCATTGCTTTGTCCAACAATCCCTTTTACATACACCTTACGAAAACCCCTTGTTATTCTGCCTCGGGCGGAGTGTAAGCGTCTGTGAACTTGCTTGTTGCTGCAGCGTCGCTGTGGGACCAGCACTTGATTGGCTGTCTTCAGAAGTCAGTGATAATGCGAGGGGCCTCAATTAGTGAGATGCATTCTCAATTGTTGATCTTTATCAGCAACCAGATGTTTGGAGAGGAGCTAATTTAACCCCCCCGCCCCCTGAATCCAGCATCCCAAAGAGACTGTTACCCTTGGACAGATGTAAGTAACGCGGCCCCCACTAAACACCTCCACCGCCCCCTTAAGTGCAAGCTCATTTGGAATAGCTGTGCTTCGTTGTCTGCACAAGCAAACATCCAAAAGTGATGTCCAGGGTGTAGCTCCGCTGGAAATCCCCACTTTTTAGCCTTTAATTGGAATCTGAGCTATATCTAGATGCGAAAAATGTCAACAAATTAAAATAATTAAAATGAGGGGGAAACACCAAAAACATAAGTCATGTGATCAATTCATTCCCAAAAGGGGAGTGTGTACATTCAAAAACAAGTTCATAGGGGGGAGTCAATTGCCAAAAATGTTGTATAATTGTAAATAAACAAGTTTGGTCAAAGGTACACTGCAAAAAGTCAGTGTTCAAAAACAAGAACAAAAAATACAAAAAATAGGGGTATTTTATTTGAACTAAGCAAAATTATCTGCCAATAGAACAAGAAAATTCTGCTTGTCAAGACTTTCCAAAACAAGTAAAATTAGCTAACCTCAATGAACCCCAAATTACCTTAAAATAAGTATATTCTCACCAATTATAACTGCACTACTATATGAGTTCGTATTTTCTATTGTTTCATTGAAAATAAAACAGCAACGTCCATTTGGCTGTCGTCTGTTTTAATATGAGACACAATTGTGTCAAAGTCATGATTTTTTTTTTCATGCTTGAAATAAGAAATTATTACTTTAAAAAAGTAGTTTTATACTTTTGAGTGTTGATGACACAGCTTTGCAACAGTTGATATTCTAGTTTCAAGCACGTTTTACTCAATATAGGTCATAAAATCTCAGCTACAAGCTGTAATATCTTACTGAGATCATTTAGGGCCAAAACCCTTAAAACAAGTAAAACACTCTAACATCAAATCTGCTTAGTGAGAAGAATTATCTTATCAGACAGAAAATAAGCAAATATCACCCTTATTTGAGATATTTAATCTTACTTAGATTTCAGTTTTTGCAGTGTACTCTACTAAAATTGCACGAAGACACAAGTTAAGCATGATGTCACTACATTTGTATCTACACTTCAGCACAGTTGTTGAGTTGAGTTGAGTTTGTGTTTATTTCGAATTTGCATGCATACAACATGATACATCACAATTTCCAGTTTCTCTTATTCAACACGTTCGAAAAGGAGTAGGAAGAAGCAGAGCTTATTTAATCCTACCCCTTTTCCTTTACATAGCGGTCGCTAAAACTTGTGTTCACTTCCTGTTCTCAATTTATTCACAATATACTCCATAACTAATAACATTAGTGACATAACATGGAAAATAATGAGTGTGTTGGCTGCTATGTTTAATACGACTAAGTCAATTTATTGTTCTTTTTTATTTTTATTTTTTAACTCAGATGACGGTTAATAATGTTTGAACGTAACTTAAAACTAAGAGTGTCCAGATACAACTTTTTCCACTTCTGATCTGATACTGATTTTGGCGCCTTGGGTATTGGCCAATACCGATATTGATCTGATACGATATCAGCACAAATCATATATATTTGTTATCATTTTGTAGTGTGGTATGCCAGAAAATGTTTGACCAAGTGAAATGACTCAAACAGAGAAAAACAGTAGGTCTGATAGACACTAACTTATTTATTGTTAATTGTTTGGAATGGGCTTCTGTTGCCTTTAGGTTGAGTGTTAATTGTTTTTTTTTTTTTTTTTTTAGCAATATCTAGTGGCTACAATAAATTATTACATTAGTTTAACCTCCTAAGGCCCAAGCTGTTTGTTTACATGCTTTTTTTTATTTGTCTTTGCTATTTGGGCTTATTGGACCTTAATTAGAATAAAAACTAAAAATCATCTTTTTATATGATGTACTTAGTCCACAAGTACACAAACGTGTACTTCATGTGTAGTGACATGCACATTTTTATTTTTACACTTTTTTTTCCCCAAATTCCATTGTATGTTGTACTCTTCTGACACCACCAGATGGCAGTATAAGTGTCCATATGTCGGCATAAGACCCCAATTCAGTAGTGTACACAATTTTGGAAATAAGAGCTAAAAGGTGCTGTCCACGCATGTGGCCACTAAAGCCTATAGAGGTTTTTAAGCTCATGGACCAGTGTGTTGAATGATGCGGACACGTTTGTTACTGGATACTTTCTAATATGCTTCTTCCTTGGAGACTTTGTATGTGTGAGTAATACGCAACTATAATTATTTCATACCTGTTTATACTGACAAATGCCCTGTTTTAGACTGCAATATTGTTCACGTATTTCGTATAGCTAGCTTGCGTGCTATTGTGTGCTTCGCTGTTGTGTTCGCTCCCTTGTTGCACAGTCCCGAAAGTTTTTAAGCCAAAAGGTAAAAACACATGAAAAACAAGAGGGAAACATTAAAGAACATAAATGAGGATATACAAGAGCACAAAGCTGCTGCCACCAGCTGCCGCTTCAGCGGCGCCATTTTTACTTACAGCAACAAAAGTAAAACGCAAAATCAATATCTGGGATCTGATATAATTCAATACTTGATTTTTTGCTGATATCGGACCAATTTCCGATATCAATATCAGATCTGGGCACCCCTAATTCTAAACCATTGCAAACTGCAAACACTCTAATTAAAATATATCGTTACATTATTACCATTTTGATATGGTCAATCAAATGTAGTTGATGCCAGCAAATTTGGGGATTTTTGGTCGAAAAAAAAACCAAACATTTTTTTTTGCATTTTTATCTAAGTTTTCTCTAACAATTAGCTTTTTTGCAGAAAACTCATCTTAATCATCCTTAGTCAGGAAAAGTTTTTAAATACCATTGGTGCAACAAGTACAGGTAACCTACTGTATGGTCGGATATAATCAATACCATATAGCGGGGGTCAGCAACCCGTGGCTCTCTGTAGTGCCTGTAGTGGCTCCCTGGAGCGTTTTTAAAAAGTATTGATAATGGAAAAAGATGGGGGGTAAAATAATTTTATTGTTTTAGTATGTTTTTTGTTTGAGGACAAACATGACACAAACCTTCCCAATTGTTAAAAAGCCCACTGTTTTAATATGATTGTGTGTATGCTGCACTGATGAGAGTATTAGGTGAAAATCGTTTTGTCCTACTAATTTCGGCAGTTCCTGAACTCACCATAGTGTGGACTGTGACGCAGCAGTTTGTTTACATGTAAAATCTTCCACTACTTCTTTATCTCATTTTGTCCACCAAAAGTTTCATGCTGTGCTTAGTTGATGTTATTGACTTGTTGGGGTGCTAATCAGGCATATTTGGTCAGTGCATGACTGCAAGCTAATCCATGCTAACATGCTATTTAGGCTAGCTGTATGTACATATTGCATCATTATGCCTCATTTGTAGGTATATTTGAGATCATTTAATATCCTTTACTTGTATCCTCTTTGTATATAATTTAGTTTTGCATGTCTCATGACACACTGTATGTAATATTGGCTGCATTTCTGATAGTTGTTTGTGTGCGTGCCATGTTGTTCCAGACCACAGCAAACATTAACTAACTTGCCAAAGATTGTAATAAACCTATTAAAAGAAGACAGCCTGCTGTTTCCTTTAACTTGGACACACACATCTATACCTTTGGCCATTAAAAGTCAGTAATTTTCTAGGTGTTATCTCACCTTCTGAGTAGCCTCTGATTTACTAATGGTTTCTCATGTTGTAAAAATGTGTAGAATAAATATTAAATTTCAACATTTCTGTCAACGAAGATTTACTTCAGCCTGCGACACATAGTAGGCTATTATAGGTAATATAGACACTTACGCCATGTGTTGCCTTCATTATAACACTTATATACGGGCTTTTAATTTTTTGCACCTCCAGACAGATTTGTTTTTTGTATGTTTGGTCCAATATGCCTCTTTTAACATTTTGGGTTGCCGACCCCTGCCATATAGGGACACCCCTACTTACAACAGTGTGAAATATGACAGGTCAGTCAGGTGCCAGATAGCATTTTTGATGTGTAACAAGGTGTAACACGATGCAAAGCTTGTTGGCTTGTCTTCAAAATAACAACATCACATTTTCCATGCATCAATGTTGGTTGAAAACTAAACTTACCCAAGTGTTCTGATCCGGCAAACGAAACTGAAGGGTGAGAAAAAAGAGCAGTCAAAACCAGGACATGGTTAACGCATCGCCATCTCTAGATTTGAAATATGTGGGCAACAGGTATCAACTTGGTATGTTATGTCATGATGCCGGAAATATAAGTGGCTCTAATAGTACCCAACACTTCCTTGTGCTCAATAAACATGTTTCAGCCGTTTAAGAGGAGGCCATATTTCTTTGCAATAAAATATCCTGCCAGGAATTAATATGTTGAATCACAAAAGGTAACAAAAAGTTCCAGTTCCTAAGTCCCTTTTACCATATGTCTCAGGGAGTGAGTCAGGTGACAGCAAGCGAACCCCTTTAAAAGTATACAGAAGGGCCCCTCGACTGGTCTCTCTTGGACCCACCCGAGTCTGGTGTTTCTGGGAATGATTTGTGTGTCCAGACATCATAAAGTCATAAAGACGGTCTGAGCACACTGTTAGTGTTTCGACTGATAGGACACCTCATTAAGGCATGTGGGACAACCATGTGGCTGCCGCAGCAGTCGGGGACTGGGGGGACGTAAATCAGGCAAATGAAACAGCTTGTAAAAACCAGACCTGAAACGGTTAGAAAAAAAAATCATAGGCCTGGGAAAACGATGTTTTCACTTTCTGATAGGCCCTTCTCACCCGCAATAGAGACTAATCAAATGAACATCAATACAAGGCAGACCTGGGCATGTTAAGGCCCGGGGGGCACATGCGGCCCGTTGAGCTTTTCAATCTGGCCCGCCGGACATTCCCAAATAATTTTTTTAGATGTTTAAAATGGAAAGTGTAGCTGCCATTATGATGTGCAGTGATGTTTTCTAATGACCGTAAGTCTTCAACTATACTAAGTATTTCAATGCTTGAAATCTGCGCTTATGGATGATATACTAGTTACTAGAGATGTCCGATAATATCGGCTGGCCGATATTATCGGCCGATAAATGCTTTAAAATGTAATATCGGAAATTATCGGTATGTTTTTTTATTATCGGTATCGTTTTTATTTTTTTATTTTTTATTTTTTATTTTTATTAAATCAACATAAAAAACACAAGATACACTTACAATCAGTGCACCAACCCAAAAAAACTCCCTCCCCCATTCACACAAAAGGGTTGTTTATTTCTGTTATTAATATTCTGGTTCCTACATTATATATCAATATATATCAATACAGTCTGCAAGGGATACAGTCCGTAAGCACACATGATTGTGCGTGCTGCTGGTCCACTAATAGTACTAACCTTTAACACTTAATTTTACTCATTTTCATTAATTACTAGTTTCTATGTAACTGTTTTTATATTGTTTTACTTTCTTTTTTTTATTCAAGAAAATGTTTTTAATTTAGTTATCTTATTTTATTATTTTTTTAAAAAAGTACCTTATCTTCACCATACCTGGTTGTCCAAATTAGGCATAATAATGTGTTAATTCCACGACTGCATATATCGGTTGATATCGGTATCGGTAATTAAAGAGTTGGACAATATCGGATATCGGCAAAAAGCCATTATCTGACATCCCTAATATGTATATATATATATATATATATATATATATATATATATATATATATATATATATATATATATATATATATATATATATATATATATATATATATATATATATATATATATATATATATATATATATATATATAAAAGGGACAAGCGTTAGAAAATGGATGGATATATATATATTTAATCTTTAAATTGAAACATTTTTAAAATTTATTGTAAACTAATTAGCGTGTTCATTCTGATTAGATAAATTATTACTTTAATTACACTTATAACATTGTTTTAATTCAAAATATTTATGTTTTGAAATAAATAAACACAATATTAAAAATACATATTAAAATATACAATGTTAAAAGCAAAAATATATTTTTTTATATATTTGCATTGTTGTAATTTTATTTCTATAAATTTTTCAGACATGTCATTGGGCATTTTGAAATGGATCCAAGCTACGGGACTATTAAATATTCCTCCGCGTGCCGTACAAAGAGAAAATATTCAGTGTAAAATAAAAGCAGGATGAAGTAAAACTACTTACTGATACTGTCACTTAGTGGCCGTTTATGGGTATTGCTGGGAATGAATAATATGAGGAAAGAGCAAAATAGTGACCCTACCAGCCCATCTGCCAAAATCAACGTTTTTGTTTTTTCCCCCACCCGAGTCAGACGCAGCGTTGCCGTGTGACCGACTAGACAGAAGGTGCATCACCGTACGGCAGCTGGCGTCACACACCCATCGTCTCGGCTGCTTCCTGATTTGTTCACCATACGCAATAAAACACATGACAGCAACAAAAAAAAAAGATGACAAAAAAAAATCTTTCATGGTTTTAGTTTTGTTTTATTGATATTTTCACGCTGCCGGGCATGCACGTTATTGATGCAATAAGTACTTGTAATCACCCCGACGTATTTAAGGTGCTTGCGGCCGCTCAGAATACATAAGAAAAATAAATATTAAATATGATAAATAGGCACTCACAGTCTCACAGGAAATTGCGTCTCCCTCGGCACACTCGGCTCCTCATGCTCCTCAGCTCCCTGCAGACGTTCAGCAGGAAGTCCTTGTAGGTCTTCAACACCACGCAGCCGTAAACCTTCTGCTGGAAGGTGTTCTGCGCGGGCGGCAGGGAGGCGGGCGCCCCCGCCGGCCAGTCCTGGAGGTTGGGGAAAACGTCCCGGTAGAAGTTCCGCAGGAGCGCCTCCAGGCCCCGGTTGCGTTCCCCCACCGTGTCCAGCTGGACCAGGAGGCCGCTGTCGGGGCGCTGCAGGTCCGTCTGCTGCTCGTACACCCGCCTCAGGTGAGAGGAGAAGACCCGCAGGTGGCGGAGGATGCTCTCCGTCCTCTCCGAGGGCTCCAGGCCGGAGATGTTGGGCTCGGGGACGTCGGGGATGGACACCTTGCAGAAGAGGTGGGACATGTCTCCTTGGGAGGCTCTCTGTGGGGAGGACAAGCAGCCACACCTTTACCACTAACCACACTGTCTCTTTATACAAACCCCGTTTCCATATGAGTTGGGAAATTGTGTTAGATGTAAATATAAACGGAATACAAGGATTTGCAAATCCCTTTCAAGCCATATTCAGTTGAATGCACCACAAAGACAACATATTTCATGTTCAAACTCATAAACTTTGTTTCTTTTTTGCAAATAATAATTAACTTGGAATTTCATGGCTGCAACACGTGCCAAAGTAGTTGGGAAAGGGCATGTTCACCACTGTGTTACATGGCCTTTCCTTTTAACAACACTCAGTAAACCAGGGGTGTCAAAGTCATTTTAGATGGGGGGGCCACACGGAGGAAAAATCTACTCCCAAGTGGGCCGGACTGGTAAAATCACGGCACGATAGCTTAAAAATAAAGACAACTTCAGGTTGTTTTCTTTGTTTAAAAATAGAACAAGCACAAATGTACAAATCATAATGTTGTTAGGTTTTTATTTTACACATACATGTTGCGGTTAATAATTTATTTGTCATTATCTATATTTTCTGAATAAATGATGTGATAATGTTCATCATTGGTGTTAATGTTCAATCTATCAAGATAAAAATAAGTATATCAAAATCAAGTTACAGGATGTTATTTAGGTAGTTTGATCACTTTCCTCGACTGATGTACTAATGTGGTTTATTTTGTACATATGTAGCATCATCTACAAAGATACAAATAATTGCTATTGTGACATCTAGTGGACACATTTAGAACAGCAGTTTCTTTCATTCAAACATTTCAGGTACATTTTTATACTTTGCAAACTCATCCCGCGGGCCGGATAAATCCTGTTCGCGGGCCTGATCCGGCCCTCGGGCCGTACGTTTGACACCCCTGCAGTAAACGTTTAGGAACTGAGGAGACACATTTTTGAAGCTTCTCAGGTGGAATTCTTTCCCATTCTTGCTTGATGTACAGCTTAAGTTGTTCAACAGTCCGGGGGTCTCCGTTGTGCTATTTTAGGCTTCATAATGCGCCACACATTTTCAATGGGAGACAGGTCTGGACTACAGGCAGGCCAGTCTAGTACCCGCACTCTTTTACTATGAAGCCACATTGATGTAACACGTGGCTTGGCATTGTCTTGCTGAAATGAGCAGGGGCGTCCATGGTAACGTTGCTTGGATGGCAACATATGTTGCTCCAAAACCTGTATGTACCTCTCAGCATTAATGGTGCCTTCACAGATGTGTAAGTTACCCATGTCTTGGCCACTAATACACCCCCATACCATCACACATGCTGGCTTTATACAGTTTGCGCCTATAACAATCCGGATGGTTCTTTTCCTTTTTGGTCCGGAGGACACGACGTCCACAGTTTCCAAAAACAATTTGAAATGTGGAACACTTTTCCACTTTGTATCAGTCCATCTTAGATGAGCTCAGGCCGAGCGAAGCCGACGGCGTTTCTGGGTGTTGTTGATAAACGGTTTTCGCCTTGCATAGGAGAGTTTTAACTTGCACTTACAGATGTAGCGACCAACTGTAGTTACTGACAGTGGGTTTCTGAAGTGTTCCTGAGCCCATGTGGTGATATCCTTTACACGCTGATGTCGCTTGTTGATGCAGTACAGCCTGAGGGATCGAAGCTGCTTACGTGCAGTGATTTCTCCAGATTCTCTGAACCCTTTGATGATATTACGGAGCGTAGATGGTGAAATCCCTAAATTCCTTGCAATAGCTGCTTGAGAAAGGTTTTTCTTAAACTGTTCAACAATTTGCTCACGCATTTGTTGACAAAGTGGTGACCCTCGCCCCATCCTCGTTTGTGAATGACTGAGCATTTCATGGAATCTACTTTTATACCCAATCATGGCACCCACCTGTTCCCAATTAGCCTGTTCACCTGTGGGATGTTCCAAATAAGTGTTTGATGAGCATTCCTCAACTTTCTCAGTATTTTGTGCCACCTTTCCCAACTTCTTTGTCACGTGTTGCTGCCATCAAATTCTAAAGTTAATTATTATTTGCAATAAAAAAAAAAAAAAGTTTATCAGTTTGAACATGAAATATGTTGTCTTTGTAGCATATTCAACTGAATATGGGTTGAAAGGGATTAGCAAATCATTGTATTCCTTTTATATTTACATCTAACACAATTTCCCAACTCATATGGAAACGGGGTTTGTATATACAAAACCAGTCAAGTTGGCACGTTGTGTAAATGGTAAAAAAAAAACAGAATACAATGATTTGCAAATCCTTTTCAACGTATATTCAATTGAATAGACTGCAAAGACAAGATATTTAATGTTCCAACTCAGAAACTTCATTTTGTTTTTGCAAATAATCATAACTTAGTTTCTGGGTGTTGTTGATAAATGGCGTTGGCTTTGCATAGTAGAGTTTTAACTTGCACTTACAGATGTAGCGAACGACTGTTAAGTTAAAGTTTAAAGTACCAATGATTGTCACACACACACTAGGTGTGGCAGCACGGTGGAACATGTGCATGTGCCTCACAATACGAAGGTCGTGAGTTCAATCCCGGGCTCGGGACCTTTCTGTGTGGAGTTTGCATGTTCTCCCCATGACTGCGTCTCCTCCCACCTCCAAAGACATGCACCTGGGGATAGGTTGATTGGCAACACTAAATGGTTCCTAGTGTGTGAATGTTGTCTGTCTAACTGTGTTGGCCCTGTGATGAGGTGGCGACTTGTCCAGGGTGTACGGCGCCCTCCGCCCGAATGCAGCTGAGATAAGCTCCAGCGGTATAAAATTGATGGATGGATGGACACTAAGTGTGGTGGGATTATCTTCTGCATTTGACCCATCACCCCCTGGGGGGGTGAGGGGAGCAGTGAGCAGCAGCGGTGGACACGCCCCGGGAATCATTTTGGTGATTTAACCCCCAGTTCCAACCCTTGATGCTGAGTGCCAAGCAGGGTCCCATTTTTATAGTCTTTGGTATGACTCGGCCGGGGTTTGAACTCACGACCTACCGACCTCAGGGCGGACACTCTAACCGCTAAGCCACTGAGCAGTGGTTTTCTGAAGTGTTCCTGAAGTCCATGTGGTGATATCCTTTACACACTGATGTCAGGTTTTGATTCGGTACCGTCTGAGGGATCAAAGGTCCGTAATATCATCGCTTAACTCCACCGTGTAGGACGGGAAGCGACATGAAGGCGTCGGTTTCTTTGATGCATTGTAATCCACAGGAAGATTTTGTCTTGACCCGAGATCTACAAAGCGGAGAGGAGGCAGGGCCTGGCTCCCCTCCAGGCACCTTTTCTTCCTACTGTTTTGTAACCAAAGGCGATGGCTGTTTACGACCCCCTTCCCTTAGAAACAGCTGTTGCCATGTAGACTTCCTTTTTTATTTATTTTTATTTTATTTTATTGTTGTCATTCAAATTTGAACTTTCGTTACATAAACTCATGGTAGTGCAGGATAAAAAAGCAATAAGGTGCATATATAAATAAATAAATACATGTAAATAATATATAAATATGTATATAAACTAAATAAATATATATAAATAAATAAATAGATTACTGTACAGATAAATATATTGCACTTTTCCACATGCGTCCACGTTTATGGATGTATGTTCAATCAATCAATGTTTATTTATATAGCCCTAAATCACGAGTGCTGTACAAGCCACGACGACATGTTATATTGTTATATTATTATATGTTATATTTTATTATATGTTATATTATATTATATGTTATATATATTGTTATATTATTATATGTTATATTGTCTTTTTTTATTCCAGCGAGTTAATTCCTTTTGGGGGGAGTTGAGGGGATCATTTAATTATGATGCGTTCAAGAGTCTTACGGCTTGAGGGAAGAAGCTGTTACAGAACCTGGAGGTTCTGCTTCGGAGGCTGCGGAACCTGTAAAATGTAATCAGGGAAAGTCCAAATAAAAGACTTTCCCTGATTTCCAATCTTTCGTCAGCGAGTGGGACGACACTGTGCAAGGGTACAGTGTCTACGCGTTTCCCCTCGATTGAGCTAAATTGAATCCTGTCTCTGTTTAATTCCTTGCTTCTTGTCTTGTTTAATA
This sequence comes from Entelurus aequoreus, assembly GCF_033978785.1. Classification (NCBI taxonomy): domain Eukaryota; kingdom Metazoa; phylum Chordata; class Actinopteri; order Syngnathiformes; family Syngnathidae; genus Entelurus; species Entelurus aequoreus. The sequence continues at coordinate 19,147 of NC_084751.1, forward strand.
GATGTCATCAGTGTTTAAACCTGACATCTTCAAGACTTACAGTCATTTTGGAAACATCACCGCACATCATAATGGCAGCTACACTTTCCATCTTAAAGATGTAAAAAAAATATTTGGGAATGTCCGGCGGGCCACATTGAAAAGCTTAACGGGCCCCCGGGCCTTCATTTGCCCAGGTCTGCAATAGAGTCTATCAAAAGTTGCTTGGGCCGTAAGTACAAAAGAGTGGGGTTTTTTTTTTTCAACAATAAGATGCCAAAATGATGTATGAGTAAAGATACTCACGTATGTTTTGATGAGATCCACAGATTCCGTGTGGATGAGTCTGGTCAGTTTCAAGGTCCGCTGCACAGAACTTGCACACTGCTGGTCTCTGCTGCTGGACGCTGTTGAGGACCGGAGCAGGATCAGGAGCAGCAGCAGGAGGGCGAGCGACGCTGGAAGGGAGCATCATGAAGTCTTTCAAAAAGCATTGATTGATTGAGACTTTTATTAGTAGGCTGCACAGTACAGTACATATTCTGTACAATTGACCACTAAATGGTAACACCCCAATACGTTTTTCAACTTCAATTCATTGTAGGGAGACTTACTTGATGCTGGCTTCTTCAGGCGTGTCCAAAGCATGCTACTCCTCGCATGTCCGCTCATTCTCCTCCAAATGCTCAGACTTGTCATAATCACACTACTTGAACTTTTTTTTTTTCAAGAGCCCAAACCGGGCATTGGTCATCGGAGGAAATGACGTGCACTTTGTGAGGCAACCTAAATTTCCCAGAATTTCCTCTTCTTCTTCTTCTTCTTCTTTTGTTGTGTAGCTGTATTGAAAGGACGAGGGCAATGCCCATACATGCCCTTGATGAGGGGACATGTTCAGACCTGGCGCTGATGCCCACCTCATGTTGGCCCCTGGACCCCATTTTTATTTATTCAAACATCAAAACTCAACATTTATGAGGGCAGTCATGCAATAATTTGAATTGGGAAAAAAAACTTTACACACTTTTTAACCTTTGACTTTAATGACCGAGGGGCTTCTACTGCCACCTGGAGGACATGTGGCAGGTTCTTGTCAACTACACCAAGGGTTCTTAACCATTTTTGACCTCGGGGCCCAACTTTTCCACTCAAATCTTAACACTGAATTAGTACTTTTACTCTTGATTTTAATCATAATCAATAATTCTATCTAACCTACCTACAGTTTACAACCTTGTCAAATGATATGAAAGCATGTGTTCATCACAAAGATTATTATCAGACTAATTACAAAAATACTGCATAATTAACTGGAGAAAGATTGGAAGGTTGTTGTTTCTAAGGATGTATTGCAAAATCTATTCGAAGATCATCAATATGACAGACATGCTCTACTGTTTTTAAGGGCCTACTACAAAAATGCTAGTCAAAGATTGTCTATATGACAGGAGCGCTTTGCTGTTTCTAAGGATATACTGCAAAATCTATTCAAAGATCCTCCATAGGACACACACTACTTTTTTTACGGGCCTACTACAAAAATGCTAGTCAAAGATTGTCTATATGACAGGAGGGCTTTGCTGTTTCTAAGGATATACTGCAAAATCTATTCAAAGATCCTCCATAGGACACACACTACTTTTTTTACGGGCCTACTACAAAAATGATAGTCAAAGATTGTCTATATGACAGGAGGGCTTTGCTGTTTCTAATGATATACTGCAAAATCTATTCAAAGATCCTCTATATCAGTGGTCCCCAACCACCGGGCTGCGGCCTGGTACCGGTACGTGGACCGATTGGTACCGGGCCGCACAAGAAATTATTATTATTATTATTATTATTTATTTATTTTTAAAAAAAAATTAAATCAACATAAAAAACACAATATATACATTATATATCAATATAGATCAATAGAGTCAGCAGGGATACAGTCCGTAAGCACATATGATTGTACTTTTTTATGACCAAAAATTTAAATAATTTTAAAATAAATACCATACAACCCAAAATGCCACTCAAAGATTGTCTATATAACAGGAGGGCTTTGTTGTTTCTGAGATTGTATTGCAAAAACTATTCAAAGATCCTCTATTTGACAGACACACTACTGTTTTTAAGGGCCTACTACAAAAATGCCAGTCAAAGATTGTCTATATGACAGGAGGGTTTTGTTGTTTCTAAGGATGTCCTGCAAAATCTATTTAAAGATCCTCTATATGCCAGACACACTACTGTTTTAAGGGCCTACTACAAAAATGCCAGTCAAAGATTGTCTATATAACAGGAGGGCTTTTTCGTTTCTAAGGATGTATTGCAAAAACTATTCAAAGATCCTCTACATGACAGACACACTACTGTTTTTAAGGACCTACTAGAAAAATGCTAGTCAAAGATTGTCTATATGACAGGAGCGCTTTACTGTTTCTAAGGATGTACTGCAAAATCTATTCAAAGATCCTCTATTTGACAGACACACTACTGTTTTTAAGGGCCTACTACAAAAAAGCCAGTCAAAGATTGTCTAAATGACAGGAGCGCTTTGCTGTTTCTAAGGATGTACTGCAAAATCTATTCAAAGATCCTCTATAAGACAGACACACTACTATTTTTAAGGACCTACTACAAAAATGCTAGTCAAAGATTGTCTATATGACAGGAGGGCTTTGTTGTTTCTAAGGATGTACTGCAAAATCTATTCAAAGATCCTCTACATGACAGACACACTACTGTTTTTAAGGGCCTACTACAAAAATGCCAGTCAAAGATTGTCTATATAACAGGAGGGCTTTTTCGTTTCTAAGGATTTATTGCAAAAACTATTCAAAGATCATCAATATGCCAGACACACTACTGTTTTTAAGGACCTACTAGAAAAATGCTAGTCAAAGATTGTCTAAATGACAGGAGCGCTTTGCTGTTTCTAAGGATGTACTGCAAAATCTATTCAAAGATCCTCTATTTGACAGACACACTACTGTTTTTAAGGGCCTACTACACAAAAGCCAGTCAAAGATTGTCTAAATGACAGGAGGGCTTTGCTGTTTCGAAGAATGTCCTGCAAAATCTATTCAAAGATCCTCTATATGCCAGACACACTACTATTTTAAGGACCTAGTAGAAAAATGCTAGTCAAAGATTGTCTATATGACAGGAGCGCTTTGCTGTTTCTAAGGATGTACTGCAAAATCTATTCAAAGATCCTCTATAAGACAGACACACTACTATTTTTAAGGACGTACTACAAAAATGCTAGTCAAAGATTGTCTATATAACAGGAGGGCTTTGTTGTTTCTAAGATTGTATTGCAAAATCTATTCAAAGATCCTCTAAATGCCAGACACATTACTATTTTAAGGGCCTACTACAAAAATGCCAGTCAAAGATTGTCTATATAACAGGAGGGCTTTGTTGTTTCTGAGATTGTATTGCAAAAACTATTTAAAGATCCTCGATATGACACACATGCTCTACTATTTTTAAGGCCCTACTACAAAAATGCTAATCAAAGATCATCTAAATGACAGGAGCGCGTTGCTGTTTCTAAGGATGTACTGCAAAAACCATCCTCAAAGATCCTCTATATGACAAACACACTCTACTGCTTTTAAGGCCTGTACAAAAATGCTAGTCAAAGATCTTTGACAGAACAGAGGCATTGTGCTGTTTTTATGGACCCGCTACAAAAACACTTACCAAAGATCTATTATACGACAGGAGTTCTCTGTTGTGTTTAGGACCTTCTGCAAAAACTTTAAAGAGATTTTTAAAATGCTCTACGTTTTTTATTTTTTTAAAGCCTACTACAAAACAAGGCTAGCCAAAGATCGTCTATACAACAGGAGTGCACTCTTAAGACATGACTAGGAAAACAGCTATCAAAGATGCTCTGGACCGACTTAAAAAACAAAAGTCAAAGATCATCTATTCTTCGTTGTACTGAGCAGCCTGGACACAGATTAGAGTTAAAGTACAAATGATTATCACACACACACACACACACACACTATGTGTGGCGAAATTATTCTCTGTATTTGACCCATCACCCTTGATCACCCCCTGGGAGGGGAGGGGAGCAGTGAGCGGCAGCAGTGGCCACGCCTGGGAATCATTTTTGGTGATTTAATGCATATGCGGGAATGAATAATAGTAAAAATGACAGCAGGAATTTGGGTTTTTTTCTTGCTACGTGTCCACTTCCTGTTCTATGGTTATCATCACATTTGGCGGTGGTACAAGAGTCTGTTCCTGTTCTATGGTTATCATCACATTTGGCGGTGGTACAAGAGTCTGTTCCTGTTCTATGGTTATCATCACATTTGGCGGTGGTACAAGAGTCTGTTCCTGTTCTATGGTTATCATCACAAATGGCGGTGGTACAAGAGTCTGTTGCTGTTCTATGGTTATCATCACAAATGGCGGTGGTACAAGAGTCTGTTCCTGTTCTATGGTTATCATCACATTTGGCGGTGGTACAAGAGTCTGTTCCTGTTCTATGGTTATCATCACATTTGGCGGTGGTACAAGAGTCTGTTCCTGTTCTATGGTTATCATCACATTTGGCGGTGGTACAAGAGTCTGTTCCTGTTCTATGGTTATCATCACATTTGGCGGTGGTACAAGAGTCTGTTCCTGTTCTATGGTTATCATCACATTTGGCGGTGGTACAAGAGTCTGTTCCTCCTCTCCTTCTCTGCTAGCACTTTGCACAGGAAGCTGGCACAGGAAATGTGGCAACAGGGCCCAAGTGCGTAAAAGAGACGACGTCTCACTCGGCCTGAAAGTCATGCCCATGTCACACTCGCCTTTCATCGTGACTTCTCATCCAATGACGAAATACTTCAACGTAATTCATGTTTTTTTTTTAAATTCCCCTTCTCCTCACGGTGGGCATTTTCAATGACGCGCATAAAAACCGAGGCTTTGCTTCACGGAGTTGAGGAAAGGTCAAAGAGCGTTCCGGTCTATCTTAGAAAAAAGGGGAACTTGTCAGCAAAGTGGGCTTAGTGGGAGTGGGTGTGTGGAGGACCTGTGGTGGAGGACCTGTGGTGTAGGACCGGTGGTGTAGGACCTGTGGTGTAGGACCTGTGGTGGAGGACCTGTGGTGTAGGACCTGTGGTGACGGATCCACGGAAGAAAAAGTCAACATTGACACCGAGCTGATGGTTTTGGCTCTTGTACGGGACACTTCATTAGGTACACCTGCAGGAGCCATTTAGGTGGGCAAAGAGCTGCGGTCTATAATATAATAATGCATGAAAAGGTATTCATGTTGTGGTTTGAATATTAAAGGACATATTTACAACTGTGGTGGAAGTTTCAGTTTGGGAGTACAACACTTCATTTTTTTTTTCACCCTATTTACTTTAAACTTTTTTTTATTTTATTTGTTGATTTATGAAAAATATTAAAATACTTTTTTTTTTACTAATTAATTATCGTTATTCCCATTGGGTTGAGTTTTTTTTCTTGCCCTGGTGGATGTGGTTGTGACTTGTGTAGCCCATTGAGACATCCTCTTAAGGCCCAAGCTGTTTGTTTACATGCTTCTTTTTTTTTTATTTCTCTTTGCTATTTGGGCTTATTGGACCCTAATTAGAATAAAAATTAAGAATCATCTTTTGATATGATGTACTTAGTCCATAAGTACACAAACGTGTACTTCATGTTTAGTGACATGTTAATTTTTATTTTTACACTTTTTTTTTCTAAATTCCATTGTATGTTATACTCTTCTGACACCACCAGATGGCAGTATAAGTGTCCACATAAGCACATAAGACCCCAATTCAGTAGTGTACACAATTTTGGAAATAAGAGCCAAAAGGTGCTTCTCCACACATAAATACATATGTATGTGTGTATGTATATATACATACACATATATACATACATACATATATATATACATACATACATATACATATACACATATATACATGTATACACACATTTATGTATACACACACACATATATATATATACATATATATGTATATATACACATATGTACTGTATGTATTCACATATATATGTATATATATATACATATTAGTGTATATATATATACATATTAGTGTATATATATGCATATATATACACAAATATTTATGTATATACACATATACTTGTATATATATATATATATATATATATATATATGTATGTATATATATACACACACACATACATTATATATATAAATATTTATATACATACACATACTTGTATATATATATGTATATATATAGTATGTGTGTATATATATATACATATATATACACAAGTATATGTGTATATACATATATATATATACAGTACATATATATACATATACACAAGTAAATATATACATATATATATATACATACATATATATATATATACATACATATATTTTTACATACATATATATATATATATACATACATATATATACATACACACACACATATATATATACATACATATATATACATACACACACACACACACATATATATATATATATATATATATATATATATATATATATATATATATATATATATATATATATATATATATATATATATATATATATATATATATATATATATATATATATATATATATATATATACATATACATATATATAGGCCGGCCCCGGCCAAATATTTTTAACCCAGTATGGCCCCCTGAGTCAAAAAAGTTTGGGGACCCCTGGTTAAGGTTTCCATTACAGGACGTGGGCAACCAAGATGATCCTCCTCCACACAGCGCCAACAAGTCCCAACTTTACCGTAGCGCAGGAGTCTCAAATTCAAACTCAACTATCTGTAAATAAATAAAAAGATCTAAAGACTTTACGATTTAAAAAAAAACTGGCAGCTCGGTCACCAGAATTTTACAATCAAATTTACAGTGTTTTTTTTACACCAAATGACTGAAAATGGAAAAACTGTACTGTCAGAATAATTGTATCTAAGTTATCACAAAACTTTGGGTTTCGGCGAGCAGAAAAAAGCTGTCTTTGATCTTACCAATCAAAAGGCTTGTAAAACTCCACTGTGTAGGATGGGAAGCGGTTTCTTTGATGTATTGTAACCCACAGGAAGATTTTGTCTTGACCCGAGATCTACAAGGCGGTGAGGAAGCAGGACCTGACTCCCCTCCAGGCACCTTTTCTTTGAACTGTTTTGTGACCAAAGGCAGGGGCTGTTTACGACCCCCGTCCCTTTAGAAACAGCTGTTGCCATGTAACCGGGGAAAGTCCAAATAAAAGAGGAGGCGTACAATCTTTCGTCAGAGCGTGGTGGGACACTGTACAAGGGTACAGGTCTACGCGTTTCTCCTCATTGAGCCAAATTTAATTTTGTCTCTGTTTGATTCCTTGCTTCTTTGTCTGTTTAATAGATGTCATCAGTGTTTGAACCTGACTTGTACCACTGTTATTTTAGGCTACAGCTGCTGATTGTTTTACTGTAAAAATCGATCTTCCCTGCTTTTACAGTGAATTACTGCAAATGGCTCTGTTATGTTTTTGGACATTACTACTTGCCGTAGTTTTGAAGCAATGCATGATGGGAATCCGGATGTTGTGTGTAAGTGTATTAACGTTATATGTGTATCAACACGCTGAGAAATAGCTCGGTGCTTGCCTACTTTATGGGTTATAGATAAACCTATGGATAACGGAGACATATATAATAGTCTCCTTTTCGGGTTGTAGAGAACGCTAAAGGCAGTGCCTTTAAGGCACGCCCCCAATATTGTTGTCCGGGTGGAAATCGGGAGAAATTCGGGAGAATGGTTGCACCGGGAGATTTTCGGGAGGGGCACTGAAATTCGGGAAAATGGGGAGGGTTGGCAAGTATGCGACAGGCCAAATTTGGCCCGTCGGCCCCACTTTGGGCATCCCTGCTCTAGTCGTGAATGTAGCGTGGACATCATTTGTAGGGCTACGAATCTTTGGGTGTCCCACGATTCGATTCAATATCGATTCTTGGGGTCACGATTCGATTCAAAATCGTGTTTTTTCCGATTCAAAAACGATATTTTCCCGATTCAAAATGATTCTCTATTGATTCAATACATAGGATTTCAGCAGGGTCTACCCCAGTCTGATGACATGCAAGCAGAGTAGTAGATTTTTGTAAAAAGCTTTTATAATTGTAAAGGACAATGTTTTATCAACTGATTGCAATAATGTACATTTGTTTGAACTATTAAATGAACCAAAAATATGACTTATTTTATCTTTGTGAAAATATTGGACACAGTGTGTTGTCAAGCTTATGAGATGCGATGCAAGTGTAAGCCACTGTGACACTATTGTTCTTTTTTTTTTATATAAATGTCTGAGAATGTCAATGAGGGATTTTTAATCACTGCTATGTTGAAATTGTAACTAATATTGATTAGGGCTGCAACAAATAATCGATTAAAATCGATTATAAAAATAGTTGCCGATTAATTTAGTCATCGATTCGTTGGATCTAAGCTATGCGCATGCGCAAAGGCTTTTTTTTTTTTTTTTTAAATAAACCTTTATTTATAAACTGCAACATGTACAAACAGCTGAGAAACAATAATCAAAATAAGTATGGTGCCAGTATGCTGTTTTTTTTCAATAAAATAATGGAAAGGATAGAAATGTAGTTTGTCTCCTTTATCCGATTATTAATCGATTAATCGAAGTAATAATCGACAGATTAATCGATTATCAAATTAATCGTTAGTTGCAGCCCTAATATTAATACTGTTGTTGATAATATTCATTTTTGTTTCACTACGTTTTGTGTCGTGTTTGTGTCTCCTCTCAATGGCTGTTTATTGCAGTTCTGAGTGTTGCTGGGTCGGGTTTGGTTTTGGAATTGGATTGCATTGTTATGGTATTGCTGTGTATTGTTTTTTGGATTGATTAATAAAAAATAAATAAATAAATAAATACAAAAAATTTTAAATAATCGATTTTTTAAAAAATTCGAATTCAAATCGATTTTTTCCCACACCCCTAATCATTTGGTTGGGGAACAGAATTTTTTTTAAATTCGGTTTCATTTTATTGTAATTCATATTTAATTTGGTGTCATTCTAATTCAAATGTCATATGTAATAATTTTATCATTCGCTAATTCGACATTTATCTTAATTTGTTCCCTTTTTATTTTCTTATTTGATGTATCTGGTTAGCGTGTGTATTAGTACCTAATGAATTTGACACCTAAATGACTTCCAGGTCACTGGGGAGACACCAGTGCAGTAAAACCAGCAAGCGTTACACGGACGCCGAACCACAAAGGAGCAAAAGTGCAGCGTCAGGAAGACAACATGTTTTGGTTTTCAACATAAAGTAGTTTTTATTTTGTGTTTTGAACCGCACAGGAAATGGTGACGAAGAGGGTTGTTTTAGGAAAGTCCCCTTTAGATTTCTACCTAAATACATTTCTCTATAAACTCACATCTTCCCGCACTATTGGCAAAGTTCTGAACTCCTGTGTAGCACTCAAGCAAGCCTTTTTATTATTCATATTATTATTATTATTATTATTATTATTCAATTTCAAGACACTGAAGGAGCCCCATAGCACTTTTGACGGAACCGTTGGCGTTCCACAAGGCTTGAATCGACACACACACACACACACACGCACACACACACACGCACACACACATACACTCACACACAAAAAGGCCTTACTGCATACGAGGAACGTTAGCATCATTAGCATCAGAAAGCTAGTGGAAAATGTACAAGGCTTTTAAAAATTCCACTTCAGAATGAGTTTCTATTGCCTTCAGAAATGACAGTCAAACATTATTTATTAATTATTATTATTTTAGAAGTGGGACCTTTCTCCCGCCCTGCAAGAAAAAATGACCATTATTCCAAGTTGTGGCTTGAAAATAAAAATAAAACAAAAAACATCCTTCAAGTCAAGACCAAAACATTTAAAGCAAAAATCTCCTTTAAATGAATAAAAAAAAAAAAAGTTTTATAGGCTTTGACTGAGAGGGTTTGGGGGCGTCTAAATTTGTCACATGGTAGTTTTAAACTTTTTTTTTTTTTTCCAACAAAACAAAAACAAAAAAAACAATTGCATTCCCCCCTAAAGAGAAAACAACAACAAGGCTAAAAGTGGTGTTAAGTAAGAAATGAAGCACCAAACTATTATTCTTCCATTTGGTCAAAAAAAATGGAAATTGTGCAACCTGTTCAATGAACAAAATGGCAAAAATATCGGCGTCAATCTGACCATGAGGCGCAATTTTATTTTTTTTTAAATACAGACCCACTTTTTGTGTGACTAGGGTTGCAAAAGTTAGTTAGAAACCCTCCATGGGAATATATGACATGTGGAAAATGTGCAAAACACTCCCTATTTTTTACATTGATATTAGTTTTCCTGCTTGTCTGCAAAAATTTTTTCCAATTGATATGTATGTGTTTTATAAATGATTAAAAATGTTCACCAATTTTGTTGTTCTTCACGGGCAATGAGAATAAAATCCCGATCTATTCGACTCTATTCTAAATTATTCTATTGAAGAAAGTAGTACATTTTATTTTGTTGACCACTGACCGAAGAAATACTAAACTAAACTAAACTAAATGTTGCGGATTACAAATAAAAGGTTTAAAATAAAGAAAGTAGAAACATGTGACCACTCCCAGCCAATCAGAGAAGGTCACAATAATCACAAAGAAGGTTGTAATTCTCATGTCAATGAATAGAACATTTTAAAAAGTTATTTATAATGTATTATTATGAAAATGTAAATACATTTATATATTTCACATTGTATTTAATTTTAATTAAATTACATTAATTTGAATTAAATAGATTACAGAACATGTTATCATACAATATTGCTATATATTATAAATATATATATATATATATATTTTTTTTAATATGTATTGTAGTTCTCAGAGGCTCAATTTTCCCTCATTGCAATTTATGACAATGAAACCAAAGGATTAATGGAATATCGTTATTAAAACGCAATTATGAGGATGAAAACGTGTCTAAACACGCACCCTGACTGTGTTGCCTGTGCTATTATTTTTTCTAACAAAAACACCACATGGTGGCGCCGTTATTAAACCCCTACAAGTCGGATTGGCTTGAAATTTCTCACACAGCTACAAAAAAAAAAAAGAAAGAAAGTTAGAAGTACCCACTGTAAGGGAAGTGACAAGCACATGTGTGGTTGAAAAACATGGCCGGAGTCAAACAAAACATCTTAGCAACTTAACTAACGGCTCATAAGTCATTAAGTATTTGTGTAATGATGATTCTCAAACTGTGGCACGTAATAATCACTTGATTAAAGTGCAGTGTTTTATTTTCCTATATTCAAACACAGTGTGACTGTTCAAACTGTGTGAGTAATGTTACAATGGCCAAAAATATTCAATATATCCATCCATCCATCCATTTTCTTCCGCTTATCTGAGGTCGGGCTGCGGGGGCAGCAGCCTAAGCAGGGAAGCCCAGACTTCCCTCTCCCCAACCACTTCATTCAGCTCTTCCCGGGGGATCCCGAGGCGTTCCCAGGCCAGCCGGGAGACATAGTCTTCCCAACGTGTCCTGGGTCTTCCCCGTTGCCTCCTACCGGTCCGACGTGCCCTAAACACCTCCCTAGGGAGGCGTTCGGGTGGCATCCTGACCAGATGCCCGTACCACCTCATCTGGCTCCTCTCCATGTGGAGGAGCAGCGGCTTTACTTTGAGTTTCTACCGGATGACAGAGCTTCTCACCCTATCTCTAAGGGAGAGGAAACTCACTTCGGCCGCTTGTACCCGTGATCTTGTCCTTTCGGTCACAACCCAAAGCTTATGACCATAGTTGAGGATGGTAACGTAGATCGACCGGTAAATTGAGAGCTTTGCCTTCCGGCTCAGCTCCTTCTTCACCACAAAGGATCGATACAGCGTCCGCATTACTGAAGACGCTGCACTGATCCGCCTGTCGATCTCACCATCCACTCTTCCCTCACTCGTGAACAAGACTCTGAGGTACTTGAACTCCTCCACTTGGGGCAAGATCTCCTCGCCAACTCGGAAATGGCACTCCACCCTTTTTCCGGGCGAGAACCATGGACTCTGACTTGGAGGTGCTGATTCCCATCCCAGTCGCTTCACACTCAGCTGGTCCTGGTGGCCAGATGAAGCCACCAGGACCACATCATCTGCTAAAAGCAGAGACCTAATCCTGCAGCCACCAAACCGGATCCCCTCAACGCCTTGACTGCGCCTAGAAATTCTGTCCATAAAAGTTATGAACAGAATCAGTGACAAAGGGCAGCCTTGGTGGAGTCCAACCCTCACTGGAAACGGGTCCAACTTACTGCCGGCAATGCGGACCAAGCTCTGACCCTGATCATACAGGGAGCGGACCGCCATAATCAGACAGTCTGATACCCCATACTCTCTGAGCACTCCCCACAGGACTTCCCGAGGGACACGGTCGAATGCCTTCTCCAAGTCCACAAAGCACATGTAGACTGGTTCCTCCCGGATGGCAGAGCTTCTCACCCTATCTCTAAGGGAGAGCCCCGCCACCCGGCGGAGGAAACTCACTTCGGCCGCTTGTACCCGTGATCTTGTCCTTTCGGTCACAACCCAAAGCTCATGACCATAGGTGAGGATGGGAACGTAGATCGACCGGTAAATTGAGAGCTTTGCCTTCCGGCTCAGCTCCTTTTTCACCACAACGGATCGATACAGAGTCCGCATTACTGAATACGCCGCACCGATCCGCCTGTCGGTCTCACCATCCACTCTTCCCTCACTCGTGAACAAGACTCCGAGGTACTTGAACTCCTCCACTTGGGGCAAGATCTCCTCCCCAACCCGGAGATGGCACTCCACCCTTTTTCCGGGCGAGAACCATGGACTCGGACTTGGAGGTGCTGATTCCCATCCCAGTCGCTTCACACTCGGCTGCGAACCGATCCAGTGAGAGCTGAAGATCCTGGCCAGATGAAGCCATCAGGACCACATCATCTGCTAAAAGCAGAGACCTAATCCTGCAGCCACCAAACCGGATCCCCTCAACGCCTTGACTGCGCCTAGAAATTCTGTCCATAAAAGTTATGAACAGAATCGGTGACAAAGGGCAGCCCTGGCGGAGTCCAACCCTCACTGGAAACGGGTCCGACTTACTGCCGGCAATGCGGACCAAGCTCTGACACTGATCATACAGGGAGCGGACCGCCACAATCACACAGTCCGATACCCCATACTCTCTGAGCACTCCCCACAGGACTTCCCGAGGGACACGGTCGAATGCCTTCTCCAAGTCCACAAAGCACATGTAGACTGGTTGGGCAAACTCCCATGCTCCCTCAAGGACATGGGAGTTATACTTGTTAAATAATGTTTTTAATGAATACTTAGGCTTACTATATTTAAATGTTGGTCATTATGATGGTACTTGGAGAAAAAAAGTTTGAGAACCATTGGTCTTATTATTATAAAACAAAGGTTTATTATATTTACACTAGCATGTCTACAAAGACATTTCGACCGCAACCCATAGGGGGCGCCACTCATGTCATTTACAGTCATGTGATGAAATGAGCATAATAAAACTAGTGTGAGTGTTACTTCTCATGTATTCCCATTGGATGTGTCCAAAACGTAATTTCACTTCTTATATGTCTTGTACATGTTAAGAATGGACAATAATAAAGCAACTTGAACTTGTCCTGGTAAATATTTCTCAAATTCTACACTTTTCCGGAAACCTTTTGCAACCCCAGTGAGCGCTAATACCCCCGAATACTCCAGTCTGCTGATACAATCTGACAGTCTTACACTTTCTCACATCAGGGCGTCTGTCTCACTATTCTACGTTTCAAAAAACAAACAAACAAAAAAGAAAAACAACAACAACAAAGCAAAGTTGTTTCTAAGCTGGGTCACGGGTCGACGGACCGGTGTCGGCATGTTCTCGCTATAGCGTCAAGTATACAAATATTCATATCAAAACAGCACAATTCTCACCATTTGTCATGTACAAGACCGCTGATTACATGGTTCACAAGTTGAAAACCGGGAGGGGAAAACGGTGGCAAACCCCGGGGGGGAAATCAAAACGTATGCAGCTGCGTAAGAAAGGCATTCGTGAACGTATATATAATATATGTATAGAGGGGTTTCCTTTTTTTTTTTACATTTCCCACAATGCATTGCCGATATCCTTATAGAGGGGTTCGGATTTTTCTCAGAAGTGGATGCCAGAATCCATTTAGAAGGGCGAGCGTCATCGTTCACGATAGTTACCGTATTTTTCGGAGTATAAGTCACACCTGCTGAAAATGCATAATAAAGAAGGAAAAAAACATATATAAGTCGCACTGGAGCAGACCTGGGCATTCTGCGGCCCGCGGGCCGCATCCGGCCCTTTGTGCGTCCCTGTCTGGCCCGCGTGAGGCCAATTATAAATTACAAAATAAATTTTAAAAAGTATCTATGTCGAGTGTGCAACACAACGGTGCTGCTTTTGTTTTGAAAATCGTTATTTGTATTACTTCCGTGTGGACGTATGCGTGTGCGTGATTGTGAGTGAATGTGAACAGCATTGTAATCACAAATTACAAAATAAAGTTGAAAAAACATCTATGTCGTGCGCGCAATACAACTGTGCTGCTTTTATTTTGAAAAGTATTATTTATGGGCGTGTGTCCGTGTGTAACCTGTGAGTGAAGGTGCACAGCGACAAGTGATGCACGGTTTACACCCGAGACGCTAAAAAGAGAAAAGTTGATGACGAATGGCGTGTTTTCAACAAGACATGGACTGCCAAGCAACGTTCCCTCTAAGGTGCGTGCCTGCGCAATTGCGCACTGCTCAAGCGTCCTCTGCGCACAGCAAATATATGCCGCGTACCAAATCAAATCCCATCTGAATTCTAAACAAAATAAACATATTTATTCTATGTAATTATGCAATGCAACTCTGAGTGACAGTGACAACAAGCGGCCCTAACGGTGTTCGTCAACACCGTTCAATTGAACACCGTTCAATTATTGTAACGTCTATCGAGATGCTTCGAGGACAGGAATTATATGGATCACTTTATTGAGCAAAACTGTTTATATTCGGCCATAACCACACCAAAAACATGAGTAAAACACTTCTATCTCGAAAAACTAGTCATTTTCTGCCGTACAAACCAGGCCAAAACCAACTTGTCATCTGTCACCAACACGCATAGCACTAAACCACTGGTGCGTTTATGGCCACACAAAAAGTCGGACAACTCAAACACCACGCAAAGTTACACTATGACTCCTCAGTCATACGTGTGCTTATTTTACTGTCATTTATTATTAATGTTAATTTATTTATATTAGTCATGGAATGCTGTTACACACACTATGTTGAAATATTACCATTATTATTAATTATTATTATTATTATTATTTATCTTACGGTATATATCAAAAATAATATTGAGCAAAATTTAATTGAAATATTGTCGATGTGGCCCTCCAGCAGTGCTCGGGTTGCTCATGCGGCCCCCGGTAAAAATTAATTGCCCACCCCTGCACTGGAGTATAAGTCGCGGGAAATTTACTTGATAAAACCCAACACCAAGAATAGACATTTGAATGGCAATTTAAAATAAATAAAGAATAGTGAACAACAGGCTGAATAAGTGTACGTTATATGAGGCATAAATAACCAACTGAGAACGTGCCTGGTATGTTAACGTAACATATTATGGTAAGAGTCATTCAAATAACTATAACATATAGAACATGCTATACGTTTACCAAACAATCTGTCACTCCTAATCGCTAAATCCCATGAAATCTTATACGTCTAGTCTCTTACGTGAATGAGCCAAGTAATATTATTTGATATTTTATGCTAATGTGTTAATAATTTCACACATAAGTCGCTCCTGAGTATACACTACCGTTCAAAAGTTTGGGGTCACATTGAAATGTCCTTATTTTTGAAGGAAAAGCACTGTACTTTTCAATGAAGATAACTTTGAACTAGTCTTAACTTTAAATAAATACACTCTATACATTGCTAATGTGGTAAATGACTATTCTAACGGCAAATGTCTGGTTTTTGGTGCAATATCTACATAGGTGTATAGAAGCCCATTTCCAGCAACTATCACTCCAGTGTTCTAATGGTACAATGTGTTTGCTCATTGGCTCAGAAGGCTAATTGATGATTAGAAAACACTTATGCAATCATGTTCACACATCTGAAAACAGTTTAGCTCGTTACAGAAGCTACAAAACTGACCTTCCTTTGAGCAGATTGAGTTTCTGGAGCATCACATTTGTGGGGTCAATTAAACGCTCAAAATGGCCAGAAAAAGAGAACTTTCATCTGAAACTCGACAGTCTATTCTTGTTCTTAGAAATGAAGGCTATTCCACAAAATTGTTTGGGTGACCCCAAACTTTTGAACGGTAGTGTAAGTCGCACCCCCGGACAAACTATGGAAAAAAACTGAGACTTATAGTCCAAAAAATACGGTACACGTAATTAGTTAATTGTTCAACCCAGCACATTTTACACCTTGAATGACTTCCAAAATGATAAGAGTCAAGATAGCTATGACGGCTTTGTTTGTGGATGGGTTCGTGACGTGTATGTTTACCTGTATAAACCCAGTGGACATCTTGTGTGGTGTTCGGGTCTGTGGGACCCGTTTTCATTTTTTTATTAAAAAAAAAAAAGATACAATTAATGAATTTTTCAAACTGAGACTCACTGACTTTGGCTCATTTTCTGTGAAGAACATATATCAGAATACATATTTAATGACCACGCACCATACACCCCCCCTACACATTTCTATTACATATAAGATGTCTAATAGAAGTGTGGAAATTGATGTTCTGTGTACCACACGCACACACACACATACACACACAGCAGGCCTAGACAGGAGGAGGACAGAGTGTAGGTACACAGAACATCAGATGGTCAAATGTGTGAGAAAATGAGAGCAGACTGTAGATTAACTACGATCAAATTATTGGACAGGACGTCGGAAATGTGTAATAAAGTTGTACTTTATATAAGAAAAAAATGGGCATACAAAACGGTACAAAACGATCCTTTTATCTTGTTATCTGTCATTCATTCATCACCCGTAGGCTCGTAATCCTCAATCTCAACAACCACAATGCACC
This sequence comes from Entelurus aequoreus, assembly GCF_033978785.1. Classification (NCBI taxonomy): domain Eukaryota; kingdom Metazoa; phylum Chordata; class Actinopteri; order Syngnathiformes; family Syngnathidae; genus Entelurus; species Entelurus aequoreus. The sequence goes on from NC_084751.1 coordinate 36,289, forward strand.
TGCTCCCGGTCTTTCTAACATCCGGTTTGCCGCAATGAATTGTGGAACATGCAGTATTTTAGTTAACCCTTTGTTAGGCTATTGAGTAGAAAACAACTCAATTCAGTGTCAGTGTTTCTCAAATAATCAATATCAAATACATGTATAAATCAAATTAATTCCCTTTTAACTCTTTTTAGCTGTAAATAATAAATCAATTTATCAGCAATTAAATCAAGCATGCAAATTATGAATGATCATCACACATGAACTATATAACCCATAAGTTACAACACAGTGTTGACAAACACCGCGGGTGCAGAAACACAAAAGAAAAATCCCTGTGGGTTGCAGAAACTGGCAGAGAAATTTTCCGTGCAACGTCCATATTGTTGTTACTCAGCCAGCGTTTGTGGGTCTGATGGACCCGTTGCATTTTGTGGCTTTTAATGCCTCACAATCAAACACTTTTATGTTAAAATACTGAACAGATGTTTACCTTATCCCAGTAAACATCTGTTCAGTATTTTAACAGAAAATGCAACGGGTCCATCAGACTCACAAACGCTGGCTGAGTAACAACAATATGAACGTTGCACGGAAAATTTCTCTGCCAGTTTCTGCATCCCACAGGGATTCTTCTGCACACTGTCTGCTCTCATTTTCTCGCACATTTGACCCTCTGATGTTTACCTTATCCCAATAAACATCTGTTCAGTATTTTAACATAAAAGTGTTTGATTGTGAGGCATTAAAAGCCACAAAATGCAACGGGTCCATCAGACCCACAAACGCTGGCTGAGTAACAACAATATGAACATTACACAAGGGTTAAGTCAGGCTAAACGCAGTGTTTTTCAACCACTGTGCCGCGGCACACTAGCGTACTGTGAGATATTGTTTGGTGTGCTGTGGGAGATTATGTAATTTCACTTAATTGGGTTAAAAATATTTTGTGCAAACCAGTAATTATAATCCGCAAATAACGTTGCCGTTGTTGAGTGTCTGTACTGTGTTTTTCAACCTTTTTGGAGCCAAGGCACATTTTTGTTCATTGAAAAATGCGGAGGCACACCACCAGCAGAGAACATTAAAAATGTAAACTTAGTAGTTGATATTGACAGTAAAAAGTCATTGTCGCAATTGTTAGATATGAATTCAAACCATAACCAAGCATGCATCACTATAGCTCTTGTCTCAAAGTAAGTGTCACGACCTGTCACATCACGCTGGAGTTTTTTGGTGTTTTCCTGTGTGTAGTGTCTTGCGCTCCTATTTTGGTGGCTTTTCCTGTTTTGTTGGTATTTTCCCGCCGCAGTTTCATGTCTTCCTTAGAGCGCTATTTCCCGCACCTGCTTTGTTTTAGCAATCAAGACTATTTCAGTTGTGTGGACGCTATCCTTCTTTGTGGGGAAATTGTTGATTGTCATGTCAAGTGTGGATGTACTTTGTGAACGCCGTCTGCTCCACACGCCGTAAGTCTTTGCTGTTGTCCAGCATTCTGTTTTTGTTTACTTTGTAGCCAGTTCAGTTTTAGTTTCGTTTTCCATAGCCATCCCTAAGCTTCAATGCCTTTTTTAGGGGCACTCGCCTTTTGTTTATTTTTGGTTTAAGCATTAGATATGACATCTACAAAGCAATTAGCTACCTGCTGCCACCTACTGATATGGAAGAGTATTACACGGTTACTCTGCCGAGCTCTAGACGGCACCGACACTCAACAACGGCACTTTATTTGCAGACTATAATTACTGGTTTTACTATATTTTTAATCCAAATAGGTGAAATTAGATTATCTCCCACGGCACACCAGACTGTATCTCACGGCACGCCAGTGTGCCGCGGCACAGTGGTTGAAAAATACAGGTCTAGAGATCGGCATATGGGAGAGAAGTGTATGGTCAGAGAGTGTTTGGGCCTTTGTGTGTGTGTGTGTGTGTACGTGTGTGTGTGTATATTTAGTCTCGTCTTGTCTTGTCTCATACTAACAGTGGTACTATTGTATTGTTAGTGTACAGGAGTTTTTCTTTTTTTTGTTTGTATGGTATTGTTCTTGTATTATATTGTTTATGTGAAATATGGAATGAGTGAGAGGGGTTGGGATATTATAAGCATCAGCTTCATCCAACCCCTTTTCAAGCCTGGCATAAATGTCTCTGCCAAAACGTAAAAAAAATGTGTTGTTGTACTGGGCATGTTTGAAATAAATACTTCAATTCAATTCAATATCAGTAGGTGGCAGCAGGTAGTTAATTGCTTTGTAGATGTCGGGAACACGGTTTGTCGCGATCACAGTATGCAGGAGGCAGCGTGCAGGTAAAAAGGTATCTAATGCTTAAACCGAAAATAAACAAAAGGCGAGTGCTGCTAAGAAAAGGTATTGAAGCTTAGGGATGGCTATGCAAAACAAAACTAAAACTGAAGTGGCTGCAAAGTAAACAAAAACAGAATGCTGGACGACAGCAAAGACTTACAGCGTGTGGAGCAGACGGTGTCCACAAAGTACATCCGTACATGACAATCAACACCAAAATAGGAGCGCAAGACAAGAACTAAAACACTACACACAGGAAAACAGCAAAAAAACTCCAAATAAATCACAGCATGATGTGACAGGTGGTGACAGTACACCTACTTTGAGACAAGAGTTATAGTGATGCATGGATGGTTATGGTTTGAATTCATATCCAACAATTGCGAGAACGACTTTTTATCGTCAATGAGTTTAATTTTTTTATGTTTTCTGCTCCCGGTGTGCCTCTGGATTTTTTCAATGAAAAAAATGTGCCTTGGCTCAGAAAAGGTTGAAAAACAACGGGCTGCAGTATTGCAACACATTGTGGGAAATGTATATAAAGCGGAAGTTAGTGAAACGCTAATTTTCTGCGATTAATAAATCAACAATATTCATAATGCCGACGACGTGTGCCACTGTCAACTGTCACAGTCGAGGTGGAAGGAGTAAAACGAGCTTGTGTCGCCTTCCTAAGCGTATTTCTGGACAAGCGGAAGCGGCTGAAAAGAAAAGTTAACGGCATGGATTGTTTCAATCAACCGAGATGTGACGTGCTGATGGACGTCATTTGTTCGGACCATTTCCAGTAAAACAGAAAATGAAAAACCAGCCCAACTTTGCATTAACTTGGTGTGCTTGGTCGAATAACTTTGAAAGTAGTTTTATTGGTGAAAATAGTCTTATGCGAACTGTAGCCTCCACATAAAACAAAAGTGAAGCGACATGAGAACATTCTCTCAATGCTGCCTTACATGACATTAAATGTGTTATCCGTGATTATCCAGGGTGTCAAACTTCTGTCGGATCTTTTGACGACACAATGTCCACTGTGTTTATACAGGTAAACATAAACATCACGAACCCATCCACAAACAGAGCTATCTTGCCTTTTATTTTGAAAGTCATTCCAGGTGTAAAATGGGTTGGGTAGAAAAATTAAGTAGTCAAATTTCCACTGAATAGTAATATAAATATTACGTGCAACTATCGTGAACGATGACGCTCGCCCTTCAAAATGGATATCGGCATCCACATCCGGTAAAAATCTGAACCCCTCTATATACTTTATATTAGGGGTGTAACGGTGTGTTTATTTTAAGTACGGTTTCCACACGGTACACATTAAGCGAGGGACAGGAAGTGTACAGTAAGTGCCTCTCGATATAGTCACGTGACTACTCCGGAAACAAATATAGTGCAACCAGCAGCGATAGCGCCAAGGAGAAATCAGAGCTTGAAAACCGATACTGTTGTACTTCTTGAAAAAGAAAAAATTAGATATGATTTAAGATTTATTTTCACAATTTTACAAGATGAAAGTCTGAAAATTATGAGGAAAAAGTTATAGTTTTACATTTTAATTTTACAAAAATTTTATTACATGAAAAACGAATAACTTGATCAGAAAATGTTGGCGGAATATAAGGAAAAAAAGTGAAAAATAATTAGGTAAACAAGTTAAAATTGTGCAAGATGAAGTCACAATTTTATGGGGAAAAAATTCACACTTTTAAAAAATTTTATGAGGAAAAAAACAGTACTTCCACGCTTTACTTAATGAAAACATATACTAACGTTTTCAATGGGAAAAAAAGTCGGTTTATAACCTAAAAAAAAATAATTTGAATTTGCAAGCAAGAAATTACGAGCAAAAACAAAATACTTAATCCGAAGAAAAAAAAAGGCGCTTTTTGGGAAATCAGTTGCAATTTTACAAAATGAAAGCACATTTTTAGGATCATACTTTGAATGCTATTGTTTTATATTTAATATTACCCCAAAAATCTGAATTTTTACAATTTTTTGCAATTTCAAAAGATGAAAGTTGTAATATTATTAGAATATGAATCAGAAATTTATTTTTTCAAATTTGAGAATTGTATTTTAACCGCAGTGAGTGTGCATTTTCTTGTAAAAATTAAAAAAAATTGACAATAAATTAATGCAATTTTACAAGATGAAAATTGTAATATGAGAATAAAGACGCAATTTGACAAGAACAAAATATAAAGGTATATTTATTTTTTAAATTTGAGACTAGTATCTATTACTTTTTTGCAGTTTTTCACGTTACAAAATCGTAAAGGCGAAATCTAACCTTAAAGCTGAGGTACGTGCCGAAGCGTGATTTTGGCGTACTGTTCTGTTACACCCCTGATATAAATATATGTATATAAGTTAAACATGGCGCTTATGTTATTTTTTTTCTTCTGCAACATAAAGAAAAAAAGAAGCTATGACCACTTTATTCACAAACAGCTAAGATCTCTGACAGATTCATGCGTCACAACCTGAATGTGTCCTTAATAAAGTGCATGCAATAAGAAGCGAACGGAGATGTCGGCCAATCATACATCGCGATGGACTGCAGTCACATTCTGAGCGTTAAATGCATGGAAAATTATAAAAAGGAGAACAAAGGGGGGAAGGGGGGGACTGGGGGGGATCAGCTTATAATAATAAAAACACCACACTGGTGGTGGTGGTGGGGCGGGGGGGTCCGCAGCTCACATTCCACAATGTCCCTCCATGTCACACACACATTAATATGAACATGATGGGTTTCTATTTAAACATATCAAAGTGCCCATTTTACCAAAAAGTTTTCCTGAAGTATTCAATTCATACCAAAAAGGAGGGAGGTGGCGACGGAAAATTCCCAATAATCCGTCCTCGCCGCTTGATTCCGCTTGTGTCACAAAAGCAGTTTCTCATCGGACGCCTCTGTCCCGAGACTATCTGGGAGAGAAGAAGAGCACAAAGTTATCCGGCCAAACAACAAACACTGGTGCTTAAAAAAAAGGCTGCCGCCATGTTGGTCCGCTTTCATCTGTCGTCGTCTCTCGGGAAGTCCAGAGATCCTAGGCTGCCGAATCCCAGGCTTCTGCTCTCGCTGTCGAACGTGAGCGTCTCCCGGTCCTGACGCTCCAACAAGTGCTTGATCCTTTCCGAGCGGTCCTTCTGGAGGGCAGCCAGTTCCTCTTCAATCTGCAAAATCAACACAAAAATAACACATTACAAAAAATAGGGCTGGTTGGTTTTTTTTGCAGTACTAAAATATGCCAAGAGGGGGCTCTAACGAGCACCGGATGGGGAAAACATGTATCCTGAATGGTCAGCATTCAGCTGCTTTATGGACCTCTGCGTGCGCTTTAAAATGATGCTACTCAGCTATTTGTGTCACAGCCAGGGCGCGTTCCAATGCGCCCTCATCTTTGCGCTCTGCTTGCCGCGCCTCGGGACGCGCCCACGGCTGCGTCACGCCTACATGCCGGCAAGGCTGTGGGCGATCAGCAATCAGCGCACCTGGACCTGATGAGAGGGAGCTGTATAAAGGACCAGTGGACCCAAGGATCCAGGCGGGAACTTAGTTTCTGAATGGTGTACCGTAAGCCGAAGCCTTATGATCTCTTCCTCTGTTTCTGATTGATTGATTGAGACTTTTATTAGTAGGTTGCACAGTGAAGTACATATTCCGTACAATTGACCACTAAATGGTAACACCCGAATAAGTTTTTCAACTTGTTTAAGTCGGGGTCCACTCTCTGTTTTTTCCCTCCATGTCTGACGTCCTTGTTTGTTCTCCCGCAGTGCCTTCCCGAGTCTCCCCGTTGTGGTCTCTTGTCGTTCCGTGTTTGTGATTTGGACTGCCTTCCTCGATCCTTGACCCCTACTCGGACACGGACTACGCTGCCTCGCTCCTACCCTCGACCCCCTTGTCTGTTCACGGACTGTCCTACTGCTTTGTCCTTCCTCTCGCTCTCCTCAAAATCACGGTAATACACGACAATCAATTGCACACATAGTCTTGTATTTTGGTCACACACTCCATTCTATTGTTTAGTAGTATTGTTTGTTATTATATATATATATATATATATATATATATATATATATATATATATATATATATATATATATATATATATATATATATATATATATATATATATATATATATATATATATATATAATTGAGCTTACTACCCCCTGGTGTCTTTGCCGTCATCTCCCTCTGTTAAAACATAACAGTAAGTTCCCGCCTGGATCCTTGGGTCCACTGGTCCTTTGTACAGCTCCCTCTCATCAGGTCCAGGTGCGCAGATTGCTGATCGCCCACAGCCTTGCCGGCATGTGGGCGTGACGCGGCCGTGGGCGCGTCCCGAGGCACGGCAAGCAGAGCGCAAAGATGAGGGCACATGCGCCCTTGGCCGTGACAATTTGTGTAAAAAATTTTTTAAAAATCTGATATTATTTTACACAGAACTCCAAAAATGGACTGGACAAAATTATTGGCACCCTCACGCTTTTAGAAAATATAACTGAAATCAATCGCTTCCTGTAACCATCAATTAGTTTCTTACACCTTGCTACTGGAATTGTGGACCACTCTTCTTTTGCAAACTGCTTCAAGTCTCTCAGATTTGAAGGGTGCCTTCTCCCAACTGCTGTTTTTGGATTTCTCCACAGTAGTTCTATAGGATTTAGATCTGGACTCATTGATGGCCACTTCAGAACTCTCCAGCGCTTTGTCTTAAGCCATTTTTGTGTGCTTTTTGAAGTATGCTTTGGGTCGTTGTCCTGCTGGAAGACCCATGACCTCTGACGGAGACCCAGGTTTCTGACAGTGGGCCCTACATTATGCCCCCAAAATGATTTGGTAGTCCTCAGATTTCATGATGCCATGCACACAGTCAAGGCATCCGTTACCAGAAGCAGCAAAGCAACCCCAAAACATCAGTGAACATCCACCATGTTTGACTGTAGGAATGGTGTTATTTTCTTTGAAGGCCTCAATTTGTTTTCTGTAAACAGTTTGATGATGTTCTTTACCAAAAATCTCCACTTTAGTCTCATCTGTGCACAGGATGTTCTTCCAGAAGGATTTTGGCTTCCTCAGGTAAGTTTTTGCAAACTCCAGTCTTACTTTTTTATGTCTCTGTGTCAGCAGCGGGGTCCTCCTGGGTCTCCTACCAAAGCGTCCCTTTTCATTGAGATGGCGACGGATAGTGCGAGCTGACACTGTTGTACCCTGTGTCTGCAGGTCAGCTTGAATTTGTTTGGAAGTGGATCCATGTTCTTTATCCACAATTCTAACAATCCTTTGTTGCAGTCTTTCATACATTTTTTCTTCCAGGTCCAGGGAGGTTAGCTACAGTGCCATGGGCTTTAAACTTCTTGAAGCTTCTAGGCTGAAGCTTAGAGGTGACATAGCTTTCGCCGCTGCTGCTCCCAAGCTCTGGAACGACCTACATCTGAGTGTTAGACAGGCCTCCTCTCTTCCTGTTTTTAAATCTCTCTTAAAAACATACTTTTATTCCATGGCTTTTAACACTGAGTAATATCCGTCCTGCTATGGCGCCCCATAATACACCTGCTGTGAACATGTTTTTTATGTTCTATTTATTTTAGTTATTTATTTTTTATCGTGCTCTGTTTGTGTTGTGTTTGCTCGGTTCTTGTATTATCTTTTAACCTGCCCATAGTACAGCACTTTGGCTACCCCTGTGGTAAATTTGTGCTTTATAAATAATGTTGATTTGATGACATTGCGCACAGTAGACACAGAAACATTTAGATCTCTGGAGATGGACTGGTAACCTTGAGATTGCCCATGCTTTTCCACAAGCTTGGTTCTCAAATTTTTTGAGAGTTCTTTGCTCTTCTTTCTTTTCTCCATGCTCAGTGTGGTACAAACAACACAAAAGTTGAGTCAACTTTCCTCCATTTCAACTGGCTGCAAGTGTGATTTCTATATTGCCAGCACCTGTTACTTGCTACAGGTGAGTTGAACTACAAATTAAAGGAGCATCACATGCTTAGAATAAAACTATTTCTTACAATTTTGAAAAGGTGCCAATAATTTTGTCCAGTCCATTTTTGGAGTTCTGTGTAAAATATCAGATTTGTTTTTTTTTTTGTTGTTCCAATACAAACAAAAGAAATAAATAGAGATAAATGCTTTAAAATGTAATATCGGAAATGATCGGTATCGTTTTTTTTATCATCGGTATCGTTTTTTTTGTTTTGTTTTTTTTGTTGTTTTTTATTAAATCAACATAAAAAACACAAGATACACTTACAATTAGTGCACCAACCAAAAAAAACTCCCTCCCCCATTTACACTCATTCACACAAAAGGGTTGTTTATTTCTGTTATTAATATTCTGGTTCCTACATTATATATCAACATATATCAATACAGTCTGCAAGGGATACAGTCCGTAAGCACACATGATTGTGCATGCTGCTGGTCCACTAATAGTACTAACCTTTAACAGTTAATATTACTCATTTTCATTAATTACTAGTTTCTATGTAACTGTTTTTATATTGTTTTACTTTCTTTTGTATTCAAGAAAATGTTTTTAATTTATTTATCTTATTTTATTTTATTTTTTTTAAAAACAACCTTATCTTCACCATACCTGGTTGTCCAAATTAGGCATAATAATGTGTTAATTCCACGACTGTATATATCGGTATCGGTTGATATCGGTATCGGTAATTAAAGAGTTGGACAATATCGGAATATCGGATATCGGCAAAAAGCCATTATCGGACATCCCTAGAAATAAACATGTGACTACCAAAGCATTTGTCATTTCAAACATTTGACAGAAATGCAGGGGTGCCAATATTTGTGTGTGTGGAGATAACAAAAAACAAGACATGCATGTGTGTGTCCCCTTTTGGGGCACTAATGATTGTAACCAATGAAATCTGCCTAGCAACAAGGGATAGCGCAAACATGTGACTTGAGCTGGAAAAAGAATCTCAGCAATGTAAGTTCACGTCGAGCATTTTTTGCCATTTGCTAAATGTGACAAAGTTAACCGGGAGGACTGTTTTTAAAAGTATTCCCACCGACTCTCCCTGTGCTTTAAAACAAAAAAAGGGAATTGCTAATTATTTTATTGCGCTTTGGGGCACTAATTATTATGCCCTATCAAATCTGCCTAGCAACAAGTGACAGCACACACATGGAACTTGAGGACGTAATAAAAAAAGATTACTTTTTGGGTAATTCAAAGTACAAAGTTTGTATATATTTCATTGACAGTATTTCACTATGACTTTTATTTTGGTTCCTACCTTCTGCTCAAGGTGGGCCCTGCGTATGGAGACCTTCTGCTCCAGTTTCTGCTGCTCTCTCTCGTGTTGGGTCTCCATCTGTGACCTGGTCTTCCTCTGGTAGGCGTCCAGCAGCTCCATCTCCTGCTTCAGTTGCTGCTTCAGAGCCTGACTCTCCGTCTCCTGCTCGGCTTCCAATCTCATCTGGGCAAAAACAAAAAGCAGCGGTGACCCATAGGATGAAATATGCCCACTCAGCTTTAGTTCCTAGTTCAAACATTGCTGTACTGTACACATAGACATGGCATAGCAAGCCAACAACGACTCCTCCTACCGCTTGTGACGCCATCATCTCATTGATGCTCTGCTCGTACTGCTCCGCCAGCACCGCCAGCTTGCGGGTCTGCTCCTCCTTCAGCCCCTTGAGGATGCTCCTGTGGTCACCTTTGGGAGATACCTCCAGCTGATGGTTGCGAAGAGCTTTGTACTGCTTGTTCTGCACCTTGCAAGTGTCCTGGAACTGTTTCTTGATCTGCATCTCCAGCATCTACGGAGAAACCAGCGGTAAAAGTCAAGGCCGGGTGTCAGTCGGCATGAGTCGGTGTTGAAATCAGGAGGCACCTTGAGGTCCCTGGGCTGCTGACGCTGCTCCATTGTGTGTTTCCGCTGCAGTTCCTGCTGCCGCCGGTTGTTGTACTCCTCCTGGTTGTCCAGCTCCGTTTGGTGCTGCAGACGCATGAGTTCCACGCGCAGTTTTTGCAGCATGTGCAGCTGCCTGTGCTCGAGGTCCTGGGTGCCCTCGTCCTGCCGGATTATCAGGGCGTGCTCCATCTCCTTCTGGGTCCTCTTCTTGTTCAGCTCCTGATGATGAACCATTAAGAGAAGAATTTAGATGTTTTAATGGTGGCTGACAGCTAATTTGGCTCCTTGGACGGAGGCTCACAATGTTCGTCTTCAAAGAACCCTGTCAGATTCAGGAATAGGTACCGAAATCCGGTACCTTTTATTTTGGCACCGACCAAATCCCACCGAGCGCCGATTCACGTAAAATCCTAAGGTAACATGTAACGGTACCTGGGTTGCGTGTGGCTTCACACCCGGTTTCCGACTTTGCACTTCAGCATTGGGCGATCACTCCAGCAGCACTGAGAGTGGACTCAGCCAAACTACCTCTAGGTCAGTGGTTCTTAACCTGGGTTCGATCGAACCCTAGGGGTTCGGCAGAGCCTCTGCCGCAGTCAAGACACACCCGACTCATCGTGTAAACAAAAACTTCTCCCTGTCGGCGTATTATGGACACCCCCAAACAATGTTCCCTCTAATTTTCCATATGTGTGAGCAAACGCAAAAACTCCTTGAGCATTCATGTGGAGCACATGTGAACGACGTCAGACGTGTACATGCACTGTGGTCACACCTGCAGCACACCTGTCGCAAACCTGACTAAATAACAAGTTCAATGTTTTATTATTGTAATCAAATCACAGCAGTCATTTCCATGAGATTATTTTCTAATATAAGTGTTTTGGCCCACTTACAATGACTATAACATATTGTTTTTCATGAGCTGTGTACTAGTATTATATATCTGGGTGGGGGTCCTGCTTTGGAAATAAAGTGCATCCCTCTCAGATATCACATTTAGTTCCCACTAAAACATTCACATGTTGCACAATGAGATGTAAACATGGGATCATGTGTACATTCCTGTAACTTTCCGTTTGTAAAATATATCTTTATTAGTATTTTTTAATATAATAACATCATTTTATGATTACGGTTCGGGTTCGGTAAATGCGCATTTGAAACTGGTGGGAATCACTACCTCCAACAAGGTTAAGAACCACTGCTCTAGGTAATGTTGCAATTTTCAATTCCAAAAAAGAATCTGACTTTTAAAAAAAATCGCTCAGATGCAAGTGAAGTAAGGCTCCACTTTTCCAAAAATGTGTAAGTTTGATGCTAATATATATTTGCTTTGCTATTGGTATGCTACTGATTAGCATTAGTGATTTTACATGGCGATTTCAACACCTCCAAATGTGTAAATAAAAAGGTAAACTAAGATGAACGTTACAATTTAACAGCTGGTGTCATAACTGCAATACTTACAGTATTAATAAGTTTTAGAGCGCAACAAAAGATTAGCTTCATCAAAAACTATACACCTTTGGATTCTCAACTGTAATTCATACTTGTAAATTAAACTGAGAAATGTGACAATAGAACAATAGTGCCTGTGGTCAAGGCTCATATCGTTCAGTTTCGCTCCCACACCAACGGCACAACATCATTTTTACTTCATAAAATAGATTTACTGGTAGTAAGTAAGATACCAAAAGTTCGGAAATTGACACCTAGCCCATTTTGTGTAATCGGTGTTGAAAGCCGGTACTATTTTTCAGTGAGGCGCAGTGATATCTAGTGGGGAGTGGCGCGGTTTTGGTCACATGGACCAATCAGGTAGCAGCTTTATTCTAACAACATACCTGCTATGGCGACGACAACATCCGAGAGTGAAGAGGAACGAAAGACCTCAAAAGTTAGAAAAAAAGTGCGTAAAGAGGAAAATAAAAGATGCTATATGCATCTTTCATCTGTGAACAATGAGGACGTCCAGCACTTCACTCGGACACGGTGGGACACATACAGAAACTATTTAAAACAGTGGCTTTGTCTGCAAGACCAGAACAAGCATCTGGCAGAAATCTATAAACATTGCTCGGATGTAGATTTTGACGCTATTCCTGACGACGCTGGGTTTCACGCAACATGCTACCGACGTTTTACAGATAAATCTGCATTGTTTTATGCCGAGAAAAGGACCGCACGGGCGGTGGGAGAACCATCTGCAGCCGCAGGTCAGTCAGCAGGCACGTCTGAAACTCCCCGAAAGAAACTTCGATCTCGTTCAGGTTTGCCCGTTGCTTCTGCCGGCCCCGTCCTGCCAGCCATCTGTATAATTTGTCAAAAAGTGGAAAAGTACACTCGTGTGGGAGGAAAACGCCAGAGGGATCAACTCACACAAGCAGAAACCGTGTCGGCAGGTATGTGACACACACACACACACACACACACACACACACACACACACACACACACACACACACACACACACACACACACACGTGTGTGAATCTATAGTAATAATGTTACAGTACATAGCGTAGGATTGAAAGAATGTGTTGTTACTTTGTAATAACCAAATGGACCATTTATACACTGTCAGAGTTAAGGGGAGACCTTGGAATTTAAAAGTTTGAGAACCACTGGCCTAGAAAAGGAAGCCCCACCCATCCCCCCATATACCTTCACACCACAGCCCCAATCTCTCTCTCCCCCCCACACACACACACACGCACACACACAGTTGGCTGACAACTTACTCCAGTACGTGGTCAAGATAGCTCTGCAGCACAAGTGTACAAGGATAGACTTTGTCATTGACCAGTATCCAGAAATCAGTATTAAAAACCTAGAGCGGTCACGGAGAGCTGAGGGTGGTACACAACAGGTGCAGATCTATGGACGGGATCAGAAGGCACCCACACAGTGGAAAAAGTTTCTATCTAATGGGACCAACAAAGCAGCACTGGCAGAATTCCTCTTTGTTGCATGGCGAGATGCTGATCTCACCATTTTGGGCAGGGACTTCAGCTTGTACATAGCACATGGAGAACTGTGTCACTGTGTTACTGTGAAAGAGGGTTCACAAACTGTCAGTGCTGTTCACGAACTGACATGTGACCATGAGGAATGTGACACTAGGGTGTTTTTACATGCACAGCATGCTGCACAAGAACATCAAACTGTTGTCATCAAAAGCCCTGACACTGATGTGGCAGTGATTGCTGTAAGTCTTCAAAGAGCTTTACAGTGTAGCTTGTATTTTTTCACGGGAGTAGGCAACAGAACGAGGATCATAGACGTGGCTAAGGTGGCAGCAGCTCTTGGCAACAGTGTTTGTTCTGCACTCATTGGCATCCATACCTTCACAGGTTGTGACTCGACCAGTGCCTTTCATGGCAAGGGCAAAAGGAAGACATTTTCTCTTGCTTGTCAGAAAGACGAATACCTGACTGCGTTCTCAAATCTGGGCAGCAGTTTTAACCTTGACCAGTCTACGTTCAAAACACTGAGCAAATATGTGTGCCACCTGTATGGACAGGCATCTGCCAAAGACGTGAACGATGCAAGATACAAAGCATTCTGTATGGCATCGTCAGCTTTGCCAGAACTGTCCATTCCCCCAACAAGTGATGCCCTCCACCAACACTGCAAAAGGGCAAACTACCAAGCAGCAGTAATGCGACATTCCCTGACTGGTATGATGTGTGCCCCTTCACCCATTGGCAATGGATGGTACATTGAGGATGGGGAGTTAACAGTAAGATGGATGACTAGAAATCCTGCCCCAGATAGTGTGCTGCAGGTAGTCCACTGTGGTTGCAAGACAAGCAAATGTGAAACAGAAAGATGTTCATGTATGTCTGCAAAAATGTCTTGTACTGATTTATGTCACTGCCAGAACTGTGGAAATGTTTCAAAGGAAACAGAAGAAAGAGGTGCATGGGATGATGACACAGATGAAAGTGATATTGATGAGTAATTACGCACCATGTCACCATGTAAAATTTGCCACTTTTGTTTCTTTATCAAGATGTTTGATTATCGAGATGCCACACTGCCATTTTAACGGTAAAGCTTAAATAATGTCTGTATTACCTTTTTTTTCAAATTTGTTTTGGTCTTTTGTGTGTGTTTGTGTGTGTGTGTGTGTGTGGGGGGGGGGGGGTATAAATGACACATGCTGTGAAACAATTTGCTACTTTAATAAATATTTATCATATTTTATACCAATTTGGGCCTTTACTGCATCTATTTTAATCTTGTCCATTTTTGCCTTATTCCAGTTTTGGGGTGCATGGTAATATTTTGCTAGATTTTAAGCCACTTTTGGCCACGGTGTGTTACTTCTTTTGTACCTTTGATTACATAGAAGTTTGTGACATTTTTTTAATGTATGATACATAAGCTTTTAGCTAAATTTAATAAGTGTGTGCTTCATTGTGCTGGGGCAAATCACTTCAGTTGAATCGTTTTTTAAGAAATTTGCTACATTTCATGATCTAAATTCACATATGAGTATACTAAGGCACCAATATTTGTTTCAGATGTTAGGTATATGTATTTATGATATTTGAGAAAGATTTTGTGTTGCCAAAATGAATAAGACATATTTTACAAGCCAAAACTGCAGCACAAGATTTTCGTTTTTTGTGATTTACCTCTATATACATTTCTGGCTTGTGACAAAATTTGGCTAGGTATCATGTTCTGAACTTTTAACCCAAAGTCCAGAAGGGTATTATCTATGCAAAAATGCATTGAACAAGTTGTGCTTAGACGTGGGAGCGAAATTCATTTTCTAGGCACTTTTTCTCATGTCAGCTCACCGTCTACAAGACATAACTGGACAGCAGTTATGTTCCTCTTATTTTTAAATGTTGTGATACATTTTTTTATTTTATTATCAAAAACAAATCATATTTATTAACACACACAAAAACATCGAAAACTGGTATTGTTGATTACAGATATCGATTCCCAGGTACTGGTAATTGGTACCGTATCGGTTCAAATGTGAACGGTACCCATCCCTACTTATATTGTAGATCAAGTGTTTTTGTTGTAGGTCTTTTAAGAAGTGAATATTAACAGCAGAGCTGAATATCTGTAAAAGCTGTTTCAAGGGATCTACTGAAAATAATCCTTGGGTCTTCTGAACACAGAGTATCTTTGATAGGCATTTTTGCAGTGGATCTCTTAATATCAAAAGAGCATTCTGTGGTTAAGGTTCTACAGCAAAACACGAGTCAAAGATCCTCCATAAGGAGCGCTCTGCTTTTCGGATCTACTGCAAAAAACAGTAAAGATCCCTTTTTATACAAGGGGTATTTTTTCAGTAGGTTAAATTAGATCCCTACAAACAGTAAAGTTCCTGACATATAATAGATCTTTGACTAGGGTTTTTGTATTAGATCCCCCAAAAGAACAAAGTTTCTGATATAAAATACCTTCGACAAGTGTTTTTAAATTAGATGCCTACAAACAGCAAATTTCCTGACATATAAAAGACCTTTGACTAGGGCTTTTGTATTAGATCCTCAAAAACGGAAGTTTCTGATGTATAAAATACCTTTGACTGGGGTTTTTGAATTATATCCCAACAAAAAGCAAAGTTCCTGACATATAAAATATCTTTGACTAGGATTTTTGTATTAGATCTGCAAAAAGAGCAGTTTCTGATATATAAAATACCTTTGACTAGGGTTTTTGAATTAGATCCCTACAAACGGCAAAGTTCCTGACATATAAAAGATCTTTGACTCTGATTCTTGTATTAGATCTCCAAAAACATCAGAGTTTCTGATATATACAATACCTTTGACTAGGGTTTTTGTATTAGATCCCCCAAAAGAGCAAAGTTTCTGATATAAAATACCTTTGACTGGGGTTTTTGAATTAGATCCCAACAAAAAGCAAAGTTCCTGACATATAAAAGATCTTTGACTAGGGTTTTTGTATTAGATCCCCAAAAACAGAAGTTTCTGATACCCAAAATACCGTTGACTGATGTTTTTGAATTAGATCCCTGCAAACAGCAAAGTTTCTGACATATAAAAGATCTTTGACTAGGGTTTTTGAATTAGATCCCCAAAAACAGAAGTTTCTGATACCCAAAATACCGTTGACTGATGTTTTTTAATTAGATCCCTACAAACAGCAAAGTTCCTGACATATAAAAGATCTTTGATAGCGTTTTTGTATTAGATCCTCACAAAGGTTAAATTAGATCCCTACAAACAGCAAAGTTCCTGACATATAATACATCTTTGACTAAGGTTTTTGTATTAAATCCCCAAAAAGAGCAGTTTTTGATATATAAGTGAAGTGAAGTGAATTATATTTATATAGCACTTTTTCTCTCGTGACTTAAAGCACTTTACATAGTGAAACCCAACATCTAAGTTACATTTAAACCAGTGTGGGTGGCACTGGGAGCAGGTGGGTAAAGTGTCTTGCCCAAGGACACAACGACAGTGACTCGGATGGCAGAAGCTGGGATCGAACCTGGAACCCTCAAGTTGCTGGCATGTCCACTCTACCAACCGAGCTATACCTTTGACGAGGGTTTTCGTATTAGATCCCTACAAACGGCAAAGTTACTGACATATAAAAGCTCTTTGACTAGGGTTTTTGTATTAGATCCCCAAAAAGAGCAGTTTTTGATATATAAAATACCTTTGACAAGGGTTTTGGAATTAGATCCCTACAAACAGCAACGTTCCTGACATATAAAAGACCTCTGACTAGTGTTTTTGTATCAGATCCTTCTAACCAGCAAAGCGTTGGTGACGTATGGAGGATCTTTGCCATGAGTAATGTTGACGTACAACACATACCTCTCGCAGTTGCTCCTGTTCAAACTCCTGCTTCCTGACCAGACTGCGGCGTCTGAGCGCCCGGCAGCTGCGCTCGTAGACGAGCCTCTGCTGGGCCAGCAGGTGAGCTTCCTCCTCAGCCTGAGAGCGCTGTATTGTTTCTTTGTGCCTGGACAGACGCTCATGCTTCTCCTCCTTGGGTGTGCAAGGGTCCTCGCTCATTTCCTACATCAACATCATCATGGTCAGAGGGTGCAACAGAGACAAGAGAAAGTGAGGTTTGTATTCAGGTGTTGAAAGTGTTTGGAGTCCATGTTTACTTCTTTGATCTTGTCCTTGCAGAGCCTGTACTCCTTCTTCTGGCTGTCCAAAAAAGATGTCAGTTCTTTCTTTTGCTGAGCAACAATCTGTTGCTGGATTCTCCTCTCCTCAGCCGCAACCGATTTCATCTGTGAGGAAGACGTCACATTGTCACTTTGTCACTAGAGATGCCGATAAATGCTTTAAAAATGTAATATCGGAAATTATCGGTATCGGTTTTAAAAAGTAAAATCAATGACTTTTTAAAACGCCGCTGTACGGAGCGGTACATATCCGGTGAAACACGGACGTAGGGCATACTTGCCAGCCCTCCCAATTTTCCCGGGAGACTCCCAAAATTCAGTGCCCATCCCGAAAATCTCCAGGGGCAACAATTCTCCCGAATTTCTCCCGATTTCCACCCGGACAATAATATTGAGGGCGTGCCTTAAAGGCACTGCCTTTAGCGTCCTCTACACCTGTCGTCACGTCCGCTTTTCCTCCATACAAACAGCGTGCCGGCCCAGTCACATAATACATGCGGCTTTTACACACACATAAGTGAATGTAGGGCTGCAACTAACGATTAATTTGATAATCGATTAATCTGTCGATTATTACTTCGATTAATAATCGGATAAAAGAGACAAACTACATTTCTATACTTTCCAGTATTTTATTGAAAAAAAAGCAGCATACTGGCACCATACTTATTTTGATTATTGTTTCTCAGCTGTTTGTACATGTTGCAGTTTATAAATAAAGGTTTATTAAAAAAAAATAAATAAATAAAAAATGCCTCTGCGTATGCGCATAGCATAGATCCAACGAATCGATGACTAAATTAATCGCCAACTATTTTTATAATCGATTTTAATCAATTTAATCGATTAGTTGTTGCAGCCCTAATATTTTTTGGCCCTCTAAATGCTGGATAATTGACACAAAAATATCTAATAACAAATATATATTAAAAGGTTATAATCTGACCGTAACCAATGAAAAAATACAGGCACTAATACAGGTACTAAGAACATAAATATACAAATGTAAAGGATAAATACTGGAAAGGATAAAAATTATCCTTTCCAGTATTTTATTGAAAAAAAACAGCATACTGGCACCATACTTATTTTGATTATTGTTTCTCAGCTGTTTGTACATGTTGCAGTTTATAAATACAGGTTTATAAAAAAACAACAAATAAATAAATAAATAAAAAATAATAATAATAATAAAAAATTGCCTCTGCGCATGCGCATAGCATAGATCCAACGAATCGATGACTAAATTAATCACCAACTATTTTTATAACAGCCATACAGGTTATTGCTCAATCTCGCGAGGCTGAACGCCACTTGTCCCTCTAAGAAGTTCGGACGCCGATTTTAATCTATTTAATCGATTAGTTGTTGCAGCCCTAAGTGAATGCAAGCCATACTTGGACAACAGCCATACAGGTCACACTGAGCCACACTGTGAACCCACACCAAACAAGAATGACAAACACATTTCGGGAGAACATCCGCACCGTAACACAACAGAACAAATACCCAGAACCCCTTGCAGCACTAACTCTTCCGGGACGCTACAATATACACCCCCCGCTACCACCAAACCCCGCCCCCTGAACTCCGCCCACCTCACTCCCCCTTCCCCACCTCAAACCCGCCGCCCCCATCTCCCGAACTAGGAGGTCTCAAGGTTGGCAAGTATGCTCTAGTACAGTGGTCCCCAACCTTTTTGTAACTGCGGACCGGTCAACGCTTGAAAATTATGGTATGGTTTTTTAAAAAAATTTTTTTTTTTTTTGGTCATAAAAAAATACAATCACGTGTGCTTACGGACTGTATCCCTGCAGACTGTATTGATCTGTATTGATATATAATGTAGGAACCAGAAATATTAATAACAGAAAGAAACAACCCTTTTGTGTGAATGAGTGTAAATGGGGGAGGGAGGTTTTTTGGGTTGGTGCACTAATTGTATGTGTATCTTGTGTTTTTGATGTTGATTTAATAAAAAAAAAAGTTTTTATTTTTTTTAAATTTCTTGTCGATCCACGGACCGGTACCGGGCCGCGGCCCGGTGGTTGGGGACCACTGCTCTAGTATACTCTGGACTTAAGCTGTGTGCCTTCATTGTTTTTGTAGCTGTTGTTTTGAGGCATGTTTAAAAAAATAATGCACTTTGTGAAAGTCAAAGTATAGTATTTCCCATAGTTGTAGTGGGTATCGGGATTATCTGAAGGAGAGCATGTCCCAAATTCCAAGCTGCTGTTTTGAGGCATGTTAAAAAAAATAATGCACTTTGTGACTTCAATAATAAATATGGCAGTGCCATGTTGGCACTTTTTTCCATAACTGGAGTTGAAGTTGTGCTCTTATTTTGGATACCTTGTTTTTGATTGATTGAAACTTGTATTAGTAGATCGCACAGTACAGTACATATTCCGTACAATTGACCACTAAATGGTAACACCCGAATAAGTTTTTCAACTTGTTTAAGTCGGGGTCCACGTTAATCAATTCATTGTTTAATGCATCCAGCGGGGCATCACAACAAAATTAAGCATAATAATGTGTAAATTCCACAACTGTATATATCGGTATCGGTTGATATCGGAATTGGTAATTAAGAGTTGGACAATATCGGAATATCGGCAAAAAAGCCATTGTCGGACATCTCTAATTGTCACCGAGCAGGACTCTGACTTTGTCCTCCCCCCTCTGGCGGTTACCTCCTTGTCCGTCTGAGTGGCGTGGCGTTTGGCCAGCCTCTCCAGCTCAATGTAAGTGTTGTTCGTCTGCGTCTCCAGTTCCTTCTGCAGCCGAAGCCTGTGCTCGTCCATCTCGGCCTTCAGCCTGTTCTCCAAGGCGATCAGCTGCTTCTGGTGCTGCCGCCGCATGCGCTTGTACCCAGACATCTGCTCCCGCAGCTCAAAGTTCTGCTCATGCTCCTGGATCTACCTGATGACCTGCAACACCACACAAACAAGCACAGCCTTGGTCTTGCAGTCCTAGTCCCCCCGACATGGATTCAGTCCTGCACAGTAGGCCAGCTGTGAGACGTCAAGCATGTCTTAGGTCACAGGTGTCAAACTCAAGGCTGGCCCGCCACATCATTTTATATGGCCCACAAACACCTGAAAACAATATGCGTCAAAAAGCAACTTTATATTTTTTTTACATTTTCACAGAAAAAAAATGTTTGTACGGCATGAAATTGCATACATTTTAAACTTTAATAGTATCCAATATTGCACCACATTTTTTGTTCAAATAAAAATAAATACTTCTGCCTGACTTCTGATTACAAAGCAAGCACTGTAAAAATGACAATAGATTTTACGGTAAAATGTACGGTAGTCTATACAGCATATTACTATAAATTTAGGGGTGTAACGGTACACAAACATTTCGGTTCGGTACGTACCTCGGTTTAGAGGTCACGGTTCGGTTCATTTTCGGTACAGTAAGAAAACAACAAAATATACATTTTTGGGTTATTTATTTACCAAATTTGCAAAATCTTCCAACAAAAATATTTTTCTTAGTGGAATATTTGATGTGAAGTAATCGGAACCTTGGATAGATCAATAATTCATAATAACATTGGTTTTGATTCAATAATATGTTTTGAGCAATGACAGTTTGAAAGAAAAAAACCCAGCTTTGTTTTATTAGTCAACATTGCAACTTTTTCTAAATTACATTTAACCTTTAAGCTTTTTTATTTCACTTTTGTTATGTTTTTGTTTATTTCAATAGTATTTTTAGAATGTGCCGTGGGCCTTTAAAACATTAGCTGTGGGCCGCAAATGGCCTCTGGGGCACACTTTTGACACCCCTGCTATAGATAATAGAAAATTAAATGTGATAAATCTATGGATAAAAAGCAGAGCCTGGCGACGCATGCGCGTTTATCATAACTCTCTCGCTCTCTCTGTCTCTGCCCCTACCTCACCAATGCTGCTGCGCGCACAATTTGTTTTGTTTTTAACCCCTTCTTAACCCTGAACGTACATTGAAAATACACGCAACCCTAACTCAAAATGCAGGACATTTGAGGACATGTCCTCCGCAAAAGAGGACATGTCCGGTGAAAAGAGGACGTATGGTCAGTCCCTCCCTGAATGTTGCAATTTAGTTTGCCAAATATGTAAACAGTCATTTGAGTTGGATGTGGAAAAAAATATATAGGCGTTTTTTTGATATTCTGTACAATGAAGTCAGTGTAAAACTAACCACACTAAAAAAAAAAGTACATTATATATACACATGAAGTGCACATACATGTAGGAATCACGTTAGATTAATAATATAATTTGGAATAAACTATAGCTCGGTTGGTAGAGTGGCCGTGCCAGCAACTTGGGGTTCCAGGTTCGATCCCCGCTTCTGCCAACTTAGTCACTGCCGTTGTGTCCTTGGGCAAGACACACCTGCTCCCAGTGCCACCCACACTGGTTTAAATGTAACTTAGATATTGGGTTTCACAATGTAAAGCGCTTTGAGTCACTAGAGAAAAGCGCTACATAAATATAATTCCCTTCACTTAATGCTAATGTATAATGGATTAGCTCATAGACAAGCTAACTCCAATTAGCATGGCCAATCGCATTTACACTGCATATAAACAATACTTGACAATAAACTTCATATCTATGGACAATTTACAGTCTTCAATGAAGCTAACTTACATATTTTTGGAATGTGGGAAGAAACTGGAGTGTCCGGAGAAAACCCACACATCACGTGACAACATACACACTCCACACTGGGATGGCCAAAAGGAGGTTCAAAGACACACACAACGTAATTAGACATTATTGTCGATAGTAATGTCAAAAGAATTAGGGTAGTTTACACTTGCTTGAACAGGAAATGCATTAATTAACTTAAAATACCTTTCTCTTTAACTCCTCACTTTTGCCGGATGTCAACAAGTTTAGGCGCGCGACCAGCTGCATTGATTCTGACAGGCAATTTAGACACTCCTTTGTTTGTTTTTGTTTTTTCAGAATAAAGCAATGAGGAAGGTTTTATGATATTTGAGCGGGTTTTCAAAGTTATTACAGACAAAAGTACATAAATAATATACCATATTTACTGTATAATCCTTCATATAATACATTACTTACATTTGTTTTCATGTTAAAAAAAATGTTTTCATGGGGGAAAAAAAAGAAGGAAAAAAATTATTTTGAAGGTGTGGCGGCAGTAATATTGTCGTAAATACATTTAGGATAAAAGTTAAAACGGAGGTTCAAAGACACACACAACATAATTACACATTATTGTCGGTAGTAATGTCAAAAGAATTAGGGTAGTTTACACTTGCTTGAACAGGAAATGCATTAATTAACTTTCTCTTTAACTTTCTCTACTCACTTTTGCCGGATGTCAACAAGTTTAGGCGCGCGACCAGCTGCATTGATTCTGACAGGCAATTTAGACACTCCTTTGTTTGTTTTTGGTTTTTCAGAATAAAGCAATGAGGAAGGTTTTATGATATTTGAGCGGGTTTTCAAACTTATTACAGACAAAAGTACATAAATAATATACCATATTTACTGTATAATCCTTCATATAATACATTACTTACATTTGTTTTCATGTTAAAACAAATGTTTTCATGGAAAAAGAAGAAGGAAAAAACTTATTTTGAAGGTGTGGCGGCAGTAATATTGTCGTAAATACATTTTAGGATAAAAGTTCAAACGGAGGTTCAAAGACACACACAACATAATTACACATTATTGTCGGTAGTAATGTCAAAAGAATTAGGGTAGTTTACACTTGCTTGAACAGGAAATGCATTAATTAACTTTCTCTTTAACTTTCTCTCCTCACTTTTGCCGGATGTCAACAAGTTTAGGCGCGCGACCATGCAGCTGTATTGATTCTGACAGGCAATTTAGACACTCCTTTGTTTGTTTTTGGTTTTTCAGAATAAAGCAATGAGGAAGGTTTTATGATATTTGAGCGGGTTTTCAAATTTATTATAGACAAAAGTACGTAAATAATAGACTATATATACTAGATATTTATTCATATAATACATTACTTCAATTAGTTTTCATGTTAAAAAAAAAGAAGGAAAAAACTTATTTTGAAGGTGTGGCGGCAGTAATATTGTTGTTTTAGGATAAACGTTAAAAAAAAGGAAAATGTCCATCTTGTGGACAACAGAGCGGACAGAGAACAATAACAAACACTTTGGTGGTGTTTCTTTATTATTAATATTACTAATATTAGTTAAGAATTGATTAAAACAGTACAGTAATTTAAACAATGAGCTCTGAGTATGTGCTTTTACTGCCATCTAGTGTGTCACTCTGTGTGGTACAAAACAATCAATACATATTTTTGAAATGCTGTAATATTTTTTTAAAGTTGAGGTTGCCAGACACATTTAACATTGATAATGAGATAGGCCAGCGACCCCGAAAGGGACAAGTGGTAGAAAATGGATGATGATTCAATGCTATTGAAAGAAACATTGGCTTCAAAACAGCTTAATGAAAAAGCTGCTGTAAATTCAGGCATTGTAATAATGTCCATCAACCATCTTTATGATTAACACATGGTTTCATATCATTTCATTTAAGTACATTGTATATAATTATTGAATACGATTAAACCCGCAGGTAAGACCACTAATTTGGTGTTAATATTCGAGTGGGCGCGGGCTCCTCTGTAGTGGAAAAGTTGGGGCCCTGAGGTCAATGAGGTTAAGAACCCCTGCTCTAAAGTACAAAACCCAAAACCAGTGAAGTTGTCACGTTGTGTAAATGGTAAACAAAAACAGAATACAATGATTTGCAAATCCTTTTTAACTTATATTCAATTGATTAAACTGCAAAGACAAGATATTTAATGTCCCAACTGAGAAACTTTAATTTTTTTTGGCAAATAATCATTAACTTAGAATTTAATGGCAACAACACTTGCTAAAAAGTTGTCACAGGGGCATTTTTACCACTGTGTTACATGGCCTTTCCTTTTAACAACACTCAGTAAACGTTTGGGAACTGAGGAGACACATTTTTTAAGCTTTTCATGCGTAATTCTGGACTTGTCAGCCCACAGAACACTTTTCCACTTTGCAGCAGTCCATCTTAGATGAGGTCGGGCACAGCGAAGCCAGCAGCGTTTCTGGGTGTTGTTGATAATTGGCTTTGGTTTTGCATCATAGAGTTTTAACTTGCACTTACAGATGTAGTGACGAACTGTAGTTACTGACGGTGGTTTTCTGAAGTGTTCCTGAGCCCATGTGGTGATATCCTTTACACACCGGTGTCACTTTTTGATGCAGTACCGCCTGAGGGATCCAAGGTCACGGGCATCCAATGTTGGTTTTCAGCCTCGCTGCTTACGTGCAGTGATTTCTCCAGATTCTCTGAACCTTCTGATGATATTACGGACCGTAGATGGTGAAATCCCTAAATTCCTTGCAACAGCTGGTTGAGAAATGTTGTTCTCAAACAATTTGCTCACACATTTGTTGACAAAGTGGTGACCCTCGCCCCATCCTTGTTTGTGAACGACTGAGCATTTCATTGAAGCTGCTTTTATACCCAATCATGGCACCCACCTGTTCCCAATTAGCCTGTTCACCTGTGGAATGTTTCGAATAAGTGTTTGATGAGCATTCCTCAACTTTCTCAGTCTTTTTTGCCACTTTTGCCAGCTTTTTTGAAACATGTTGCATGCATCAAATTCTAAATGAGCTAATATTTGCAAAAAAATAAAGTTTCTCAGTTGGAACGTTAAATATCTTGTCTCTGCAGTCTATTCAATTGAATATAAGTTGAAAAGGATTAGCAAATCATTGTATTCTGTTTTTATTTACCATTTATACAACGTGCCAACTTCACTGGTTTTGGGTTGCAGAATTATTGAATATGATTAAAACCACGAACGAGTAAGATTTCTAATTCGGTGTTAATATTCGAGTGGGCGCGGGCTCCTCTGTAGTGGAAAAGTCGGGGGCCCCTGAGGTCAAAAAGGTTAAGAACTAGAGATGTCCGATAATATCGGACTGCCGATATTATCGGCCAATAAATGCTTTAAAATGTAATATCGGAAATGATCGGTATCGGTTTCAAAAAGTAAAATGTATGACTTTTTAAAACGCCGCTGTGTACACGGACATAGGGAGAAGTACAGAGCGCCAATAAACCTTAAAAGGCACTGCCTTTGCGTGCCGGCCCAATCACATAATATTTACGGCTTTTCACACACACACGAGTGAATGCAAGGCATACTTGGTCAACAGACATACAGGTCACACTGAGGGTGGACGTATAAACAACTTTAACACTGTTACAAATATGCGCCACACTGTGAACCCACACCAAACAAGAATGACAAACACATTTCGGGAGAACATCCGCACCGTAACGCAACATAAACACAACAGAAGAAATACCCAGAACCCCTTGCAGCAATAATAATAATGCACTTTGTGACTTCAATAACTTGAGTTGATTTATTTTGGAAAACCTTGTTACATTGTTTAATGCATCCAGCGGGGCATCACAACAAAATTAGGCATAATAATGTGTTTATTCCACAACTGTATATATCGGTATCGGTTGATATCGGAATCGGTAATTAAGAGTTGGACAATATCGGAATATCGGCAAAAAAGCCATTACCGGACATCTCTATTAAGAACCCCTGCCCTAAAGTATACCCCACTATGAGAAGATGTGCTTTTCTTCAGGACAATTCATGTTTCCCCGCGACGAACCACGGGTCGCCAAGTGGCGGCGGCACTCGTGCAGCCTCCAGCCAGCACGATGACTCTACACCAGTGGTTCTTGACCTGGGTTCGATCGAACCATAGGGGTTCGGTGAGTCGGCCTCAGGGGTTCGGCAGAGCCTCCGCCGCGGAGGTCAAGACACACCCGACTCATCGTGTAAATAAAATCTTCTCCCTGTCGGCGTATTATGGATACCCCCAAACAATGTTCCCTCTAATTTTCCATATGTGTGAGCAAACGCAAAAACTCCTTGAGCATTCGGTGGAGCACATGTGAACGACGTCAGACGTGCACATGCACTGTGGTCACACCTGCAGCACACCTGTCCCAAACCTGACTAAATAACAAGTTCAATGTTTTATTATTGTAATCAAATGACAGCAGTCATTTCCATGAGATTATTTTTTAATATAAGTGTTTTGGCCCACTTACAATGACTATAACATATTGTTTTTCATGAGCTGTGTACTAGTATTATATATCTGGGTGGGGTTCCTGCTTTGGAAATAATGTGTACCCCTTACAGATATCGCATTTAGTTCCCACTAAAACATCCACATGTTGCACAATGAGATGTAAACATGGGATCATGTCAGTGACGTGCAGTCAGGGGAGGCAGGTGAGGCGGGGCCTCACGTGCCATCATGGAAAGAAAAAAAATGTAAAAAGAAAAAATATATATTTAATTGTTATATGTATCCAGTGATTATATTATAAAGTTATTTTCCATTTAACTTCACCCGTTTTAGATTATTTTTATTCAAAATCGCTGAATTTTCACATTTGCCGTTCAGATACTGAGAAGAGACTTGCGGTGAGTCACCAGCCAGTTGAGCCTCACCATGGATTGCACAATGACTCGGCTAACTGCTAGCCTGCTGTGCAGTGAGACCGTATTGCTATATGAATTATACTATACATGTCCATAGTTTAGTTAGCTGAGGTATATAATGTACAGTGTATTTTCTCAACAACTGTATGTGTGTAACGTATTTCTTGTGCTGAGCAATCATAAAATGGCTGCGGAGACGCACTGGGTGAGGCTCGCAGTAATCCCGCCTCCTGGTGGTAGAGGGCGTTAGTGATCCCAGGGATCATTCTTGCGACTACTCGGCTGCAGAGTAAGTGACAACAAGCAGCAACAGTTAGCAAGTCAAGTGCAGCGTTTATTTTTTCCTCTCGCCTGGACTTTTACCATGGACAATTACATACCTAAAATAAAACAGTTTTCTAAACTGGACTTTCAATCGAAGCAGGAGGTAATAATTAAAGGATCATCTCCATCGAGACAGAGAGACTTTTAAAACTGAAGAAAGATAAGGACGACTTCTATAAACAAGTTATCGATGCTTTTGTTCAGAAGGAGCGGCGCATGGACTTCATTTATAAGTAAAGGTAAGACCATAATAATGTTTTTTTTATTAAATGTGCTTTTTTTGTGTGCTACAGTTTGTATGTGTAAAGTTAAAGTTAAGTTAAAGTACCAATGATTGTCACACACACTAGGTGTGGTGAAATGTGTCCTCTGCATTTGACCCATCCCCTTGATCACCCCCTGGAAAGTGAGGGGAGCAGTGGGCAGCAGCGGCGCCGCGCCCGGGAATCATTTTTGGTGATTTAACCCCCAATTCCAACCCTTGATGCTGAGTGCCAAGCAGGGAAGAATGCTGGTATGAGCTTTTAAACACAACCCGTTAACTGCTGCCAATCAAATGGTGAATAAGATACTCTTTAGGGTTCATATGTTTGTAAATCTGACTGTGATGAAGTCAGTGCCTCACCAGCCATGAACCTCACCGCACGTCACTGGATCATGTGTACATTCCTGTAACTTTTCGTTTGTAAAATATATCTTTATTAGTATTTCTTTAATATAATAACATCATTTTATGAATACGGTTCGGGTTCGGTGAATGCGCACATGAAACTGGTGGGGTTCGGTACCGCCAACAAGGTTAAGAACCACTGCTCTACACAGTCGCCAACTATTTCGACAATTATTGCCTGTGGCGACATTTCTACGACGATTGAGAAGCTTGAAAAAAAATTAAAAATGCGAGCCGCAAAACTTTGTAGTCGCATGAAAACGTCGATGAGGGTCCGGGTAAAAGTGCGAGTTCATTTTTTTTTTACGCCTGGGGTCACGATGACAAACCAGGAAGTGGAAGGACGCAGGATTTGAACACGGGTGACGAATGCAATGGAAGGAAGCTGACAATAGGGGGAATCACATCCATTAACAGGATCTGGTTGCCATGACTACAGATGGATGTAGTCATGGCATGGCGTGTGTGTGTGTGTGTGCCTCCCCCCTCCAGCCACCCCCCCATTCCTCGCTTCCTCACCCCCTGCTGCCAACACACACACACACACATTACATATTTTGTCATTTCTTGGATGCAATCAATGTGTGTGTGTGTGTACCAAAGATGCTGACGTGACGTTGACGGTGTGTTCGCGGGTCTTGCAGCAGCGTCGCCACCGGCTGTGGTGAGAAGTAGGCCGCAGCTCTGGCCCGCTGGAGTGCCCGTGCACGGCCTCATCCCTCACGCAAGCATGCTCCTGCAGGGGGAAGGAAAAGGAGCAGACCGCGGTGGGGCCCGACGCTTCTCAGGTCCTCTCGTATGGCCGCCGCCGCGAGTTCCCGATGTCCCTGAATGCAGCACACGTCCAGCCTCACGCGCATCCTTTTCCCTCTAGCTTCTGCCAGGCGTCCTTTTTTTGTGGCCGTGAAAAGGGCATCGCCAAACAAAAAACGCCAAAAAAAAAAAAAAATTAAAAAAAAAAAAAAAAAAAAAAAAAAATCTTGGTATAGCGTCCCCCCCCAAAAAAAAGAAACAAAAAGAAGAGGAGGAGGGAGGGAGGGAGGGAGGGAGGGGGGGTGGCAATTACGCAATGCCTACCATTGATAATGGGAGAAAGATGTGATGTAATTTACTGGCACTCTTGAGCTCCGAGAGACGCCGAAGAGGAGCGAGCCTCCTTCCCCCGCGTGACGATCCAGTGTGGCACCATGTCGAGGAGGCTGGCAATGGGATAAGGCACGTCCGAACATGCTGCTTCTTCTCCGGCTCCTTCCAAAATGTGTCCCCCGACGGTGCGTTTGTGAGCCACTCGGATGCGTGTCCTACATTTAGAGCGCACTTGGTCATGGTAGGTGGTTCTCTTGCCTCCTATTCATCGCTTCTTCCTTTTTTTTTTTTTTTTTTTTTTTGTGCCTGTCCCTCTTCTACACTCCCCCTTCCATTAAAGAGACACCGCAATACTACAAGCTCTGACGACACCTTCAGTTTACCGGCTGTTCAAATATTTGACTTTCACTACGCGTAGTGTGCACTTCATTAGGTGCAGCCATGATATTGTCGATCAGGGGTGTCAAACTTACAGCCCGAGGGCCGGATCAGGCCCGCGGACAAGTTTTCACCCAGCCCGCGGGATGAGTTTGCGAAGGCAAGATGGATCACATCATGGAGAAGCTTGCTGAAAAGGAAAATTGAATATGAGAGCAGCCAGCATGGACGAATAGAACAGACAAGTCATTGTATTGTCTGCTCGCGGAAAACAAACATCCTACCGTATTTTTCGGAGTATAAGTCGCACCGGCCGAAAATGCATAATAAAGAAGGAAAAAAACTATGGAATTCTCTTTACAATGAGATAAAAGATTGTACAAATATATTCCAATTGAAAAAAATGTATAAAGACAGAACAATACGATCATATGGACAGCCACTAGTGTTTACATTTTGCTTTATATTTATTATTTTACTTATTTTTTGCCTGGTTTTGTATTTGTTTTGTATCATCCCGTGAGGAATATATTACTTTTTTTTTGTTTTGTTTTTTGGTTCGGTTTGTACTTCATGAAGTTTTGCACTTGTGTTTTTTTCATTATATTTTGATGTAATTGTTGGTTTATATGATATCCATTAAGTAAGACTACGTATTGTGTTGAAGGGGACAGGAAAATATAAGATTTTTCTTCATCCTGCTCCTTCTCAGGCATTGGTGTGTATAATTGAATAATTGAGGTATAATTGTCTATCGATCAAATATGCACATCAATGAAGGAGATAAATAAAAATGAAATCAAACTAATAAGTCGCACTGGAGTATAAGTCGCATTTTTGGGGGAAATTTTTTTGATAAAACCCAACACCAAGAATAGACATTTGAAAGGCAATTTAAAATAAATAAAGAATAGTGAACAACAGGCTGAATAAGTGTACGTTATATGAGGCATAAATAACCAACTGAGAATGTGCCTGGTATGTTAACGTAACATATTATGGTAAGAGTCATTCAAATAACTATAACATATAGAACATGCAATACGTTTACCAAACAATCTGTCACTCCTAATCGCTAAATCCCATGAAATCTTATACGTCTAGTCTCTTACGTGAATGAGCTAAATAATATTTGATATTTTACGGTAATGTGTTAATAATTTCACACATAAGTCGCTCCTGAGTATAAGTCGCACCGCCGGCCAAACTATGGAAAAAACTGTGACTTATAGTCCGAAAAATACGGTAATCTACGATTTGACTCCCTCGAATGGCCTTGACGCTGTGAACAACAGGAACAGGCTGTTCTGAAAACACCCCCGAGGACACCTCAATGATGGACGCTTTTGACAGCTATTAAAGCTTCAACTCTTCTGGAGAAGGCTGTCCACAAGGTTGCGGAGTGTGTTTTTTAGGAATTTTCCACCGTTCTTCCAAAAGTGCATTGGTGAGGTCACACGAGAAGGCCTGGCTCTCAGTCTCCGTTCTAATTCATCCCGGATTAGTTCTATCAGGTTCAGGTCAGGACTCTGTGCAGGCCAGTCAAGTCCATCCACACCAGACTTTGTTATCCATGTCTTTATGAACCTTGCTTGGTGCACTGGTGCACAGTCATGCTGGAAGATAGAGGGGCCCACTCCAAACTGTTCCCACAAGGTTGGGAGCATGGAATTATCCAAAATGTTTTGGTATCCTGGAGCATTCAAAGTTTATTTCACTGCAAGTAAGGGGCCAGGTTTTCCGGGACATTTTTCCCATTCGAAATGAATTGTCTGTTTTCCAAACTTCCACAATTCCCACATTTTCAACCGATTCAAACCATTCCACCTTCAACACATTCCACTCATTCTGGACATTCAAACTACTGTATCATTTTTCCAAGTTAAAAAAAAAAAAATCCAGGATTTCCCAGAATTCCTCTTTTTTCTGGCCACTACTCCTTCCACATTTTTCAACCCACTTCAACCATTCCCCCGTCAACACATTCCTGCTAAACAGGACAAAAAACTAAGTTGTTTTTGGAACTGGAAAAATTCCCGGTTTTCCCGAAATTCCGTAATATTATTTCTCAATTAAAAATGTTACTACATCAACATTTCTCGACCGATTTGAAAAATTCCAACACCAACCATTTCAACTCATTTAGAACATTCAAGTCTTTTAACATTTACCTAAAAATTCCTGCTTTTCCCGAAACTCCCAAATTTTCATGAAATTCCCATTGAAACAAATGGAACATTTTCCAAAGTTGCTATTCTTCAACAATTAGTCATTTTGAAGTTCAACTTCATCTAGTATTATTATTGTTATATACTTTTTTCAATTTGTTTAATTCTTCTCAAATTATTGATTTTTTTCCCACATTTTAAAAAGCTAGATTTTGTTTAAATTTGTCAAATAATTTCAGTTTTGTTTTTACCCCATTGCGTATGTTTTAAATTTGCCAGATAATTGTATTTGTGATTTTTTTTTTAATGTTTATTTAACATCAGTCAGATATTTTTTCAGATAAATTTACATTAATTTAAATTTGTCAGATGTTATTTTTGTAGATTTTTAAAAATCCCCCTAAATTTGTCAGATTTTGGGGTGGATTTAGATACATTTAAATAATATTATGTTTAAATTTGTAAATTTGTCCAATTGTATTCTTATATTTAGATTAGTTAAATCTTTCAGTGTATTTAATTTTTTGCTATAATAGAATTACGTTTGATTTGAATTAAATTATTTATTATTATTATAAATGTTTAAATTTTTAAAAAAAAGTTTCTTCACGTTAGTTTAGTGGGTGGGGTGGCTCGTGTGGTAGGGCAACCTAAACCACCAAATTGGAGGTTGAAGGTTCAATCCCCGTTTCTGCCATCTTAGTCACTGCCGTTATGTCCTTGGGCAAGACACTTTACCCAGCTGCGCCCAGTGCCACCCACACTGGTTTAAATGTAGCCTAAAGATGTAGATAACGGGTTTCACTATGTAAAGCACTTTGAGTCTCTAGAGAAAAGCGCTATATGAAAAAACAAACAAACATATTTCATTAAAACTGTCAGATTTTTTTCATCATTTCATTTTATTTTATCAGATTGAAAAAAAAATGTAATTAGTTTAATGTTTTTCAGTTTCGTTATTCAGATTAATTTCATGTTATTCAGTTTTGTTACGTGTTATTCAGATTAATTTGACGTATTTCAGATACTTTTCATAGAATCATATTTTATTTTTTTGGTGGGGTGTCACATGCATGGGTCAAAGAAGGTTTTGGCGAGAATCTGGATAAAGATGCATGCACAATAATACATTAGTCACGATGGAACATCAATGGGCCTGTCATCTGTCCACCACACGTGTGTTCATCGTCCTTAATGAACCAGGAAGTAGTCAGAAACAAACTAAAGTCTTGTTATCTGATAAATCAATCATAAAGTAATTTCACAGCATCACATAACAGGCCTTTTAGTGTACAACTGTAATGAACTTTAATCTTTGTTTTGGACCGGCGTTTACCACACAACATCATGTAGCACATCTTTAAAGGAGAACTGCACTTTTTGGGGGAATTTTGCCTATCATTCACAATCCTTATGTAAGACAAGAACACATTTTTTTCTTTTTTATGCATTCTAGCTAGTAAATAGATGCGATTAAAAGTCCACTTACAATGGAGCCTATGGCAGTCGCACAATTCTGCCTATAAAAGCCCTTAAAAAAAACATCCAAACACCTCTTTTAGTTTTATATGCACGCTTGTAATGTACTAGCAGGCACATTCATAATAATATTTAATATTTACGTATTTTGCTCATTTTATGCATACGCTGTGCATTAATTTAAAAAAGCATTACAACGTTCCTTTTTTTTTCAACCACATCACTGATGATTACTCACTGCAGACTTCATGAGAGCCAACAAACATATTAAAATATCACTTACTGTACAATGTCTGCGGTCATTGCGATGCCGACTGATAGAATCTTGTTATATTCCTGTTTAGATGAAGAAAAGGCAGGTGGAATCAAGCATCATTTCGTGTCGTTTGTCATTTCCGGGTTTAAATTTGTTGTTAAAGTGTACCAACTTGTAGGATTACGTCCTCATCCTTCTACTATCCAGGTGAGAGGCATGATTTATGATCTACAACAAACTTCCAAGGAGCAGGGAAGCGAGGAAACAGCTGACCACTCGATGTTGTAAACATAGCAGCATAAACTGGCGATCACATTGCCGCTATAAATAGTCCATCTGCGTTAGGGCTTATAATAACAATATTACTAATACTTGGTTAATATTCAAGTAACGAAATGTAAATGGGGTATTGTTGGCGGTTTTTGGATGGGTATTTATTGGATTTTATGGATAAAATAGAGGAGTTAATTGACTCCACTATAAGCCAACTTTTATTTACGAGTAAAAATGCATTAAAAAAAGAAATTCTTCCGTCATGTCTTTCATAATGATTGTGAACGATAGGCAAAATTCCCCAAAAAAGTGCAGTTTTTCTTTAAGAGCCAATGTTTATTGACTCATTTATCTGGGTTTTATGGGCGGAAGACAGGACATCACATTGTCTCTATTATAAGAAGACTTTTATTTACATTTATTTAAAAGTTAGAACGCATAAAAATAAAATCCATCCGTAGTCACGTCCTTCATAATGATTGTGAACGATAGGCAAAATTCCCCAAAAAAGTGCAGTTTTTCTTTAAGAGCCAATGTTTATTGACTCATGTATTTGGGTTTAATGGGCGGAAGACAGGACATCACATTGTCTCTATTATAAGAAGACTTTTATTTACATTTATTTAAAAGTTAGAACGCATAAAAATGAAATCCATCCGTCGTCACGTCCTTCATAATGATTGTGAACGATAGGCAACATTTAAAAAAAAAAAAGTGCAGTTCCCCTTTAAATGTATATAACATGCCATTACTGTACATATCTGTTTGAGGGCGATATACTGATAAAATAAGTGTAATCTGTAATAGTGAATTGTAACCCACAAGGGCCATTTTTTGAATGTGGCATTGACAAAACTGGAGTGTTAATACTGCAGGGAAGCTGTAATATGAGTTTTAGCAAATATTGTTTACTTAGTTGATAGCACGGAGAGAAAATCCTGGTTAGAGGTCAGCATTTGTACATGTGTCTATTGACGGTCTCCTGAAAAACACACACAAACATGCAAACAAGACAGAAAATAACTACAGAATTAAATAATAATAGTGTATAGTTATTACAATACTTTACCTTTTCTTTTTCCGGGAGTGGAGGACGAGTGTTGTTATGATTATAATCAGTGTCAAGGCACCAATGACTGAACCAGCGACAATGCCGGCAATATTACCTATAGAGAAAAAAAAAAAGTTAATTTTACACCATACCGGGAAGTGGGATCATTGCCTTAAAGGGGTCGCAGCTTGCTGCGGGGTTCGTTCCCCCGGTATGCAGACGGAACACTCCGGACAGGACGTGCAGGTAGGAACATGGTTTATTTGTCGAAAGTCAAACAAGTACCAAAAACTGAAAACAAGCCAGAGGAAAAATGTGCTGATCGCACTCGAAGCTAAGGCTAACACTTAGCATAGGCAAGAAGACAAGGAATACTCACGTTACTGTAGCAAAAGCAAACAATGAAGCCAGGCCGACTGACCGGCAAAGGCAGGCTTAAATAATGCCTCTGATTAGCGCTCGGGGAACAGGTGAGCGTCCCGAACACCAATCAGAGGCAGGTGAAAATAATAAGCAACCATGGTAACTAAAAGCAAACAAGGGTGCACAAAAACAGGAACTAAGAGAGTCCAAAACTCACAGAATATAACAAAAACATGATCCAGGCCACGGATTATGACAAGAAGAGCCAACACATAATAAAACATCACTTACTGCACAATGTCTGCTGTCATTAGGATGCCGACTGACAGCGCACAAGACATTGATATGACGCTGATTATACATACATGTCCTTTAAAACTGACTTTGAAACAACGTTGCAAAATGGTTCTATTTGTAACGTTAATTTGTCCTCGTTGTTGGTTGGGAAATTACCAAAATTCAACGGCAAATCAACATCAGAACCAGACATTGATTTAGGTTTGAGTTGCTCAACGTCAGGACCTAATTTAACAAGTTTTCAACGTTGTTTTAATGTCTTGTGCCTGCTGGGCTATATTCCCATTTAGGTGAAGAATGAATAAAGTACCACACTAGATGTGGCGAAAATATTCGCTGCATTTGACCCATCACCCTTGATCACCCCCTGGGAGGTGAGGGGAGCAGGGAGCAGCAGCGGTGGCCGCGCCCGGATATCATTTTTGGTGATTTAACCCCCAATTCCAAGTGGACGGCCCAGGTGGGCCTTGTTATCTAATCACCTGTCGCCTTTATTGTCACGACGTGGTTTTCGCTTACTGCGGGGTCGTTCTCCCAGGAAGGCAAACGGATCACTCCGGACAGGACTTGCAGGTAGGAACATGATTTAATCTTGAACAAAACTCAAAGAGGTACAAAAAACGGAAAACAAGGCGAAGGAACAAGGTGCCGATCGCACTTGAAGCTAAATACTTAGCATGGACTAGAAGACAAGAGACGTGACGAGAGCATGAAGCAAACACTTAGCATAAACTATGGCCTGGAACACTCAGGGAACTGTGGCATGAAACTAGCAAGACTTACTTGGCAAGGCATGAGAAAAACAATGACGCCAGGATGACTGACTGGCAAAGGCAGGCTTAAATAATGTCTCTAGATTGGAAACAGGTGCGCGTCCCAAACACCAGAGGCAGGTGAAAATCATAAGTCGCCATAGTAACTAAAACAAACAAGGGTGCACAAAAACAGGAACTATGGAGTCTAACACTAACAGAACATAACAAAAACATGATCCGAACCACGGATCATGACATCTATTATCAGCAGCCGGGAACCAGAGAGAGAGAGATAGACTCGGACTCAGAAAAGACAATTTGCTGGAAAGCAAAAGCCTGGCACTCTTTATGAAAATAAAACAGTGTTGTACCCTGATATCCGGGCTCTCATGGCAGTGTGTGGTGGTCCGAGGAACCCACTAGAGGGCAACCTCAACACACTAACACTTGGTTAATATTCGAGTCACGAAATGTAAATGGTGTATTGTTGGTGGTTTTTGAATGGTTATTTATTGGATATGAGCAAATGAGAGGAGCTCATTGGCTTTTATTTACGTTTATTTGCGAGTTGGAATGCATTAAAAAAAAAATCCATCCGTCGTCATGATAATGATTGTGAACGATAGGCAAAATTCCCCAAAAAAGTGCAGTTCCCCTTTAAGAGCCAATGTTTATTGACTCATTTAGTCATACTAAAGCTTACTTGATGGCGTGCAGCTCGTGTCCCCTCCCGACCAACGTCCGTCCCCCTGGCAGGTGCGCTCGGACGATCCTTCCAGCGTGTAGCCGTCATCGCAGGAAAGCCGCACTTTAGCCCCTTGCAAATAGGTAGTGCCTTCCTTTCTGCCGTTAGGTGGCGGTGCGAGCCAGCCGCAAGAAATAACTGCACATATTAAGGACACAAATATTGTCGCGAATATAAGACGGTGTAAACAGTACGTATACGTAAGTATACATCTTATACTGTAACCGGGGTCGCGAGATGTACGCACGCACTCGCTGACTTCCTCATGACTTTTACCTGGCTTTAAGTCCTCCACCAGAGAAATGTGACTCAGGAAAGATATTTTGGAGGCCTTTCCCATTTTTGGATCACGACCAACCAGAATGTCATACCTACAAAAAAAGACAAACTGTAAAATACAGGATTATAAACAATTACGCCATCCCTTTAAATACAAGTGTGTGTGGAGGGGGGCGTGGCCTGCGGGCCTGCCGCGGAACAGGGTGTGCAGGGACCGGCCTCGAAGACAGCGACAGGTGGATGGCCCAGGTGGGCCTTGTTATTTAATCACCTGTCGCCTTTATTAGCAGCAGCCGGCACGAGACACGGCAGTTGGAGTTGGAGTGGGAGCCAGAGAGAGAGAGAGACACGAACAGAGAGAAAGACATTTTGCTGGAAAGCAAAAGCCTCTCCACATTTATGAAAATAAAACACTGTTGTACCCTGAAATCCGGGCTCTCGTGGCAGTGAGTGGTGGTCTGAGGAACCCACTAGAGGGCAACCGCTACATGGTGGTTAACGCAGAATAGTCACTGATAAGTTCACTATGACCTACAATGTTTGCCCGGCTGTAAGACCATGCTTTGTCCTAGTACAGTGCTTCTCAAACTTTTTTTTTCATCATGTACCACCCCAGAAAAACCTTGGCCTTCCAAGTACCAACATAATGAGCAACATTAAAATACAGTAGCGTAGTAGGCCTAAGTATTCAATAAAAACCAGACAGAGAATCTATTTAATAGGCATATTTAATATTTTTGAGCACTTAAACATTACACACAGTTTGAACAGTAACACTGTGTTTAAATATGTTAGAATAAAACACTGTACTTTAATCAAGTGTTTATTTGGCGTAGCACTAGATCAGGGGTGTCAAACTCATTTTAGCTCAGTGCACACGTGGGCCGGACTATTAAAATCATGGCATTAAAAGTAAAAAATAAAGACAACTTCAGATTGTTTTCTTTGTCTTACTTTGGCCAAAAATAGAACAAACCCATTCTGAAAATATTACAATAAAAATATAGAAAAAAATACCGGCAGCAATAAAGTTTGGATCCATGAAGGAAAGAAGAAAGTGAATGTATGTTTATAACTGAATACATTTACATATGCATATAAATGTGTTTTCTTTTGTATTATTTTTTTATGAATTAAGTAACGTTTATGACAACCTTTTTCCAAAACACGATATAGAATTTGAGATATGACAGGATAATGCATACATTTATCATTTGTTTTCAAAACGGTTATACAAAGGGGTACCCCAAAAATGTACTGTGGGACCCCATTGTTAGGACTTGATGGGGTCCCTGTGACCCCATTTTGAAAATTCCTA
Source organism: Entelurus aequoreus (assembly GCF_033978785.1). Classification (NCBI taxonomy): domain Eukaryota; kingdom Metazoa; phylum Chordata; class Actinopteri; order Syngnathiformes; family Syngnathidae; genus Entelurus; species Entelurus aequoreus. Next base: position 74,650 of record NC_084751.1, read on the forward strand.
GCATCAACACTGATTGAGTATTGGTCTGCGGGCCGGTTCTAATACTAATCAAATATCATCTCGGGGGTCAGCTAGCGACTATCCACAGTAACTAATTATAGCTAGCTAGCGGCTATCCACAGTAACTAATTATAGCTAGCTAGCGGCTATCCACAGTAACTAATTATAGCTAGCGGTTAGCCACAGTAACTAATTATAGCTCGCTAGCGGCTAGCCACAGTAACTAATTATAGCTAACTAGCGGCTATCCACAGTAACTAATTATAGCTAGCTAGCGGCTATCCACAGTAACTAATTACAGCTAGCTAGCGGCTATCCACAGCTACTAATTACAGCTAGCTAGCAGCTATCCACAGTAACTAATTACAGCTAGCTAGCGGCTATCCACAGTTACTAATTACAGCTAGCTAGCGGCTATCCACAGTAACTAATTACAGCTAGCTAGCGGCTATCCACAGTAACCAAATATAGCTAGCCAGCGGCTATCTACAGTAACTAATTACAGCAAATCAGTGGCTATCCAGTTACTAACTTGTCTTCTTCGTGTGTTTTATTAACTTAGAAGCGTTTGTGTTTGCTTACCGACAGAACTGAGAACCATCTCCAGAGCAAATGTCAGACGCCATGTTGTAGAGAGGATCGTCGGGATTCTCGTGGACGACAAACACAGGAACAAAATGGTTGTCGTGCCTGGGGGAATGGTAATAGGTGTCCAAAAGGTACTTGGAGTCATACGTAAACAAGGCGGATGTGTTGGACACAGCCCCTGAAAGAGAAAAAGACATCTTATGAATGCTTACCCACAATGCATAACCCTTGACATTACTTTTATAGGGAAGTTCTTGAACGTCTTACAGCTGGCCCCGAAGTCAAACACCTCTTGTGGATCACTGTAGTCTGCCAGCTGCTGACCGATGTCGACAACGAGGTCGTCTGTGGCGTCGCCGTTCATGTTTCCCAACAATCCCTCCGTGGAGTTTCGGAATTCTTCGGGTAGGAGCACGGAAACGGCGAGAGTTCCCTCTCTGAGCCGCACCTCAACGCCGGCGCCGCTGGGGAACATGACGGTCACGTTTGTAGCCACAGGAGAAAACACAAACACCCCTGGAAGAGATATTTGGAGAACATAAAAGTGGTTTAAATCAAAACCCTAACTGGGTTCTAACCTAATCTTCTTTCTCAAATTATTGCGTTAAAATATGTTGCGGGTTTACATAACAGAAGATTAACCTACAAGATAACGTAGCATAATTAATTTTTTTTACGTCTAAGTCGTTTTTTCTTCACCACCTTTTCTGCAGAAAAACCTCCCTAAGTCAGTTTTCATAAGGCTAACGCTAGGCTAATACTAAGCTAATGCAAATGGACCATCCGTCTATTCAACTCCAAAAACACATTTATTTTCAGGAAATGGCCATTTACCTGTTACTAAACTCATTTTAATGGGTATTTGTTGCTAATTATAATACATTTTGTTATTAAACACATTCATTAATGTAGAAAAGAACAATTGTAATGCAGTACAAAGAAGTACATGGAACAAGTCAAATAAGAACAAAGAAGTACATGGAACAAGTCAAAAAAAAGTATCTTAAAACCACTGTCTTAATGAAATTATTATTATTATTGTTTTTATTTTTATTTCCTTTTTTTATTTCGAAAGAGGATGAGCAGGTTTTAATTGTTCTTCCATTGTAACATGTATTTTCAGTTAAATTGTTGTTTTAATTGACTTCTTCCATATATTTTTAAGTTTAGAAATTATTGAAAGAAAACAAAAAAAATAAGGAAAAAAGTACAATTCGATTCATTAATATTTTTACTTTAAAAAAAATTAACCTGTTACTAAACTAATTTTAATGGGCATTTGTTGCTAATTATAATTTCCTAATTATGTTGTTAAGTACAGTCATTAATGTAGAAAAGAACAATTGTAATGCAGTACAAAAAAGTACATTAAAAAAGTCAAATAAGAGCAAAGAAGTACATGGAACAAGTCAAAAAAAGTATCTTAAAACCACTGTCTTAATGAAATTATTATTATTATTGTTTTTATTTTTATTTCCTTTTTTTATTTCGAAAGAGGATGAGCAGGTTTTAATTGTTCTTCCATTGTAACATGTATTTTCAGTTAAATTGTTGTTTAATTGACTTCTTCCATATATTTTTAAGTTTAGAAATTATTGAAAGAAAACAAAAAAAATTGGAAAAAAGTACAATTCAATTCATTAATATTTTTACTTAAAAAAAATTTAACCTGTTACTAAACTAATTTTAATGGGCATTTGTTGCTAATTATAATTTCCTAATTATGTTGTTAAGTACAGTCATAAATGTAGAAAAGAACAATTGTAATGCAGTACAACAAAGTACATTAAAAAAGTCAAATGAGAGCAAAGAAGTACATGGAACAAGTCAAAAAAAGTATCTTATTATTATTGTTTTTATTTTAATTTCCTTTTTTTATTTCAAAAGAGGATGAGCAGGTTTTAATTGTATTTTGAGAGGTATTTTGAGTTAAATTGTTGTTTTAATTGACTTCTTTCATATTTTTTTAAGTTTAGAAATTATTGAAAGAAAACCAAAAAAATAAGGAAATATTAAAAAAAAAAAATTTTTAATTGTATCAAATGTATCATCTTTTTTGCATTTTGGAATTGAAGTTAAGTCTCACCATTGAGGTCCATCCAGCTTTGCTCGTTGAACAAAATACTTTTCTGATTTTGCAGCACCTGGAGGCGGCTGTGACCAGGTAACAGTCGCACCTCGATGACATCGGAGGACGCCTCTTTCATGGCGACGGACGACAGTTTTGTCGCGTTGACGGCCGTCCCTGTGAACGAGGGCGCAGAATGGACACCAGACTCCTTGCGAGCAAGACGGTTTGCGGCGGCCTCTGCTCACCGTTGACCGGCTCTGTTCTGCCTTGGACTGCCAGTCCTTTCCCGGCCGACGTCAACAATCTGTACTCGCCTTTGCCATTGAAGGAGTAGCGCACTCCGTCGAAAGTTATGAAGTGTGGATCTCCAAACACCACGGCTACGAGACGCATCTCGTGGTTAGTGTTGATCTGACACAGCGAGTGGATGATAAAGAAATAAATACCAGAGTTGGGAGGTTGGTAGCGCCGACAGTCGCTGGAGGGCCGGTGTTTGAAGTAATAGTGGCAGTTGTCGGACCACAGGCAGCAGTAGTAGAAGCTGAGGACGTCGTAGACCCAGTGGGACTGTCCGGGGACTCTTGGGGGCTTCCTGTAAGGAGGCGAACCCCAATCGTGGGCTCGGTCTGGCGTGCTGCCGCCGATGGAGTCTGCCGTTAGCACCTGAGCGCCACTGCTGTCGTAGCAACACTGCTGCCCGGCTGCATACTTGGGACTGCAGCAAGGAAACATTCTGAATGTAGACTTCCACCAAGGCCGGGCAATCCAAATTTGGATCAGCAGCAAACCGTGCACTCAATCCTGCCTGAATGTTCTTCATCATACACACTAACTAACGTCATAAAATGCTAATAAAAGGTGCACCACTATCAAAGTCTGCGCCAAAATTGAAGCGGTTTGTGTAATCCTCCAATAAAAACCAAACGCTGGCCGTAACATAAACATTTACTTTACAGTGACTTCATCTCGGTATAAAACTCTGGAACAAACAGGACTTACAACAGAAGCAATGCCAAACTAACAATCGATTTGAACTGTTATACCGGGGGTCAGCGACCCGCGGCTCTTTAGTGCCGCCCTAGTGGCTCCCTGGAACATTTTTAAAAAAGGATTGAAAATGGAAAAATATTTTTGTTTTAGTATATTTTTGTTTGAGGACAAACATGACACAAACCTTCCCAATATGTTTGTGTGTATGCTTGACTGATAAGAGTATTTGGTAAACATCGTTTTGTCCTATGTATTTTGGCAGTTCTTCAACTCACCGTAGTGTAGACTGTGACGCAACAGTTTGTTTACATGTAAAATCTTACACTCCTTTGTCTCATTTTGTCCACCAAATGTTTTAAGAACGGCAGTATTTTTTTCTGCTAGTATTGAATGTCGTTAGGTTGTGTACCTAATGTAGTGGCCAGTGGGTGCATAGTGTTGACTCACCTGGCTTGTATGGCTCTCACGCAGTGAACACTACCCGGGTGGTAAGTGCACACACTTCCTTTCTCTATATCGCAGCCGTAATCAGTCTGACAAAGGACATCAAAAACAAGTCAGAGTGAGACTTCTCCTTGAACGCAAATGCCATAAACTCATAAAATGATCACATAATAAAGTCTGAGGACATCGTTTACACATTATAACGCAACATTGATAACAATTACAGTAAACGTGGCCAAGACATTTACTATGCAAATGTTATTTGCCAGGTGAGGTGGTTCGGGCATATGGTCAGAATGCCCCCCGAACCCGTCTCTGGGGAGGTGTTTAGGGCGCATCCGACCGGTAGGAGACCACGGGGAAGACCATGGACACGGTGGAGAGACTATGTCTCCAGGCTGGCCTGGGAACACCTCAGCATCATGTGGGAAGAGCTGGACGAAGGGAGAGGGAAGTCTGGGCTGCTCTGCTTAGGCTGCTGCCCCCGTGACCCAACCTCGGATAAGCGGAAGAAGTTAAGGGGTTGTAGGGGCTGTCAAAATTAAATCATGTGTTAATCACAACAAAAATCGTGTTAATTATGTGAGAAAAAAGTTCCCGGATGACATTCTGATAATAAAATTGCATTTGTGTCCAAATATTGGGATTTATTTATATATATATATATATATATATATATATATATATATATATATATATATATATATATATATATATATATATATATATATATATATATATATATATATATATAAACACACACACACAGTACAGGCCAAAAGTTAGGACACACCTTCTCATTCCTAACACAACTGATGGTCCCAACCCCATTGGTAAAGCATGGAATTCCACTAATCAACCCTGACAAGGCGCACCTCTTGAAGCTCATTGAGAGAATGCCTTGAGTGTGCAAAGCAGTAATCAGAGCAAAGGGCGGCCATTTTGAAGAAACTAGAATATAAAACATATTTTCAGTTATTTCACCTTTTTTTGTTAAGTACATAACTCCACATGTGTTCATTCATAGTTTTGATGCCTTCAGTGACAATCTACAATGTAAATAGTCATGAAAATAAAGAAAACGCATTGAATGAGAAGGTGTGTCCAAACTTTTAGCCTGTACGGTATGCATGCATGTATATATACATATATATGTGTGTGTGTGTGTGTGTGTGTGTGTGTATAGCCTATACCTATATCTGTGTACATATTATAATAATATGATGGATGATTATTAAATGCTATAATTGGATATTGAGAGTAAAATGGATAAGTGTGGAGAAAGTTTTTGGCATTTTTCCCCATCATGCCTTGCAATGATTTAAATGGGTGTAATTTGATTTTTTTTAATGGTGGTTAGCTGTTTTTTATTATATCTACAAAGTTCAGTGAGAAGCTTGTGTTATGTGTGACATGTTTGTTGACTTTTTGTGCCGATTTATTTATTTTTATTGCGCCATAACTAGGGTAGGGTGTTTGGATTGGGTCATATAGGTGAAAGCTGTGCATGTCAGTTCTAGTAAGCATACTGCATAGTCACTGGCCTGAGTCACTCACACTGTCCACCAAAATGTGATATGTAAGCACCAATCAAGATGCAAGACATTTAAATTTAATATAAGTTTACTTGTGGAACTTGTGCCATCTCACAGGCTAAATTGACAACGTCATAGTTAGGAAACCCCTGGTCTAAATCAAGGGCATCACACTCATTTTCATTGCTTTTACAGAAGCCCAGAAGGGCCGCTTTGTTTGATTATTATCATTGTTTACCAACAAAACTTTAGAAAATTTGCTCTGTAATCAAAAGTCAAAGTGACAAGCAGATATTTAAGTTCAGCTAGTGGTGAATTTTTTTTTTTTTTATCAGAAAAGGGATTCAATGACAAAAACAGCTTGTATCAAATAATATTGCTTACACTTTTTTGGTCAAAATTTGAATACATTTATCAATAAAAATGAAATGCCTTATTGACATTGTTTTCAGGCTATGAGGGCCATTAATTTGACACACCTGGTCTAAATTGTCACATCAAGGCTAGATTATTGTGGGACTTCTGAGACCTTAAATATGAACTCTTTCATGATTCTGATGAACATTAGGTCATTAGGTGACAGGTCTTACATGGAACCTTCCTGTGTCGGCTCGGGCCTGAGCCAGCGTGCAAGGGCAATCGATGATCTCGTTGAGGAAGTTTGGCAGCGTTATTTCCAGCTGATCCCACGCCAAACATTTTTCCAGGGCCCAGGCCTGAGAGTCCTCCCTGAACTTCTCCTCCAGGTGCCAGGCCAGGGCGTGGTCCTCGGTCCATGCAGCTTGCACATTCCTGGGGTACAAAACGAGGGGAAAAAAATTTGTCTGAAAACGAGATTTGAACATGTACAGTCTGACAATAACGTACGTACCAAATGCCGTCCGAGTGGACGCTGGAGCTGACGCGGACCGCACCGAGCTCCCAACTGGAGAAGTGAAGAGCTGGCTGTGGCACGAAGCTGAAGGCGCCATTGTTGGGTTGATCTTTGGCAATGGAGTACAGATACTTCCATTCTGCCAGCCACTCTTCTGAATAGGGCTTCCCTAAAAGGAGGTATTGAACAACACTGAATATCCCCACCTCTCTCAATGAGGTCATGTGACTCACCTCTCTCTATATAACCCCACAGCTCAATGTTGACTCGGTCTGCTCGGACCAGTGACGTGTTCCACGCCATCTCCAGGGAACCCCCAACTTGAGGCGTGCCGTAGTACTGCCACTTTGTTGAGTTGACCAGCGTGGCCTTGAATTTGGCATCTAACTTGCCCGTGTGCACTGTGTGGACCAACCGGTGCATGTCACTCTCCACACACCAGGGGGCACACCCCCTGTGTGATGCAGCAAATGCAGTACAGTGTTCCCTCGCTACAACACAGTTGACTTTACACAGATTTTTTTTGTGCATTGTGTTCTGCGTCCTGATTCGCTAAGGGACTGTAGACCATGGTCAATCAATCTTCTTCATGCCATGTGTCCTGCACAGTACAGAATGCGTTAACCTTGCCTAATTTACAAAATTGTTTGATGTGAACAATGTGGCTCTTTATTGCTGTATGTTTGCTAGTTTGCTCCCTGACAATCTTAAAATGTTAAATCAAATTTAAAGACATCATTGAGGAAGGGGGATATAATCCTGAACAAGTTTTTAATATGGATGAGACAGATTTATTTTGGAAACGGATGCCCTCTCGCATGTTTATAATGCAGGACGAAGCCAAAAGCGCAGGATTTAAGGCCCAAAAAGATCGGGTGACTCTGGCTATGTGTGGAAATGCTGCGGGCTTTATGATAAAACCCTGGCTTATTTACAGGTCAAAAAATCCCAGAGCCCTAAAAAACAGGTTTTGATCTTTGGTTTCATTCTTTAATACAGTGGTGTACTGTACTTATTTTTTAAATCCACCAAGGTTTGAACTTTGAGAATGTTTAAACGAGAGAAATGTGAAGAAATGTTAATGCCTGTCTAAAAAAAGTTTATAAAGTGTGTGGTTACTTTTGTATGCGTATATATATATAAAAATCTCCTGAGGATTGAGGAAACCCCTCATGAAACAGGCCTGTAGAGATGAAATAGTCTTGTGATTTTTTTCCCACACATACATACATACATATATATCTATATATATATATATATATATATATATATATATATATATATATATATATATATATATATATATATATATATATATATATATATATATATATATATAGATATATTACTTTGCATGCAGTCGACTTTTGTATGTGTATATCTGTATACTGTACCTATATCTGTGTACATATTATAACAATATGATGGATGATTATCAAATGCTATAATTGGATATTAAGAGTAAAATAGGTAAGGGTGGAGAGTTTTTTTTGCATTTTTCCCATTTAAAATGGGTGTAATTTTAATTTTTTTTGTATGGTGGTTAGCTGTTTTTTATAGTATCTACAAAGTTCAGTGAGCAGCTTGTGTTATGTGTGACATGTTTGTTGACTTTTTGTGCCGATTGAATTTTTTTTTTCTGCGCCATGACTAGGGAAGGGTGTTTGGATTGGGTCAAAAAAGTAAAATCCGTGCATGTCAGTTATAGCAAGCACACTCCATAGTCACTGGCCTGAGTCACTCACATCAAGAGAATGCCAAGGGTGTGCAAAGCAGTAATCAGAGCAAAGGGTGGCTATTTTGAAGAAACTAGAATATAACACGTTTTCAGTTCTTTCACTTTTTTTTGTTAAGTAAATAACTCCACATGTGTTCATTCATAGTTTTGATGCCTTCAGTGACAATCTACAATGTAAATAGTCATGAAAATAAAGAAAAAACATTGAATGAGAAGGTGTGTCCAAACTTTTGGCCTGTACTGTATATAAGAAACGAAAAAACATATACTGTACAGTACTGTAAAAGAAAAAAACAACCTGTAAACGAAAAAACATGCACAGTAAATGAAAAACATATAAAATGAACAAAAACATATAAAAAATCAACTTCTACTCCACGGATTTCACTTAAAGCGGGTATTTTTTGGAACGTAACACCAGCGTTAAACGAGGGAACACTGTACACAGTTCCTTTATAGCAAAGTGTAAAGCTCAAACCTGACAGCCAGGCTCCAGCTCGACTGAACGCCGTGCCGTTATCGGAGGAGACGTGCAAGCTAACCCATCCAGTTTGGTACAAGAGCGGGGCGATGCAGTGACCCCGCCCGCTGTCATCCACGTAGCCCACAGTGTCGGTGTCACCATTGAACCTGCCCATGTAAAAGAAAAAAACAAGCACAGAATGCCAGGTAGATCCAAATAACTGAAATAAAGTTTAGACCAGAGGTGGGGAATAACGTGCTTCATTCACTCCGTTCTTAAGTAACTTTTTGGATAAATTGTACTTATAGTTTTAATACGACATACTTTTTACTTTTGAGTATTTTTGTGAAAAAGAAACACTATTTTTACCCCCTCGCATTGAGTTTTATTTTGATCGCTCCAGTTATTGATATCATCATTATATTAATTTATAATCTATTGATTACTGCTTGCAAAAAACATATTCCTTTTGCTTGTTAATCCTTATTTATCGTTCATATTGTTGTTACTCAGTCAGCGCTTGTGGGTCTGATGGACCCGTTGCATTTTGTGGCTTTTAATGCCTCACAATCAAACACTTTTATGTTAAAATACTGAACAGATGTTTACCTTATCCCAATGAACATCTGTTCAGTATTTTAACATAAAAGTGTTTGATTTGATGGGTCGTGGTTAGGGCCTTGCATGGCAGCTCCCGCCATCAGTGTGTGACTGTGTGTGTGAATGTGTGTGTGAATGTGGAAACAGTGTCAAAGCGCTTTGAGTAGAAAAGCGCTATACAGGTATAACCCATTTAGTTACAGACTTAGACAAACTTTAATGATCCACAAGGGAAATTGTTCCACACAGTAGCTCAGTTACAAAGGATGGAAAGCCTAACACTAACCCTCTCTTACCTCGAACATCTAACCTCTAACCCTCCCTAAACTCTAACCTAACCCTAACCCCAACCCTAACCCTAATCCTAACCCCTAACCCTCTCTTACATTTAACCTCTAACCCTCTCTAACCCTAACCCTTCTTATCTTCTTCTTTTTTCACTCTTTTCTATCACCCCACCCCAACCCTTAGCCCTAACCCTAACCAACTATTTTACTTTATTCCTAACCCTAACCTTAACCCTAAACCCAACCCCAACCCTAACCCTAACCTCAAACCTAACCCTCTCTTACCTCTAACATCTAAGCTCTAACCCTCTCTAACCCTAACTCTAACCTCTAACCTAACCCCAACCCTAACTAATCCTAATCCTAACCCTCTCTTACCTCTAACATCTAAACTCTAACCCTAACCTCTAACCCCAACCCTTCTTATCATCTTCTTTTTTCAGTCTTTTCTATCCCCCCACCCCAACCCTTAGCCTTAACCCTAACCAACTATTTTTCTTTATGCCTAACCCTAAACTTAACCCTAACCCTAACCACAACCCTAACCCTTCCTTTTTCTTTTTTCACTCTTTTCTATCGCCCCACCCCAACCCTTAGCCCTAACCAACTCTTTCTTTACGCCTAACCCTAACCTTAACCTTAACCCTAACCCTAACGCTAGACCTAACCCTCTAACGCTAACCCTCTAACCCTAACCCTTAGCCCTAACCAACTCTTTTTCTTTATGCCTAACCGTAACCCTAATCCTAACCCCAACCCCAACCTTAACCCTTAGCCCTAACCCTAACCAACTCTTTTTCTTTATGCCTAACCCTAACCTCAAACCTAACCCCAACCACAACCCCAACCCCAAACCTAACCCTTCATTCCTTTTCTTTTTTCACACTTTTCTATCGCCCCACCCCAACCCTTAGCCCTAACCCTAACCAACTCTTTTTCTTTACGCCTAACCCTAACCTTAACCCTAACCCGAACCCCAACCCTAACCCTAACCCAAACTCCAACAACTAACCCAGGTTAGGGTTGGAGTTAGGGCACAAAAAGAGGGTGAAAACAAAAGGTAAAAAGTGGAATAAAAATGTACCATAGTAGCAATTATAAAATATAACATATATTTAATATTCACATATTATATATACAGTATATAATATATACTAATATATTATTTTATCCATCCATCCATTTTCTACCGCTTATCCCTTTTGGGGTCGCTGGAGCCAATCTCAGCTACAATCGGGCGGAAGGCGGGGTACACCCTGGACAAGTCGCCACCTCATCACAGATATTATTTTATTATATTATATAATATACACAATATATAACAAATCCCAATTACCATGTACAATATTACAGTATACGTAACAGCTGCAGCAAAAAAAAAAGGGCAGCATAAAATAAAGAGTTAATAAGTTATAGCGTCATAAATGACGGTAAAATGTGCATCTTTTGTACTACGTAGTGTCTCTCTGTCTTTCACACGTACACACGTACACACACACACACACACACACACACACACTCACACTCACACTCACACTCACACTCACACTCACACTCACACTCACACTCACACTCACACTCACACTCACACTCACACTCACACTCACACTCACACACACACACACACACACACACACACAGTTGTAGTGAAAGTACCATTAAACCAGTTTTTCTTTGTTGGGCCACTAAAGAAAATCTGTTGCCACAGCGGTACTCACTTGTAATATACCTTTCCACCACTTGTGGCAGTGATGACAATATCAAACATACACAAGAAGTCTGGAGCTAAAGTCATAAAGAAGTTTAAGCGCTAAAATTACGACTTGAGTGTAAATTGTACAACCAGATTAGTACAGAAACAAATATTATTATCATTTATTATTAATTTAGTTAGAATGTATTTATTTTAGCACTGCGTAATTGTATGTGTCAATGTATTTTTCCATCAGTATTCATGAGTCCCTTCTCTTGCAGAGTATTTGAGTCGTTTATTTTTGTAATGAACCTGACCTAAGGTTATCATCATCATCATCATCATTTTTATTTATCTCCTTCATTGATGTGCATCTTTGATAGACAATTATACCACAATTATTCAGTTACACCGTTACACACCAATGCCTGAGAAGGAGCAGGATGAAGAAAAATCTTATATTTTCCTGCCCCCTTCACATAATACATAGTCTTACTTAATGATATGTGAACCAACAATTACATCCAAATATAACGAAAACAAAACAAAACAAAACAAAACAAAAAAAACACAAGTGCAAAACTTCATGAAGTACAAACCGAACAAAAATACAAAAGAAGTAATATACAGGTACACCTCACAGGATGATACAAAACAGATACAAAACCAGGCAAAAAACAAGTAAATTAATAAATATAAAGCAAAATGTAAACACTTATGGCTGTCCATATGATTTTATTGTTCTGTCTTTATATATTTTTTTCAATTTGAATATATTTTTACAATCTTTTATCTCATTATAAAGAGAATTCCATAGTTTAACCATAGTTATGATAATAATCTTTGTGATTAACTGATGGTTTCATATCATTTGACAAGGTTTATCCTGTGAAATTGTAAGTGGGTTTGATATAATTATTGAATGCAATTAAAATCAAGAGTAAGATTACTAATTCAGCGTTTATATTCGATATTTCTGTAGTGGAAAAGTTGGGTCCCGAGGTCAAAAAGGTTAAGAACCCCTGCTCTACAGCACAAAGCACTTTGACCATTTCCTACATCCAATTACAGTTCTATGGTTATCATCATATTTTACCTAACCTTTGAAGCACACTGGATATATCCAGAAATGTTTGTAATGACATGATTTCTATTCATTATCAAGCGTACAAGGGATGTTTACATTTATACTTGAACATTTGTACAGTACCTGCACACAAGGGGGGATCCTTTGTCAAACTTCGCATTAAGGACAAGTAAATCCACCCCACCCAAAATGGAGCCAGAGTGCGGGAATGTTTCCACGCAGAATTCCTTATAGTCCGCGCAGCAGCTCCCCAGAGACGTGCACGTTGGGTGACAGGAGCACGAGTCGGACATTTGCCCGCATTTGACCTCACAGGACTGCCCTGGATCAGAGAAGAAGAAGATTTAGTATCTTGTTTAGACTTTTAAAGAAACATTTCCAGGCACTCACCAAAAGTCCCGCCGATGCATGAGAGCAGAAGAAGTAGCGTCACTGCTGTCGCTTTTCCCATCTTTTTTTTACACCAGATTCTTTTTTTCTTAGGGAGAGTGTCAGCTACATGCTGATTCAACTCAACATCCCAATAAACCTTGGCCCGCTGACGTCTTTAAAGCTTCGCCAATCATCAACCTGAGGTCATAATGATAACACCCTCCCTCGGCTGTGTTTACAAGCGGAGGTCAAAGCATTTGAGAAGCCCGTTCTGTACTTTAGTGTACATTGCATACAGTACGGTTCTGCTTCTCCACTTTTGACCGCTTTTTCTGTCCTGCTGAACTTTGAGGATGAGAAGGTGGTGACAAAAATCAATTTTTTGGAATAAAATAATCACTCGAGCACCTTTGACCACCACTGTCACTTTGCTGTGCTTTTATTTTGAAATTAATGGAGTGAAGGTGCACTTTTTACCTATTTTTTTGTCCCCCCCACCTCACTGGAATCATGTTAAAGGAGATTATTCACATTCCACTTGTTATTTTAAAGATAGCAACCTATGGGGACGGAAGATGGCCACTAGGAGGCAGTGCCTCACCAATAATAATAATAATACATTTTACTTAAGTACATTTAAAGTTAAAGTACCAATGATTGTCACACACACACTAGGTGTGGCGAAATTATTCTCTGAATTTGACCCATCACCCTTGATCACCCCCTGGGAGGCGAGGGGAGCAGTGGGCAGCAGCGGTGGCCGCGCCCGGTAATCATTTTAGGTGATATAACCCCCAATTCTAACCCTTGATGCTGTGTCTAAAACTCTACTTGTATATTACATTTAAGCGGGTGTCTCCTATGTACTGCAGAAAATAAAAAAAAGTGCTACAAACGTTGACCCAGATGTTCTTTAATGACACATCTATTCATGAGTTAACGTGCAAAAATGGAATAAATCCTTATCATTCTGCAGAATATGTCTTTATCTCGCCCATAACTTACTACTTATTTGCAGGAGTTATTTTTTCTTCTTCCTCTCAATAAGACTTTAAAATGTAGCCAAGTACACGATACTTTAAAGTAAACATATTTTAGTAAAAGTACAGGTATACATTAAAAACAACTTTAAAAAAAAAATACAAATACACAACAACACTTGTAAATGCACAAAAGTAAATGCACAAAACCCAAAACCAGTGAAGTTGGCACATTGTGTAAATGGTAAATAAAAACAGAATACAATGATTTGCAAATCCTTTTCAACTTATATTCAATTGAATAGACTGCAAAGACAAGATACTTAACGTTCGAACTGGTAAACTTTGTTATTTGTTGCAAATATTAGCTGATTTGGAATTTGATGCCTGCAACATGTTTCAAAAAAGCTGGCACAAGTGGCAAAAAAGAGTGAGAAAGTTGAGGGATGCTCATCAAACACTTATTCGGAACATCCCACAGGTGAACAGGCTAATTGGGAACAGGTGGGTGCCATGATTGGGCATAAAAACACCTCCCATGAAATGCTCAGTCATTCACAAACAAGGATGGGGCAAGGGTCACCACTTTGTCAACAAATGCGTGAGCAAATTGTCCAACAATTTAAGAACAACATTTCTCAATGAGCTGTTGCAAGGAATTTAGGGATTTCACCATCTACTGTCTGTGATATCATCAAAAGGTTCAGAGAATCTTGAGAAATCACTGCACGTAAGCGATGATATTACGGACCTTCAATCCCTCAGGCGGTACTGCATCAAAAAGCGACATCAGTGTGTAAAAGATATCACCACATGAGCTCAGGAACATTTCAGAAAACCACTGTCAGTAACCACAGTTCGTCGCTATATCTGTGCTCGTTAAAAATCTACTATGTAAAGCAAAAGCCATTTATCAACAACACCCAGAAACGGCGCCGGCTTTGCTGGGCCCGAGCTTATCTAAGATGGACTGATGCAAAGTGGAAAAATGTTCTGTGGTCTGACGAGTCCACATTTCAAATAGTTTTTGGAAACTGTGGACGTCATGTCTTCCGGACCAAAGAGGAAAAGAACCGTCCAGATTGTTATAGGCGCAAAGTGTAAAAGCCAGCATCGGTGATGGTATGGGGGTGTATTAGTGGCCAAGACATGGGTAACTTACACATCTGTGAAGGCACCATTAATGCTGAAAGGTACATACAGATCTTGGAGCAACATACGTTGCCATACATACAGGTTTTGGAGTAACATATGTTGCCATCCAAGCAACGTTATCATGGACGCCCCTGCTTATTTCAGCAAGGCAATGCCAAGCCATGTGTTACAACAGCGTGGCTTCATAGTAAAAGAGTGCGGGTACTAGACTGGCCTGCCTGTAGTCCAGACCTGTCTCCCGTTGAAAATGTGTGGCACAATATGAAGCCTAAAATACCACAACGGAGACCCCCGGACTGTTGAACAACTTAAGCTGTACATCAAGCAAGAACGGGAAAGAATTCCACCTGAAAAGCTTCAAAAATTGGTCTCCTCAGTTCCTAAACGTTTACTGAGTGTTGTTAAAAGGAAAGGCCATGTAACACAGTGGTAAAAATGCCCCTGTGACAACTTTTTTGTAATGTGTTGCTGCCATTAAATTCTAAGTTAATGATTATGTCACGGTCCGGGCGCGCGTCAGTGCGCATTCATCTGTGCGGTGCACCGAGCGCAGCTCCGAGAGCGCGCACAGCGCGCCCCAGACCAGCGGCAGCGAACTGCTGCAATCAATCGCCGGCAATCTGCACACTTGGAGCTTATGATCAGACCTGCCTTCAAAAGCCTGCACAACCTGCCATCCCTCGCCGAAACATAGCCTCCTTGTACCCCACCCCTGGATCTCGACTGCCTCCCTTGATCCTCGAACCCCGCTCTGGACACGGACCTCTTGATGCCTCCCTCTGCTCCACGGACCTCGCTTGGATCCCGGACCCCTTTTGCCTATAGCCCCTGTGGATTTGTCTGCTTCCTCATCCAACAATTATGGTAATACTCAACAGTTAATTATTCATGCACATAGTCTTCCACCATACATCCCTTTTGGATCGAGTTCACACACGGCATTTCTTTGTCGTTTAATTAAATGATATTGTATATATTATATTGTATATATTATATTGTTTATATATATATATATATATATATATATATATATATATATATATATATATATATATATATATATATATATATATATATATATATATATATATATATATATATATATATATATATAATAAATTAAATGTCTTGTCTTTGCAGTCTATTCAATTGTATATAAGTTGAAAAGGATTTGCAAATCATTGTATTCTGTTTTTTTTTACGAATTACACAACGTACTAACTTCACTGGTTTTGGGTTTTGTAGTAAAAGTACAGGTATACATTAAAAACAACTTTTAAAAAAATACAAATACACAAGAACACTAGTCAACTTTAAGAGTAAACAAAAGTAAATGTAATAGAATAGAAAGTATAAACATTGCAGTTATTATGATGGTGCCCTCCTTATTATGAGTTTAAATAGAAATGTTTCTAAGTGTCTATTTGTCTCATTAAGGATGGTGGATGTGAGTCGACATTCTGTTACTGTAACTAGTCACTCCACGACGGAAATATTGGCAATAACAGCATAGCCTGGCAGTTACTATAGTATGCAGAGCGAGGGTCGGTGCACACATCATCTGCTTCTTGTTGATTCCTGAGAAGAACATAATGGCAGACGTGTTTAAAGAGTGAACGCCCACGCTTATCCCACACCCAAGTGGCCTTTACACACGCTCACCACCGTCAGATGGCCATTTTTGGCCCTGTAGACCGCCGACTCGTGGCCGCTCCGGAAGTCCACAAAGCCTTCCCTACCGGGCTGGATGTCGAATCGCACGCTGCACACACATTAACAACAACATCATTAATATGGTGTTAACATGGAGCCACAGTGACATCTCCTTACCTGCCCTGGACCACCTGGATTAGGTCCGACTTGTTGGTAATGACACACAGCTTGGTGAGGGCCTCAAACAGGAAGTCACACTGCAGAACAAGATCCCCCTATAAAGCAAATGCTAGTTACGGACGATAAAACGTCGGGTGCCTTAAAGTCACAGCGATTTAAATTGAGATCAACAAGAGTCTAAAACAGACCTGGGCAAAATACGAGTAAGATTTTCACGTTCTACATAATTTTTTTAGACCTTTAACATCAAAACCGTAGCTGCCATTATGATGAGCAGTGCGGTTTTTAAATTACCATAAGTCTTGAACTATAGAAAGTATTTCAATGGTTAAAATCTGCACTTTTGAGTGTTATAGGAGTTATTACGGTAATCTACGTCACAGCAGCTCAGACGAGGAACAAACCAGAGTGGGCGGGGTTTGTTTACAGAGCAGCCAGCCCGAAACGCATGGGTCAGGAACAGATGCGGAAGCAAATTCTTACAACAAAGTTCTGCATAAAAGTGATAATATATCATATTGTAGGTGTTTATTACTTTTTGTATTCATATTTTGCTGTTTGTTACGTTTTTGTTGTGTTTTGCTTGAAAGAGGAGTTGGCCTGAGAAGTAAAAGAGGAGCGATGTTCATGTGTTGTTAATATTCAGTGTTTTATTGTTCATAGTTAATATTGTAAATCCCACTTTCTTTATTTTAAATGTAATTTGGGTGTACAGTAAATTTGGTAAAAAACTGTAAAATTCCATTCTGTTTTTTAGAGGTGGTCTCTCATTACTTTTTTTAGAATTATATCGGACATTGTGACTTTTGGTATTAGTGTTCCGGAAAAAAAGGGACCCAAACACACATACTGTGCAGCAGATTTTTACAGTATATATAATTTATACACACATACACATTGGTCCCCCAGACACATTTTTCTCTCAATGTGGCCCCCAAGTCAAAATGTTTGCCCAGCTCTGGTCTAAAAGCAGGGGTATCAAACTTGTTTACATTGAGGGCCACATCGCAGTCATGGCTGCCCTTGGAGGGACGCTTGTTACAGTGACTATATCCATCAGTGGTTAGCGCTCGTGTCTCACAGCGAGAAGGTCTTGGGTTCGATTCCGGCAATAGGCAACATTTTTAAAAAGTGCATTTCCAGATAAACTTTATGTTTATCAGTCAATATAGTTAAACATTTTTTTTATGTTTTATCTTAATGTTAAAGAAAAGCCAGTAGTTTATGGCAAAAACACAAAATATGCAACATTTTTCCCCAAAAAATATTAAAAGTGGAATATGTACCCCCATTCCTTGTGTTTATTTACTTTTACGTTATATTTTATTGTATATCTTATGTATTATGTATTTATTTATTTTACCTTATCTATTCTTTTATTTATCTTTAATATATTTTGTTAGATTGAATCTATGTTTGCATATATTCATGTGTGTCTATATCTGTTGTGGGCACTAGGTGACAATTACCTTGGGAATTGAGTGGGTGGGTATTGTAAGGGGTGGGGTTTATTATGTTACATATTGTAAAATGTGCAGATACCTCAACTTGCTGTTGCCATGATCCATCATACTGTACTGTCTGCAAAATTCAATAAATAATTCAATAATTATGGAATATGTGATGTGAAGTATTTGGAGCCTTTAATAGGTCAATAAATCACAACAACATTGATTTTGATTCATCATTTTTTTAGGAAAAACACACAAAGTATCCAAAAGAGTCCCACTTATGAAAGTGTTAATAATAAGTGATATACTTTTCTTTTTTTACTTTCACCACTTAAATCTCTACATCAACTTCAGATCTATTCGTTAATTATAAGTTATAATTGTTGTTTGTTTGTTAGTTTTATGGCATTTTTGTCTTAGAAAACTTAGTTTTTTATGGCAAACACACAAAATATACAATATTTTCCCCAAATAATATTTTAAAGTGGAATATTTTATGTGAAGTAATTGGAACCTTTAATAGGTCAATAATTCATAATAACATTGATTTTGAGTCATTGCTTTTTTTTTAGCAAAAAACTGTTGAAAAAAACACTAAAAGTATCCAAAAGAGTCCCACTTATGAAAGTGTTAAAAATAAGTCATATATTTCTCTTTTTTTACTTTCAATACTTAAATCTCTAGATTAACTTCAGATCTATCCGTTGATTATCAGTTTTAATTTTGTTTGTTTGGCATTTTTGTCATAGAAAACTTTGTGTTTTTTATGGCAAACACAGAAAATATATAATATTTTCTCCAAACAATATTTTAAAGTGGAATATTTGATGTGAAGTAATTTGAGTTTCGAATAGGTCAATAATTCATAACAACACTGATTGTGATCGATTATTATTTTTTGAGCCATGACAGTTTTAAAGAAATAACCAGCCTGCATGGCAGCTTTGTGTTATCCGAGTCAACATTGCAATTTTTTATGAATATAATATGCATGAAAACACTCCTACAGACATCACGCATGGGACGCTTTAGTAATACCACTTCATACCACTAGGCCTACTCAGTGGCCTAGTGGTTAGAGCAGGGGTAGGGAACCTATGGCTCTAGAGCCAGATGTGGTTCTTTTGATGACTGCATCTGGCTCTCAGATAAATCTTAGCTGACATTACTTAACAGGATAAGTACTAGAGATGCGCGGTATAATCCGCGGGTCGGGCGGATGCATGACGAAAAAAATAGATTTTAAATAGATTCGGGCGGGTGGTGGTAGAACCAATTCAGAAAAAAAAAATACATAATTAAAAGTTGTTACCCACATACGAAAAACGACCAGCACTCTTTGAAACAGGCAATTATTCATCAGGCACCGCTGCAGCTGTCACGCCAAATTTCTTCCCCCCTACAAAAGCCTTCCCCCCCATTTACTTCCGAGGCTGCGTCCAATAAAGTCACAAAGTTGCCGGGGGTCCTTAACCCGCACGCGACTGTCCTGTTTCGCGCCTGTACAAAAAAAAACAATAATCGATTTCTTCAGATTCCAGCAGCTGTCAAAGACGAAGTATCCTTCCAGCGACGGGCAGTCAAAGCCGAAGTGCTATCGATCGCTGTCAATGACGTAAGAGGAAATATGACCACGGAAGTAAATGGGGGGGGGGGGAAGGTTTTTGTAGGGGGAAGAAACTTGGCGTGACACAGCACACCACAACACAACACAACAGCAGAAGAAGAAAAAATTAAAAAGATAGCAACGCCGGCAACGTGGTACGCGACAAACTAAAAAAGGGAATACTAAAGATCAGGGGAAAAAAATAACAATAATAGTCAACACGTTCTTAATGGAAATGACAATAATATTATAATAATGATAAATAATATTATCACACATTAATATCTCTTAGCCTCTAATGCGTGGCACGCATTGAATGT
Source organism: Entelurus aequoreus (assembly GCF_033978785.1). Classification (NCBI taxonomy): domain Eukaryota; kingdom Metazoa; phylum Chordata; class Actinopteri; order Syngnathiformes; family Syngnathidae; genus Entelurus; species Entelurus aequoreus. The sequence goes on from NC_084751.1 coordinate 94,737, forward strand.
CTCTGCTGCATTGGATCAGTCTCCTTTCTTTAACAGGAATGCCTTGCATCGTCTATATTAGATGTATAACAACGGGTGGGTGGCGGGCGGTTGTGGTTTTGATAAAATGTTAGTTCGGGTGGATGGCGGGTGGATGACGACTTTTGTGATGCGGTTGCGGATGAAATAATTGCCTATCCGCGCATCTCTAATAAGTACTGAATAATTCAGCTGGTAATCACAGTGTTAAAAATAACGTTCAAAATATAAAACATTCTCATGCATTTTAATCCATCCATCCGTTTTCTAGCGCACATGTTCAAGAAGTCGCATTAATGGTAAGAAGTATTTTATTTATTATTGGTTAGCTTCAGAATAACAATGTTATTAAGAAGAATGAGAGACTTATTATACTCTAAAAATGTTGGTCTTACTTAAAAATGCACAAATTTAGTTGTATTCAGTGTTAAAAAAAATATTATATGGCTCTCATGGAAATACATTTTAAAATATTTGGCTTTCATGGCTCTCTCAGCCAAAAGGGTTCCCGACCCCTGGGTTAGAGTGTCCGTCCTGAGATCGGTAGGCTGTGAGTTCAAACCCCGGCCGAGTCATACCAAAGACTATAAAAACGGGACCATTACCTCCCTGCTTGGCACTCAGCATCAAGGGTTGAAATTGGGGGTTAAATCACCAAAAATGATTCCCGGGCGCGGCCACCGCTGCTGCTCACTGCTCCCCTCACCTCCCAGGGGGTGAACAAGGGGATGGGTCGAATGCAGAGGACAAATTTCACCACACCTAGTGTGTGTGTGACAATCATTGGTACTTTAACTTAACTTAAATAAGAATTGCTTTAGTTATATTGTAAAACTTACAAACGTTGCTTGCAGTGATGAATAAAGAAGCCATACGAGTAGAAACGCTATGGACACTAGGAAGACGGAACGGGACTTCTATCTCCGGTTCAAAGCTCTAAACGGCACAAACTCAACGCAGCAGCACCTGCAGTGAGCGAACTTGTCCAAAAGATGGCGCCATAGCACAAAAAATAACCGCCCATTTTTTAGTGTATTTGCACGTGTTTTATGAAAACGATTAACATTATGGCATCAGTTAAGAAAACTCCATGAATTACTTGCATTGAAAAAGGTGGCCTTTTACGACATCTGAGCCGAGGATGTCGTTGTGCAGCCCTTTCAGATATTTGTGATTAAGGGCTATTCAAGTCAACTTTGATTGATTGATTATGTTTTTATTTTTTTCTAGTAGTATTTTTAGAATGTTCCACGGGCCGTTAAAAAATGATCCGCGGGTCACTTTGGACACTCTTGCTACAAAGTCTAATAAGCCCAGACAATGTAAATCATCAGAAGGAAGTTCAGGTACAGGCTTTAAAAACACACCAACGCATCATCCTATCTACCTTCTGCTTGATGTCATCACATGCAACATGGAGGATCAGGAAGTTGTCACTCAGGTTGCTGACGGAAACGCCTGAATAAAAAAAGAAGACACGTGTCGCCACTTTCCTTACATACTCTGTTTAATCCCCCTGCTTGTTACCTTTCAGCGAGCTGTAATCAATCCTCTGCTTGATCTTGGCCTCCTCCACGAGATAGGCGGCTTCCTGAGTGAAGACGAGCTGCCGCGGATGAGGCCTGAAGCCGTTCCTGTCATACTTGACCACGGGGACGGCGTACTTGACGCGCTCGTGACGAATCGCTTGCATGACTTTCATGCTTATGTCTTCAGTGCCTTATTTGAATAGATGCAAGTACAAATGGCGAGGGATGGTTTAAGATGAGAGAGGAAATAACAACACAGTCTCACCTATCCTGGTGTCCAGGAAGGGTCTGCACACACTGTAGGGGTAGTTCTCCTTTTTGTCTTTGAACATGCGACCGCTCTGGACTTTTAACTCAAGCTGCAAACAAATTGTAATGATGAAGAATAACTCCATGATGGGAGTTATTTTAAAAAGTGTATGGGATTGTACCTGTGCTTTCCTCTCCTCGGTCATTCCTTGGACGTACTTACGGACCATGTGGCGAATGTAGAGCTTTTTTAGGAGCTGGGACGCCTGCACAACGGACAAAATATTATTGTTAGAATAATTTCTAAGTTATCACAAAAACTTTGTGTTACATTAAGTGCCCGGTGAGAAGCAAAAGCTGTCTTTGAAACCTACCAAGAAGAAGGCTTGTAAAACTCCACTGTGTAGGGGGGAAGCAACATGAAGGTGTTCTGTTTTCTTTCATGTATTGTAATCAACAGAAAGATATTGTTTTAACCCAAGGACTACAAAACGTAGAGAAGGCAGGATCTGCCCAAGTTCCAGACGACCTCTTTTTGAACCTCCTTTTTGAACTGTTTTACGGACCTCTTTTTGAACTGTTTTACGGACCTCTTTTTGAACTCTTTTACGACCTCTTTTTTGAACCAACCTTTTCTGTGACGTACTTGCGACCTTCGTCCTTTAGAAACAGCTATGGCCATGTGGTCAGGGAAGGTCCAAATAAAAGGAGGAGGCGTGCAATCTTTTGGCAGAGCGTAATGACACTGTACAAAGGTACAGTGTCCAAGCGTCTCTCCTCAAATTGAGCCAAATTGAATTCTGTCTCTGTTTAATTCTTTGCTTCTTGTCTTGTTTAATAGATGTCATCAGTGTTTGAACCTGACAATTATCACAGCAAATTATTATCGAGCTATTCTTTGCGATACAGGAGCATCAAATATTTGGGCCAATTGTAACAAATAATGACACATTTTTATTTTTCATTTCATTCTTTTGCATTTCATGACTCCCGGAGATATTCCTACAAAAAAAGGGTATTTAAAAAAATAAATAATAAATAAATATTGAAATAGAATAATTAATTAATGTTGTCAAACAAATTTTCAAAATAAAATTACAGAAAACAGAATACAATTAAAAAAAAGTTGTAGCCGTAAAATATATAATTCGTAGACATAATAGCCTATCCCAGCTGCATTTGGACGGAAGGCGGGGTACACCCCGGACAAGTCGTCACCTCATCACAGGGCCAACACAAATAGACAGACAACATTCAAACTCACATTCACACACTAGGGACCCTTTAGTGTTGCCAATCAACCTATCCCCAGGTGCATGTCTTTGGAGGTGGCAGGAAGCCGGAGTACCCGGAGGGAACCCACGCAGTCACGGGGAGAACATGCAAACTCCACACAGAAAGATCCTGAGCCCGGGATTGAACTCAGGACTACTCAGGCACATGCACTTGTGAGGCACATGCACTAACCACTGTTCCACCGTGCACCGGCTTGGCATTGTCTTGCTGAAATAAGCAGGGGCGTCCATGATAGCTTGGATGGAAACATATGTTGCTCCAAAACCTGTATGTACCTTTCAGCATTAATGGTGCCTTCACAGATGTGTAAGTTACCCATGTCTTGGCCACTAATACACCCCCATACCATCACAGATGCTGGCTTTTCAACTTTGTGCCTAGAACAATCCAGATGGTTCTTTTCCCTCTTTGTTTCAGAGGACACAACGTCCACAGTTTCCAAAAACAATTTGAAATGTGGATGCGTTAGACCACAGAACACTTTCCCACTTTGCATCAGTCCATCTTAGACAAGCTCGAGCCCAGCAAAGCCGGCGGCGTTTCTGGGTGTTGTTGATAAATGGCTTTGGCTTTGCATAGTAGAGTTCTAACTTGCACTTACAGATGTAGCGACCAACTGTAGTTACTGACAGTGGTTTTCTGAAGTGTTCCTGACCATGAATATAGGTTGAAAGGATTTGCAAATCATTGTTTTCTGTTTTTATTTATGATTTACAAAACGTGCCAACTTCATTGGTTTTGGGTTATGTATAATATGGCACAATGCTGTATCATCATAAGTTACTGTTGAAGCAGCTTGTGCCACACACACACACACACACACACGGGCACACACCTCGTTCATTACAGGCGCAGGGGTGGGCCAAGAGTCTTTTTCCAGGACCGTCTTTGGGAGGTTCTCCTTGAGCCGAGTCAAATAGTTTTGCCTCACGTATGCCAGGTACTCTCTGTTGTCAGCGCTGGAAGGATCATTTCTGGTCATGAAACCTTTAATGAACCTACAACACATTGGAATTCATTTCAACTGTTGCTGCCATCTTGTCCGAAAGCACCATTAGTCTTCATGTGTACCTCTTGATGATGCGAACTGCCCATTCCCTCTTTTCTCGCTCCTTTCTCGCCATCATGCCTCGAAAGCAGTTCTCTATCTTAGTGGCTGTTTACGTGAAGACAAAGAGAGATCAAGTAAATGTGTCCGCCTCACATGATACACTTGTGCAAGCGTTCAAAAAACACTCACCGGCCTCTTTCTGCTTCTGGTAGTCGCCTTTCACGCGGTAGCCTTTGTATTTGGCCTGAATCCTTGTAGCTGCAAAAATAAATCTTCTCTAAGTGCTACATTACGGTCGATTGGTTGTTGATGGACTCTGCTCCACTTGGAGCGATGGGTATTGGTGGCCCCAGAAATGCAGCGGTCCCTTTGTTAAATCTTTGTTTGACATACTTTTAACTAGAGATGTCCGATAATGGCTTATTTGCCGATATCCGATATTCCAATATTGTCCAACTCTTAATTACCGATTCCGATATCAACCGATTCTGTTCATAACTTTTATAGACAGAATTTCTAGGCGCAGTCAAGGCGTTGAGGGGATCTGGTTTGGTGGCTGCAGGATTAGGTCTCTGCTTTTTGCAGATGATGTGGTCCTGATGGCTTCATCTGGCCAGGATCTTCAGCTCTCGCCGGATCGGTTCGCAGCTGAGTGTGAAGCGACTGGGATGAGAATCAGCACCTCCAAGTCCGAGTTCATGGTTCTCGCCCGGAAAATGGTGGAGTGCCATCTCCGGGGTGCGGAGGAGACCCTGCCCCAAGTGGAGGAGTTCAAGTACCTCGGAGTCTTGTTCACGAGTGAGGGAAGAGTGGATGGTGAGATCGACAGGCGGATCGGTGCGGCGTCTTCAGTAATGCGGACGCTGTATCGATCCGTTGTGGTGAAGAAGGAGCTGAGCCGGAAGGCAAAGCTCTCAATTTACTGGTCGATCTACGTTCCCATCCTCACCTATGGTCATGAGCTTTGGGTTATGACCGAAAGGACAAGATCACGGGTACATGCGGCCGAAATGAGTTTCCTCCGCCGGGTGGCGGGTCTCTCCCTTAGAGATAGGGTGAGAAGCTCTGCCATCCGGGGGGAGCTCAAAGTAAAGCCGCTGCTTCTCCACATCGAGAGGAGCCAGTTGAGGTGGTTCGGGCATCTGGTCAGGATGCCACCCAAACGCCTCCCTAGGGAGGTGTGTAGGGCACGTCCGACCGGTAGGAGGCCACGGGGAAGACCCAGGACACGTTGGGAAGACTATGTCTCCCGGCTGGCCTGGGAACGCCTCGGGATCCCCCGGGAAGAGCTGGACGAAGTGGCTGGGGAGAGGGAAGTCTGGGTTTCCCTGCTTAGGCTGCTGCCCCCGCGACCCGACCTCGGATAAGCGGAAGAAGATGGATGGATGGATGGACGATATCAACCGATACCTATATATACAGTTGTGGAATTAACACATTATTATGCCTAATTTTGTTGTGAGGCCCCGCTGGATGCATTAAACAATGTAACAAGGTTTTCCAAAATAAATCAACTCAAGTTATGGAAAAAAATGCCAACATGGCACTGCCATATTTATTATTGAAGTCACAAAGTGCATTATTTTTTTTAACATGCCTCAAAACAGCAGCTTGGAAATTGGGACAGTGCTCTCCCTGAGAGAGCATGAGGAGGTTCAGGTGGGCGGTGTTGGGGGGAGGGTAGCAGGGGGTGTATATTGTAGCATCCCGGAAGAGTTAGTGCTGCAAGGGGTTCTGGGCATTTGTTCTGTTGTGTTAAATGATAAAGGATAAATGGGTTATACTTGTATAGCGCTTTTCTACCTTCAAGGTACTCAAAGCGCTTTGACAGTATTTCCACATTCACACACTGATGGCGGGAGCTGCCATGCAAGGTGCTAACCAGCAGCCATCAGGAGCAAGGGTGAAGTGTCTTGCCCAAGGACACAACGGACGTGACTAGGATGGTAGAAGGTGGAGATTGAGCCCCAGTAACCAGCAACCCTCCGATTGCTGGCACGGCCACTCTACCAACTTCGCCACGCCGTCCCTGTGTTTATGTTGTGTTACGATGCGGATGTTCTCCCGAAATGTATTTGTCATTCTTGTTTGGTGTGGGTTCACAGTGTGGCGCATATTTGTAACAGTGTTAAAGTTGTTTATACGGTCACCCTCAGTGTGACCTGTATGGCTCTTGACCAAGTATGCATTGCATTTACTTGTGTGTGTGAAAAGCTGTAGATATTATGTGACTGGGCCGGCACGCAAAGGAAGTGCCTTTTAAGGTTTATTGGCGCTCTGTACTTCTCCCTACGTCCGTGTACACAGCGGCGTTTTAAAAAGTCAGAAATTTTACATTTTGAAACCGATACCGATAATTTTTAAACCGATACAGATAATTTCCGATATTACATTTTAAAGCATTTATCGGCCGATATTATCGGACATCCCTAACTAATACCGTACAACCCTAATACACACACACACTCAGAGGCGCTGCACTATACGCTTACGACTCACCTAGATTATGTTTGCACACTTGAAAGGCGTCTTCCGTTGCAAACAGAGTTTCCGGATGGCGGATGAAAATCTTTGTCCTCAAGGAGGCGAGGAGACATTATATTAAGACTAGTATTTTACCCCGAGGTATGAATATGTGATTGTCTTACCTGCCCATCTTGTACTCATCAGGTTTGTAGCCCAGATGCTTGATTAGGCACTGCACACCTTCCGCAGCGGTACCTTTCCAGTTGGGCCAGGTGTCCGGACATAAGGCCTTGTACCTGCAAAAAGGAGACAATAGGAGAAGGAATTCAAAGAAGAGTTGTGCTTAGCTTACCTCTGGAGGAAGATCTCATATTTTCGGCGGTACGCAAACCCTGCACGCCGGACCCTCAGGTGCTCCATCAGGCCCAGGTACTTGACCTGATGTCGCACCAGCACTTCATCAAAGCGTCCTATAAGCGGGAGAGGGAATCGTCTGAATTTTGTGGCAAAGATGCTAAAGTGCAGTGTATTCCGTCTCACCCGGCAGTTTGGCTTCATTGGGTTTGATGCAGCGGATGTACCAAGGCTCTTTGGTCATTAGGATCTCGGTCAGGCCCACCAGGCTGCTCTTGAACTGGGTCACCACCTGCAGGAAAGAACATGATCTTGTAGTGACCTTTATGACACGAAAAGGTAAGAACGTTAACCTCTCTTACAGTTTCAGGTCTCCTCTTTCGGTCCGGCTCAGTAGAAGGAAAACAATGTTTGATGATAGCATTTTTCGACTGTTGCATAACCTTAAAAAAGACAAGATATGTATTATTTTTTTCTCCCATATAACAAGCCTTGTAAGACATTTTTTGAGACAGAACATGAAGCACTGCAATTCTAAAAAAGATAAACATAAAAAAGTATAATGAAAATATTGCATTATTTAATATTAATACATAACAAAGGGAATAACAATCATTCATGTTTTTATTTTCATTATATTCATTAACCATATTAATATCTTAGCCATAGGACTGAGGCCCATTGTTGGGCCGCAAGCGCTCCAGAGAATGCCGCCAAAAAATATGTGTTTCTCAGCTGTGGGCCGCAGCGGTAGTCAGTTGCAATAAGCTTTCCCACCACATGTGGCAGTAATGACAATATTCAAACAAACAGAAGACGTCTGGAGCTAAAGTCATAGAAAATTTTCTTAAGCGCAAAAATTATGACTAAAGGGGTGAAGCTGTATGTTCATTTTCACTTTAATCTTATTGACGGTTTAGTAAGAAAACATATTCATTATCAATTTATTTTATTATTTATTTAAATGTATTTTTCGTCAGTCATTTATGAGTCCTTTTATATTTATATGGCGCTTTTCTCTAGTGACTCAAAGCGCTTTACCTTCTTATGCAGTTTATTTGATCAGTACTTCTTTTTCTAATCAGCCTGACCTAAGTCTAAGGTTTATATGTTAAATAAATAATAATCTTTGTGATGAACACATGGTTTCATATCAAGTGACAGGGTTGTAAACTGTAAGTAGGTTAGAAATAGTTATTAAATAGGGTTAAAATTAAAAGTAAGATTACTAATTCAGTGTTAATATTTGAGTGGGCCACGGGCCCCTTGGTAGTGTAAAAGTTGGCCCCCGAGCTCACCAAAGTTAAGAACCCCTATATTACATTATATTTACTTTTTATTAATAAATAATCATCAATTAAAACATAATGTCCATAGTATGTTACATTTCGGACAATAAATTCACCATACAATTAAACATGAATTAATTACCACTGTAATATAAAACGATTGTAAGAAATTACCTCTTTTCCATTTTGATACAAAAGGTCGTTGTTTTTGTCCAGAAATCCTGAAAAACATCATGTTAGACTTAAATTAGCATTGCACATAAAAATGTACTCTTGCGGGACAATTCATTAGGCACACCTGCACATTCTATTTAAAAGGGGTCATATTATTTTCTACATTTAAAACACTTCCTCTTTGGTCAAAAGTTTGCATAAATTATGTTTTACAGACCATTTTCAAGCCACTTTCTGTTTTGTGGGCAGTCTTATTTACGTGAATACACTTCGATAGCGTCTAAGTTGGAACTATTTGTGTTAGAAATGGATGTGTATGTACGAGCCAGTCTGCCCCAAAAGAGAATAGCGAAAGAGAAGAAGCAAATCCAAGCGTAAGCTCAGGGGGGACAGAGCCTTCTCTGTTGCGGGCCCCAAACTTTGGAATGATCTTCCACTCCATGTGAGACAGGCCCCTTCTTTGGCTATTTTTAAGACCCTTCTTAAAACCCATTTTTATTCACTGGCTTTTAACCCAGCATGAGACTTTAAACTGTTTTTAACTTTTAACTTTTTTAACTGTTATTAACTTTTAACTGCTTTTTATCTAACAAAATTGTTCTTAGGGTAATTTTGTATTTGCTTTTTTAATGTGTATTTTACTTCTGTTTAAAATTTTATTTTTTAGTCTGTCCTTCGCCTTTATTTCTTTGTGGTGTTCAGCCCTTTGTTTTTCAACTGTGGTTGTTTTTAAAGGGCTTTATAAATAAAGTTGGTATGGTATGGTATGGTATGTTGACTACAGCGTCGGACTACAATGGCAGACCCGTACAAAGCCCTTTGGGTAAATGTATTCCATACTTGGATAATCCACTGAAGTCATTGGTGCAAAAAAATTTCAAAGATTTGGCAAATTCATAACGGCTCATTGGGCAGACGCATGAAGGAAGGCAAGATTGTTTTATAAATATATCCGCCATGCTTCAACGGTTTGATTTAAAATTTTCGGGACTTATGTAGAACCCACACACACAAAAATAGGTACCAACAGGTAAGAAAATTTGGTTTTGCATGACGCGGCCCCTTTAATGAGATCAATACAGGAGCTAATCAGTAAGCATAATTCTTAATTGTGAATGCTCCAATGCTGAAGTTCAACTGAAATCCTGGAATTTTTTTAGAATTGTTCAAGTAGAGCACACTATTCCCAAACAGGCTGAATATTTTGAAGTTGGAACAATTTGAATCAGATGTAAAATGTGGGAGTTGTGGAACTTTGAAAAATGTCCCATTGATTTCAATGGGAATTTCCCCAAAATTTTGGAAAGCAGGAATTTTTTTGAAAATGGTGAAAAACTTGAATGGTCTGAATGAGTTGAAATGGTTGGTGTTGGAAGTTTTCAAATTGGTCGAGAAATGTTGATGTAGCAACATGTTGAATTGAGAAATGGTATTACGGAATTCCTGGAATTTCGGGAAAACCGGGAATTTTTCCAGCTCAAAAAACAAATTTGTTTTTGTCCTGATTAAGAGGAATGTTTAGACTGTAGAACGGTTGAAATGCGTTGAAAAATATGGAAGGAGTAGTCGCCAAAAAAAGAGTGGAAATAGGGTTTTGGAAAACCAGGAATTCTGGAAAATCCTGGAATTTTTTTGGAACTTGGAAAGAAGGTATTTAACATTTCCATGATGGTGGAATGTGTTGAAGGTGGAACAATTTGAATAGGTTGAAAAATGTGGGAGTTGTGGAACTTCAAAAAATGTCCCATTGATTTCAATGGGAATTTCCCAAAAATGTGGGAATTTCGGGAAAAGTGGGAATTTTTTTGAAAATGGTAAAAAACTTGAATGGTCTGAATGAGTTGAAATGGTTGGTGTTGGAATTTTTCAAATCGGTCGAGAAATGTTGATATAGCAACATGTTGAATTGAGAAATGCTAGTACGGAATTCCTGGAATTTCGGGAAAACCGGGAATTTGTCCAGTTCAAAAAACAACTTTGTTTTTGTCCTGATTAAGAGGAATGTTTTGATCATAGAACGGTTGAAATGCGTTGAAAAATGTGGAAGGAGTAGTCGCCAAAAAAAGAGTGGAAATAGGGCTTTGGAAAACCAGGAATTCTGGAAAATCCTGGAATTTTTTTGGAACTTGGAAAGAAGGTATTTAACATTTCTATGATGGTGGAATGTGTTGAAGGTGGAACAGTTTGAATAGGTTTAAAATTTGGAAGTTGTGGAACTTTAAAAAATGTCCCATTGATTTCAATGGGAATTTCCCAAAAATGTGTGAATTTCGGGAAAAGCGGGAATTTTTTTGAAAATGGTAAAAAACCTGCATGGTTTGAATGAGTTGAAATTGTTGGTGTTGGAATTTTTCAAATCGGTCGAGAAATGTTGATGTAGCAACATGTTGAATTGAGAAATGGTATTACGGAATTCCTGGAATTTCGGGAAAACTGGGAATTTTTCCAGCTCAAAAAACAAATTTGTTTTTGTCCTGATTAAGAGGAATGTTTAGACTGTAGAACGGTTGAAATGCGTTGAAAAATGTGGAAGGAGTAGTCGCCAAAAAAAGAGTGGAAATAGGGCTTTGGAAAACCAGGAATTCTGGAAAATCATGGAATTTTTTTGGAACTTGGAAAGAAGGTATTTAACATTTCCATGATGGTGGAATGTGTTGAAGGTGGAACAGTTTGAATAGGTTGAAAAATGTGGGAGTTGTGGAACTTTAAAAAATGTCCCATTGATTTCAATGGGAATTTCCCAAAAATGTGTGAATTTCGGGAAAAGCGGGAATTTTTTTGAAAATGGTAAAAAACTTGCATGGTCTGAATGAGTTGAAATTGTTGGTGTTGGAATTTTTCAAATCCGTCGAGAAATGTTGATGTAGCAACATGTTGAATTGAGAAATGGTATTACGGAATTCCTGGAATTTCGGGAAAACCGGGAATTTTTCCAGCTCAAAAAACAAATTTGTTTTTGTCCTGATTAAGACGAATGTTTAGACTGTAGAACGGTTGAAATGCGTTGAAAAATGTGGAAGGAGTAGTCGCCAAAAAAAAGAGTGGAAATAGGGCTTTGGAAAACCAGGAATTCTGGAAAATCCTGGAATTTTTTTGGAACTTGGAAAGAAGGTATTTAACATTTCCATGATGGTGGAATGTGTTGAAGGTGGAACAGTTTGAATAAGTTGAAAAATGTGGGAGTTGTGGAACTTTAAAAAATGTCCCATTGATTTCAATGGGAATTTCCCAAAAATGTGTGAATTTCGGGAAAAGCGGGAATTTTTTTGAAAATGGTAAAAAACTAGAATGGTCTGAATGAGTTGAAATGTCTGGTCTTGGAATTTTTCAAATCGGTCGAGAAATGTTGATGTAGCAACAAGTTGAATTGAGAAATGGTATTACGGAATTCCTGGAATTTCGGGAAAACCGGGAATTTTTCCAGCTCAAAAAACAAATTTGTTTTTGTCCTGATTAAGAGGAATGTTTAGACTGTAGAACGGTTGAAATGCGTTGAAAAATGTGGAAGGAGTAGTCGCCAAAAAAAGAGTGGAAATAGGGCTTTGGAAAACCAGGAATTCTGGAAAATCCTGGAATTTTTTGGAACTTGGAAAGAAAGTATTTAAAAATTCCAGGATGGTGGAATGTGTTGAAGGTGGAATGGTTTGAATAGGTTGAAAAATGTGGAAATGATGGAAGTTTGAAAAATGGCCAATTCATTTTGAATGGGAAAAATGTCCTGGAAAACCTGGAATTCTGGGAAATCTGGGAATTTTTGGAATTTGTCAAGGGAAAGCCCGCCATTCCCGAATAGGATGAACAGTTTGAAGTTGGAACGGTTTGAATTGGGTGAAAAATGTGGAAGGTAGTGCGCGCCAAAATCTGGAGAAGAAGAAGAAGAAGTTGAAGAAGTTGAATAAATAGATTAATTTTGGTGTAGAAAACCATATGTGTGAATACTTTGGAGCATTCACACAAAAATCCTACGGTGAACTATAACTGAATATAATAAAGGAAGAGGATTGGAACGCCTCGGGATCCCCCGGGAGGAGCTGGACGAAGTGGTTGGGGAGAGGGAAATCTGGGCTTCTCTGCTTAGGCTGCTGCCCCCGCGACCTGACCTCAGATAAGCGGAAGAAAATGGATGGATGGATGGATGGATGGATTCCTCACCCACTACACAGTATGTGACCTCTCCAGCGTAGTGCAGCAGGCGGAAGTCTCCTCTCTCCAGTGTTTTCCTCGTCCTTTGGTCGGCCAGTTTGTGTCTGGAGGTCAACTTGTTTCAGTACGAGGGTGTTACTTGAACTGTTGGCATCATAGCAGAAGCTTACGTGACAAAATGAGGGTGACCGCCGATCATTTCCTCCATTTTCTCCAGCAGAGTGAGATCTGTGGCCTCGCCGGGACGTAAACACTCCTCATCCTTCACCAAATGGAGAAATACAACATATATGAGATGTCCTGTCAAAGTCTACTCAAATCTAGGCTGCATTCAAACTTGTGGTTCGGTTCTCTCTGCTTACAGTGCTTAGCGTTTCAAATCGAAGACTGAATGCCAATCTGTTGGGTTGAACATGTATGTTAGAATAATTGTATCCAAGTTGTCACAAAACTTTGTGACAACTTGCGAGCAGACAAAAGCTGTCTTTAATCCTACCAAGCAGAAGGCTTGTAAAACTCCGCTGTGTAGGATGGGAAGCAACATGAAGGTGTTCTGTTTCTTTGATGTATTGTAATCCACAGAAAGATTTCATCTTGACCCAAGAACTACAAAAGCGGAGAGGAAGCAGGACCAGACTCCGCTCCAGGCGACCTCTTCTGTGAACTGTTTAACAACCTTTTCTTTAAACTGTTTTAATCAAAGGCGATAGCTGTTTACGACCGCCGTCCCTTAGAAACAGTTGTTGCCATGTAATCAGGGAAAGGCGTACAATCTTTCGCCAGAGCGTGATGGAGACTGTACAAGAGTACAGCCCAGACATCTTGTTGGATCCACTGTGGACTGGACTTTCACTGATATGTTGGATCCACTATGGACTGGACTTTCACAATATTATGTCAGACCCACTCGACATCAATGGCTTTCGGTCTCCCCTAGAGAGGGGGGGGTTACCTCTCCAAGGTTTCTCATAGTCATTCACACCGACGTCCCACTGGGGTGAGTTTTCCTTACCCTTATTTGGGCTCTGTACCGAGGATGTCGTTATGGTTTGTGCAGCCCTTTGAGACACTTGTGATTTAGGGCTATATAAATAAACATTGATTGATTGATTGATTGATTGACATCTCTCCTCAATTGAGACTAATTTAATTTTGTCTCTGTTTAATTCCTTGCTTCTTGTCTTGTTTAATAGATGTCATCAGTGTTTGAACCTGACAATGTACAGCAGATTATTTCTATATTTTGCTATATTTACCATTTTAGATTTTATTAAACATTTCCAAAATATACCTGTAAGGGAGAATCAACACTTCCGAGATTGGTCTTTTCTTGTATTTTAGTAAAGTAATTTACAAAAGGCAAACAGGGTAGGCTATAGGCTACTAGGAGATGGCAGCTACACAACAGCTAAGCACACAATAACAACCAAGCTAGATATGCGTATAGTGTCCTTAATGAAACAATAATGCAGTCTAAAACATAACATTTGTCAATAGAAACGAATTGCATTTTACTTACAGAAACAAAGTCTTGAAGGCAGAAGCGCATTTGAAAGCTCCCGGTATCAAACGTGTCCGCATCACTCAATCGATTGCGTCAAGAATTTAACTTAATTAATCATTTTGACCGCTAGGTATCGCCAAAACAAACAAATATGAATCCACTTCAATCTAAAGACTGCACGAGTCTGTCAAAAGGTTAGTGGTTTTCATACCTACCATTGTTCTTTGAGTCATTTCACTTGATCAAGCCTTTTCTAACATAATAAAATAATAAAAGTATGTGCAATGATTCGTACTGATATCGTATCAAGTTAAAATCGATACAGGCCAATACTGAAGGCTCCAATTGTCACGGCCAGTCACACCAGGCCGTGCCTTATTCTGAGTTTCTTGGTGTGTGGTGTTTTAGTTACTGTCTTGCGCTCTTATTTCGTAGTTTTCACTTCATGTTTTCTCGTGTCCTGCAGCTGCTTCACGCCTGCCTTTTAGAGATAGTCCCTGCAACCAGTTTTCTGTTTGTAATCAAGACTATTTAAGTTGTGCGGAGGCTTTCTTTCTTCGTCGGGGCTTTGGCGATTGTTCATCATGTGTATCGTTTGTGGACACTTCTCCTGCTGTATGTTCTTACGAGTAAGTCTTTGCTGTTCTCCAGCATTCCGTTTTGTAACCTGATCAGTTTAGTTTTGTTCAAGTATGGCCTTCCCAATGCTTTCAGAGCCTTTCCCAGTGGCTCCCTCCTGTTTGTTTTTCCAATTAAATACCTTTTTACCTGCACTCTGCCCACTCAGCTTTCTGCATATTGGGAACACGCCAACAACCGCTGTCATACAACCCATGCGTCACACCAATATTAATAAGGTATCGGAAGTGAAAAAGTTGTAACGCAACACACCTACTTCCTACCAATTTTCTCTTAATTGTTTGTCAAATAGAACACCATTCCATGTCGCGTTGACTTTTGTGCTCAAGTGAACCACAACAGAGCATGAACGCTTGAGTCCGTTTGTTTGGTGCCCACCGTGGTTCGGATAATCGCAATCAAATGAATCGTACAAGCAGAAGAAACACACCAGAGTTCCTTTTCAACCGTACCAAACATGACAAGTGTGATTGCGCCCTTAGACTGATCTTTACCAATAAGGAGATGATCCCTCGGTGTTTCTCTTCCACAAGGTCGCAGATGATCTTATTGTTGAAATATGGCACTGGCTCCCACTGTGTGTGTGCAAACGTCCATGATACGCTTCTTCTACTGTATTGTCATTGTGTCATTGTTCCTATACAGGACAGAAGGGCGTGACTGACCTCGATGCCTTCCGTCTCGTACTCCTCCTGCTCCGACTTCAGAGTCAGCTGGATGAAAAGTTGCTGAAGCTTCTCGTTGCAGTAGTTGATGCAAAACTGCTCAAAGCTAAAAACAAAATTTTAAAAATGGATACAATCACAGGCGTTAGATGTCGTCACACCTCGTTGTTTTTAATTGGATTTGTTTTGAGGACTCTCACCTGTTCACGTTGAAAACCTCGAATCCATAGATGTCTAACAGACCGATCACCGTTTTTCTGGAGGAATCCTAGGAATGTTTGACAGATCATAACATTTTATATTACGTACACAAGGCTATCAGGTTATGTCCATGGCTGCAGGAGTCTCATTGATGTACAGTGGTACCTTGACTTAAGAATGCCCCAAATTAAGAGTGTTTTGAAAAAGAGCTGTCTCTTGGCAGTGTTATTGTAGCTGCCAACAGACAGTTTTGAAGTAATTTCATATATCTAAAGTAGGGCTGCAACTAACGATTAATTTGATAATCGATTAATCTGTCGATTATTACTTCGATTAATAATCGGATAAAAGAGACAAACTACATTTCTATGCTTTCCAGTATTTTATTGGAAGAAAAAAACAGCATACTGGCACCATACTTATTTTGATTATTGTTTCTCAGCTGTTTGTACACGTTGCAGTTTATAAATAAAGGTTTATTAAAATAAATAAATAAAAAATAAATAAATAAATTGCCTCTACGCATGCGCATAGCATAGATCCAACGAATCGATGACTAAATTAATCGCCAACTATTTTTATAATCGATTGTAATCGATTAATTGTTGCAGCCCTAATCTAAAGTGTTGTGTTTATATACACATTTTGTGATGTGTATAAATAATTATATTCACAATGTATGGTTTTTTGTATAACTTTGTAAATATACGGTATGTGGGTTTATTCGATGGCGGAACCAATGGAGTTGACATCAGCCTGACGTCAGCCAGGGTTGTTAAAATATCTAAATCTAAATGTAATTCACGGTGGGCATTTATCCATGAAAATATGGAGAAGCTGCTGATGGTGTGTTTAATGGAGAAGCAGCCGGAAGGAGACACAGTAGAAGTCCAATCGCCAAGGTAAATGCTGTACATTATTATTACATTACATCATAAAACTACTGCCATTGTAAAATAGCACATTCTTTTATATATATATATATATATGTAAATATAATATTTTTATCTAAAAAAAATAATTTTTAAAAAACATGTTGCATGTTACAATTGTGCTGTTTAGTCGGTGAAAACACCAATTTAAATTAATTCAATTCATTAAAATGAGAGACTTTGATTTGTGATACAAGTGGTTTTAGTTAAAAGCGCCGTCACAGAACCAATTGAGCTTGTAAGTTAAGGTACTACTGTATTGTAAAATGTATTTTAATTACTTGAATGTCAGAATTAAAGAGACGGATTAAAAAGATAATGTACTTATTTTCGCACCATGTTTGCCAGCGATTCATTGATCTTGTTGACCAGCCAGTTGAAAGTGCGTCCATAGACAGCTTTGGCCAGGGCGTCCCTCGCGTAAACAGCGTGGTCCACAGAAAAGGGACTAAAAACCTTATTTGTACATCAGAGAAAGGTGTCAATATTAATACCATAAAAACTGTGTTCCCACAAAACCAGGGGTGTCCAAAGTGTAGCCCGGGGGACATTAACGGCCCGCAGCTATTTTTTTAACAGCCCGCGGGACATAGTGAAAATAATATTTAGAGAAAAAAAAAACAAAGTGGAATAAAAGAGCAAACAGGTGAAATGTAGCGACAACAACTTGCAATGTTGACTAATAACAAAGCTGCCGTGCAGGATGTTTTTTTTTCTTTATAGCAGTCATTTCTCAAAAAAAAAAGAATAATGAATCATAATCAATGCTGTTATGAATTATCGACCTAAACAAGGCTCCAATTTCTTGAAATTAAAAATCCTACTTTGAAATATTTTTGGGGGTAAAATATTGCATATTTTGTGTTTGTTGTATAAAAACAAAGTTTGCTTTGACAAAAACATGAAGAAATAATAACAACTTATAACAGACAAATAGATCTGAAGACGATCTAGAGACTTAAGTGTTATGGATCCCCAAGAATTTTAGTGGGCCTTTTTTTTTTAAAACAGTCATTACTCAAAAAATACTAATGAATTAAAATCAATAGTAGGAGTTATTGACCTATTCAAGGCTCCAATTACTTTACATAAAATATTTCACTTTGAATATATTTGGGGCGAAATTATTGCATATTTTGTGTTTGTTTTTCCATAAAAAAACAGGGTTTTGACAAAAAGGGCATTAAACAAACATTTTAAAAAGTTATAGACCGATAAAGCTCCTATTTCTTGAAATAAAAAATTCTACTTTTAAGTATTTTTGGGGGTAAAATATTGCTTATTTTGTGTTTTCTGTATAAAAACAAAATTTGCTTTGACAAAACAAACATGAAGAAATAATAAAAACTTATAACAAACGAATAGATCTGAAGACGATCTAGAGACTTAAGTGTTATGGATCCCCAATAATTTTAGTGGGCCTTTTTTTTTTTTAAACAGTGATTACTCAAAAAATACTAATGAATTTAAATCAACGTTGTTATGAATTACTGACCTATTCAAGTCTCCAATTACTTCACATCAAATATTTCACTTTCAACATATTTGGGACGAAACTATAGCATATTTTTTGGGGGGGGGTTTTCCATAAAAAAACAGGGTTTTTGTGGAGGGGGCGTGGCCTGCGGGCCTGCCACTGAACGGGGTGTGACATGACCGGCCTCAAAGACAGCGACAGGTGAGTAGATAGCCCAGGTGGGCCTTGTTATCTAATCAACTGTCGCCTTTATTAGCAGCAGCCGGAATGAGACACGGAGTTGGAGTTGGAGTGAGAGCCAGAGAGAGAGCACGAACAAAGAGAAAGATATTTTGCTGTAAAGCAAAAACCTCTCCACATTTATGAGAATAAAACAGTGTTGTACCCTGAAATCCGGGCTCTCGTGGCAGTGTGTGGTGGTCCGAGGAACCCACTAGAGGGCAACCTCGACACAAACATTTTAAAAAGTTATATTGACAGATAATGCTCCAATTTCTTGAAATCAAAAATTCTACTTTTAAGTATTTTGGGGGGTAAAATATTGTATAATTTGTGTTTGCTGTATAAAAACAAAGTTTGCTTTGACAAAACAAACATGAAGAAATAATAAAAACTTATAACAGACAAATAGATCTGAAGACAAGCTAGAGACTTAATTAAGTGTTATGGATTCCCAAGAATTTTAGTGGGCCTTTTTTTGAAACAGTCATTACTCAAAAATCAACGTTGTTATGAGTTGTTGAGCTATTCAAGGCTCCAATTATTTCACAAAAAATATTTCACCTTGAACATACATAAATTATTGCATATTTAGTGTTTTTTTTCCATAAAAAAACAGGGTTTGACAAAAATGGCATAAAACAAACATTTTAAAAAGTTATATCAACAGATAAAGCTGAAGTTGATCTAGAGATTCAAGCGTTGAATAAAAAAATATGACTTATTTTTAACATTTTTATGACTATCACCCTTCCGGGGCCCTGGACCAAACTTGAGAGGACACCTAAAGATGAGAAAAAAATCTAAATTGTACATTTTATTGATTTTTCAGTGAAAAACGTTTGGACACCCCTGCACTAGACAGACAGACTGACAGGTCGCTGGACACTTCATTAGGTACCTCTCTGGCAGTGTCAAAAAAGAAATGAGTCACCTCCTCCTTTTTGGCCTCAATCTTGCGGTGCGTTAAGCCCTGTTGTAGCACCTGAGCGGGGATCCCAAGTAACTGTAGCACAACAGCAAAAAAGGACTTGAAGAATATAAATACAATACTGTAAGTTACTTGTATTTTGGTTGGGTTCTGACTTTTGACACCCATTGCATTTCCTGGTTGTTGTTGAGACTGGCATAACCTCGAGCATCCGTCTCGAACTTGACGTTCCCCAAGTGGAGCACGCTGGCAATGATTCCAAACAGGTGCTTGGAGAACACGAGACGATGGAATGTGGGTCATAAAAACATTGGTATTTTTGCGAGACTTCCCTAAACCCTACCTCGGTGTCACTCTCGCTGAAGTCAATGACAGAAAGGGCTCTCCGCACCGTCTTCCAGTCGCTTTTGTCGTTGATGGAGCTGACTTTGGCACAATTACCCTGAAGGTGATGCGGGATTAGGCTCTGATTTGAAACTCTCCCTGCACGTGATGCATTATACAGGGTGTCCATGAAGTCTGGGTACAGATGTGCGAATGGTTTTCAGAATAATTGGATAAGCGCATCAAATTATACATTGGAAATCATGTTGAGAATAGAAATTAGAATTGAATAAAATGGTTTTCTTTTAAAAATGACATGTTTTTAACCATGTCCCCAGACTTTGTGGGCACCCCGTGTCGTTGTACTAAGTCGTCACTGACCTGAACCAGGTAGCGGTAAAGCTGACAGTTCCTCTCTAGGCCCAGCCAGCGGAGCAGATCTTCCTCTCCGCCCTCCACCAGCTGGTAGAAGATGTGGAAGTTCCGCTCGCCGTGATTCTGATGGACCACGCGTGACTTCTCCAGCAGGTAGCTGAGAATGTGTCCCCCGACTGCCCCGCCCTGAAAGACGAACATCATTCCACCACACAAATTCACATTGTGTGGAGTGTGCTGTTGAGGATACTCAAGGCCACCTGGTGATCAAACTGGATGTCCATATACTTCCCGAAGCGACTGGAGTTGTCATTCTTTAGGGTTTTGGCATTTCCGAAAGCCTGGGTGACAAAGTGAAAAAAGATCAAACCCAAGATTTACAAGATTTAGCAAACTTTCTTTAAAGGAGCCGTATGTAATAATTTCATGTCAAGTCATCATTAAATGGCCCTGATATGTCAATAGGCATGAATAAATCATGTTCGGAGAATATATCTTTATTGTCATTGTACATTGTTCAACGAAATAACTGAAATTGATGTTCTTTTCCAATACCTCGGATATGCTCATTTCAAAATTAGATTTACAGCCCCGAAATCTTGTTATTGTTTTCATCTTGATGCCCCGCCCTCCACCGTTTGACCAATTAGAAAGTATGTGAGTGTGTCACATCCAGGTTGCCAGTTACGCACTGCCCTCTTCGTCTGGCTACTGCCACCGGTAAAGTTACTAAACATGTCAGACCTCAGTAAATCAATTCTCAATTTATTCATGACAAAGCCAGGAACAAAACAAGCATTTGTATCGGGGATGCCTTTGAAAGATGGAGGCGATTGAAGGCGGAGAAGATTTTTTAATCTGACGCAAATTTGTGGTTTTTCCTCCTTGATAGGTAAGTCAGGCATTTACGTTTTCTTGTTACTTGTAATAAATGGAAATGGACATTTGGTATGTAAACTATATTGTCCAATACAGTCTATGATCTTGTCTAACAAAGCTGGTATGATCCTGCAACGGATGCTTTGATGGTGCTCTTAGTGTAATGCTTAGCATGCTAGCCCGGCCTAATCGTTAGCCTATTGACATATAGGCTAGCGGGGGAAATATCAATCAATCAATCAATGTTTATTTATATAGCCCTAATGCCCGTTAGCATGTATGTCGATGTGTATTCCAACATATCTTTTCGACAAATAAAACCTATGTGGATATGGGTAGTGTCAGTGCCTATTCCCTTCTCAATATGCTGATACGCTGAGGAAATGGGTTGCAACATTAAAAACCTCTAAAGGCTTAGTGGCCACATGCGTGGACAGCACCTTTTAGCTCTTATTTCCAAAATTGTGTACACTACAGAATTGGGGTCTTATGGCCGCTTATGTGGACACTTATACTGCCATCTGGTGGTGTCAGAAGAGTATAACATACAATGCAATTTGGAAAAAAAAAGTGTAAAAATAAGAATTAACATGTCACTAAACATGAAGTACACGTTTGTGTACTTATGGACTAAGTACATCATATCAAAAGATGATTCTTAGTTTTTATTCTAATTAGGGTCCAATAAGCCCAAATAGCAAAGAGAAATAAAAAAAACATGTAAACAAACAGCTTGGGCCTTAAGAGGTTAATACGGCTGTCATCATGGCAATGTGAAACGTATGAAAAAAAAATGGAGGGATGCTTTGAGGCGTGCTTAATCAAGACAGTCCTTAACTATCAATGAATCAACTTGAGTGTCCGCCCTTAGAACATACGCACCTCAAGCACAGGGTTGGAGACCAGCATCCTGTCTCTGACGTTATTCAAGACTTTGGTACTCGGACAGCTGACCGCGTAAAAGTGCAGAATCTTCTTCGAGGCCTCCGTTTTGCCTGCGCCGCTCTCCCCCGAAATCAGGATGAAGTGGTTGTTGAACTCGGACAGCATGGTGCGGAACACGTTGTCTGCCAGCGCGTAGCTAAGAAGGGCATAGATGGCTCCACGTCAGTCCACTCACAGTGAGATCTAGTTTAGGGCTGGACAATTCATCCCAATATCTGAGTGAGCGTATGAGTGAAAAATAGACCCCGTCTACTAAATTCTACTTCTTATTTGACACAATGCTAGGATGCCTAATCAATAATCACTAAACCCAAGAGAAAAAAAGTATGGCCAAATGATTTCAGCATTAAGGAAGCCTAACTCAGCTGCAATCGGGCGGAAGGCGTTGTACACCCTGGACAAGTCGCCACCTCATCACAGGGCCAACACAGATAGACAGACAACATTCACACTCACATTCACACACTAGGGCCAATTTAGTGTTGCCAATCAACCTATCCCCAGGTGCATGTCTTTGGAGGTGGGAGGAAGCCGGAGTACACGGAGGGAACCCACGCAGTCACGGGGAGAACATGCAAACTCCACACAGAAAGATCCCGAGCGCAGGATCGAACCCAGGGCCTTCGTATTGTGAGGCAGACGCACTAACCCCTGTACCACCGTCCTGCCCGTATTATTATTGTATTATTATTTTGTTAATAAAAATAAAAAATAAAATTCAAAATAATGAATAATTGTGTTATTTCTCATGATTTCAATATCAATCAAAATAATCCTGATGATTATTTTTCTATATAGTCCAGCCCTAGCATATGTTATTGATGTTTTTTTTAATACAAAATATTACAACGAGCACGCTACACATGGATACAAAGTACTAATAGAGAGAGAGCCCGTCTTACATGTGAGGTGGAAGTTCAAAGAAGTTGACGCCCATGTATGTGTCCATCTGACTCTTGCTGTAGATGTCCAGAGCCTTGTATGGGTTGACTGACACCAAAAGAGTGCCTATGTAGGTCTGCAGCAGGGGGGACAGAAGGTCACGGATGGTCACCTCGCGGTTATAAAACACCAAGAATGTAATGTGCTCTGTGCATCGCTTCCAACAATGAGCAATGTTGTCCTTATCAAGAGCAAAAAGTTGGGTTAATCACTTTGCACCACCTGGATGACCTTTGTGAGGCGTGCTGCTTCAGCAACATGAGATGTGGGATCCAGCAGCATCAGGACCACATCGGGGGAAGGGTCAAAGGCATAGCGTTTAATTGGAAGTAGAAATTACAACTGCCTCTAAAGTCCATCGCCAGGAATTGTTAGTTTGCATTTCCAAAAAATTGTAGACCGATTTTTATGAAACTTTCAGGAAATGTCCGAAATGGGAAGTGATTAGTTAGTTATTAGTTAGTAATTTAGTTGCCAGCTAGCGATCAGCGTTCTAGTTGTTAGCTAATGATTAGCACTCTAGTTGTCAGCTAGCGATTAGTGCTCTGGTTTTCAACTAGTGATTACTAGCCTAGTTGTCAGCTTGCGATTCCTGCGGTAGTTGCAGCTAGCGATTAGCGCTCCAGTTGCCAGCCAGAGATTAATGTGCTATTTTTCAGCTAGCGATTAGCACTCCGGTTGCCAGCCAGAGATTAATGTGCTATTTTTCAGTCCGCGATTAGCGCTCTCGTTGCCAACTAGCATTTGACGGGCCAGTTGCTAGCTATTTATTAACGTCGTAGTTGTCAGCAAGCGATTAGCGCTTTAGTTGCCAGCTAGCGATCAGCGTGCTAGTCGCCAGCTAGTTGTCATGATCTGTGGTCTGGATCATGTTTTTTGTTATTTTCTGTTAGTTTCAGACTCCATAGTTCCTGTTTTTGTGCATCCTTGTTTGTTTTACTTTCCATGACGACTGATTAGTTCAGGCCTGGGCAATTATTTTGACTCTGGGGCCAAATTTAGGGAAAAAAGTCTGTCTGGGGGCCAGTTTCTGATTTTTAGGAACATTAATACAAAACCTCACAATAATGTCTGATTGAATGCTAAAAACTTTATAACAGACCGTCTTAAAAAACTAAATGGATTTTTTTTTTTTTTTTTACTGACTGAAACACCCAGAATGTACATGGAAATAAAGAATGTGGGATTTACAATATTAACAATGAACAATAAAACACTGAATATTTAGAGAAACAAGTGTGTCTAATTTTTAGGAACACTAATACAAAAACACACAATAATGTCTGATTGAATGCTAAAAATTTTATGACAGACCGCCTTAAAAAACGAAATGGAATTGTATTTTTTTAGTTTTTTACTGAATGAGACACCTGGAATGTACATGAAAATAAAGAATGTGGGGTTTACATTATTAACTATGGACGATAAAACACTGAATATTGACAACATATGAACGTCACACCCCCTTTCCATCCACATATTTGACAATCAAGCGAAACGCAACAAAAATGCGACAAACACAGCGAAATATGAACTCAAAGGGTAAAAAAAATAAATAAATATATATATTTACAATCTGATACATCACTAAGCTTTAGAACTTTGTTGTAAAAATCTCCTTCCGCATCCGTCCCTGACACCCGCGTTTCAGGCTGATACTCTGTGGAAACGCTCCCCACCCACACTGCTTGGTGCCTCATCTGAGCTGCTGTGACTTAGATGACCATACTAACTAATTAGATTACCATAGTAACTAGTATATCATGCAAAAGCACAGATTCCAACCATTGAAATACTTTGTATAGTTCAAGACTTACGGTCATTTTAAAACAACACTGCACATCATAATGGCAGATACACTTTCCATCTTAATGATCTAAAAAAAAAATGTGTGAATGTCCGGCGGGCCAGATTGAAAAGCTTAACGGGCCACATGTGGCCCCCGGGCCTTAATTTGCCCAGGTCTGGATTAGTTTCACCTGCCTCATGTGTTCGGGACACGCACTTGCTCTAATCAGAGACTATTATTTAAGCCTGTCTTTGCCAGTTAGTCGTCCTGGCGTCATTGATTGTTTCATGCTTAGTTCATGCTGCTCGTTTCTTGCCACAATAAGTTTGGTTTGTTTCATGTCCATAGTTCAGGCTAAGTGTTAGCGTATGTTTCCTGCTTTAAGTTTTATGTCCCTTAGCCTCTCGTGCAATCGGCACACTTTCCTTTTGTTTTAGTTCCTGACTTTTGTCCTGTGTAGGATTTATTAATTAATAAATATGTTCCTACCTTCAAGTCCTGTCCGGAATAGTTTGTTTGCTTCCTGGGAGAACAATCCTTGCAGTAAGTTGCGAAAAAAAACCCATTATGACACTAGTTATTAACGCGTTAGTTGTCAGCTAGCTATTATCGGCACAACACGGTTATTGTTCGAATATTGTTAGTATTACACAATAATAAGGTACCTTTCGGACTAGTTTAATATTATTTGATGTAATTTGCCACGCGGGCCTAATGCGCACAACTCACCCAGCTTGATCTGGCCCTCGTGTGGTTTATACCAGTGTTTTTCAACCACTGTGCCACAGCGTGAGATACAGTCTGGTGTGCCGTGGGAGATTATCTAATTTCACCTATTTGGGTTAAAAATATTTTTTGCAAACCAGTAATTATAGTCTGCAAATGATGTGTTGTTGTTGAGTGTCGGTGCTGTCTAGAGCTCGGCAGAGTAACCGTGTAATACTCTTCCGTATCAGTAGGTGGCAGCCGGTAGCTAATTGCTTTGTAGATGTCGGAAACAGCGGGAGGCAGGATGCAGGTAAAAAGGTGCCTAATGCTTAAAACAAAAACTAAAAAAAGGTGAGTGCCCCTGAGAAAAGGCATTGAAGCTTAGGGAAGGCTATGCAGGACGAAACTAAAACTGAACTGGCTAGAAAGTAAACAAAAACAGAATGCTGGACGACAGCAAAGACTTACTGTGGCGCAAAGACGGCGTCCAAAAAGTACATCCGAACATGACATGACAATTAGGGATGATGTTCAAAACCGGGTCGCCCGATTGTTCGATAAGAAAATAACCGATTCCATGGATTCAAATCCCTTTTTGAGAACCGGTTCAGGTTATCGAAGAAACTGTATCGTATTTTCGCGACCATAGGGCGCACCGTAATAAAGGGCGCCGTGTCAGTTACGGGTGCTATTTCTGTATTTAACGCATAAATAAGGCATTGATTGATTGATTGATTGAAACTTTTATTAGTAGATTGCACAGTTCAGTACATATTCCGTACAATTGACCACTAAATGGTAACACCCGAATAAGTTTTTCAACTTGTTTAAGTCGGGGTCCACGTAAATCAATTCATGGTATTTTTGGGCGCAGGTTTGGTTAAACATATGCTATCTTAAAACATACGCTAGCATGCATGGACGCTGTTTTAAAAAGGCAGCAGGAGCAAAGCTGAGTTTGGTTGTACTTTATTGAATAGTCTTTGGTATGACTCTAGATTCGATAAGAGATTCTATAAGGAATCGGTTAGATAAGAGGATTCGATAATAGGCTCAAACTCGATAATTTCTTAACGAACATCATCCCCAATGACAATTGACAATGTCCACACAAAGAAGGATTAAAAACAACTGAAATAGTCTTGATCGCCAAAACAAATGCGGATGCAGATGCGGGAAATATCGCTCAAAGGGAGACATGAAACTGCTACAGGAAAATACCAACGTCCTAGTTGTTAGTTCTTGTCTTGAACGCAAGACAAGAACTAAAACACTACACACAGGAAAACAGCAAAAAACTCAAAATAAGTCAGGGTGTGATGTGACAGGTGGTGACAGTACACCTACTTTGAGACAAGAGCTATAGTGATGCATGCTTGGTTATGTTTTAAAGTCATATCCAACAATTGTGACTTTTTACTGTCAACTGAGTTTCGTTTTTTATTGATTTCTGCTGGTGGTGTGCCTTCGGATTTTTTTAACGCAAAAAAAATGTGCCTTGGCTCAAAAAACTTTGAAAAACACTGCTTTATACAGTAAAATGTACATATGAGCGTATGAATATTTACAGTGGTTATACCAGGATCCGTGAGTTAACTTGTTTTTACACTACCATAACACTTAAGGATGTTAAAACCTTTCTTAAAAAGAGTGAGATTTCCACAGTATGTATGTAATTGTAAGTATTTTTGGCATTAGACACTCAAGAAAGGGACTCACATAAACCAGATTCTCATGGAAGCGTTTCCTCAAGTTGTCCAGGAAGGCGGTCTCGCTGGTGTAGTTGTCCAAGAGAACAAAATCCTGGATTCCGACGCGGTCCCGAGCCGTGAGAGAGGCCTCCATGTTCCTCAGGATCCTGTTACAACGCTCCTCCAGGCTCTGAGCGGGCATAAGTAGCATGAGGAGCTGATATCAGACCACACATCCTCATATGATATTTGCGTCTCTTATCTATCTATATGTTCATGGACTTCCAGTCAGGAGCGGCTGCTGAGACCTTGGTCATATCCTTTCTGCTCGTGATGAATCTAAATTCAGCCAGCACTATCTGAAATATGTCGTGAATCCCACTTTTGACAAAGCTACTACGGACACAAAATTGTCCTCCAGAAGCATCAATGAACTTTAATTACTACGTTACAAAAGGGTCGGTTACTGCGGACAGTATTATGTTGCGGTAGTTTGGCTCTCATCCCTGTGTGCCTGACACTCACTGTTAGAAAAAAAAACTAAACCAGTGAAGTTGGCACGTTGTGTAAATTGTAAATAAAAACAGAATAGAATGATTTGCAAATCCTTTTCAACTTATATTCAATTGAATACACTTTTCCACTTTGCATCAGTCCATCTTAGATGGGCTCGGACCCAGCGAAGCCAGCGGCCTTTCTGGGTGTTGTTGACAAATGGCTTTTGCTTTGCATAGTAGAGTTTTAACTAGAGATGTCCGATAATATCAGACTGTCGATATTATCGGCCGATAAATGCTTTAAAATGTGATATCGGAAATTATCAGTATCGGTATCAAAAAGTAAAATTTATGACTTTTTAAAATGCTGCTGTACGGAGTAGTACACGGATGTAGAGAGAAGTACAGAGCGCCAATAAACCTTAAAGGCACTGCCTGTGCGTGCCGGCCCAATCACATAATATCTATGGCTTTTCACACACACAAGTGAATGCAAGGCATAGTTGGTCAACAGCCATACAGGTCACACTGAGGGTGACGTATAAACAACTTTAACGCTGTTACAAATATGCGCCACACTGTGAACCCACACCAAACAAGAATGACAAACACAATTTGGGAGAACATCCGCACCGTAACACAACAGAAACACAACAGAACAATTACCCAGAACCCCTTGCAGCACTAACTCTTTCGGGACGCTACAATATACACCCCCCCTAACCCCTACCCCGTCCCACCCCAATCCCGCCCACCTCAACCTCTTCATAGTCTCTGTCAGGGAGAGCATGTCCCAAATTCCAAGCTGCTGTTTTGAGGCATGTTAAAAAAAATAATGCACTTTGTGACTTCAATAATAAATATGGCAGTGCCATGTTGGCATTTTTTTCCATAACTTGAGTTGATGTATTTTGGAAAACCTTGTTACATTGTTTAATGCATCCAGCGGGGCATCACAACAAAATTAGGCATAATAATGTGTTAATTCCGCGACTGTATATATTGGTATCGGTTGATATCGGAATCGGTAATTAAGAGTTGGACAATATCGGAATATCGGATATCGGCAAAAAAGTAATTATCGGACATCTTTACTATTGATGATATTACGGACCGTAGATGGTGAAATCCCTAAATTCCTTGCTCGTTGAGAAATGTTGTTCTTAAACTGTTGGACAATTCATGGAAGCTGCTTTTATACGCAATCATGGCACCCACCTGTTCCCAATTAGCCTGTTCACCTGTGGGATGTTCCAAATAAGTGTTTGATGAGCATTCCTCAACTTTCTCACTCTTTTTTGCCACTTGTGCCAGCTTGTTTGAAGCATGTTGCAGGCATCAAAGTCCAAATGAGCTAATATTTGCAAAAAATAAAGTTTTCCGGTTCGAACATTAAGTATTTTGTCTTTGCAGTCTATTCAATTGAAGATAAGTTGAAAAGGATTTGCAAATCATTGTATTCTGTTTTTATTTACCATTTACTCAACGTGCCAACTTTTTGGGTTTTGTAAAAAAAAAAAAATCCCACTGCTGCTGCTTTATTCTCTTCTCACCCTCATTGGACATCCAAAAGTGTGGCATTACTTCTTCTCAGGGAGGACATGAGCAATGGGACAGGAAACCCGGAAAGATTACACATTCTACTTCCTTCAGTAGGAAACCATCAATAATACACAGCCAATGTACAAGGAGGAAGCAGTCTAAAGACAAAAAACATGACTTAAATATCCCCTCAAAGGACAAAAAAACACAATTAAGCTTCATGACCAGCAAAACCCCAGTCCTGTAAGTGGCGGTAATTACTTTTTTTTATTTTTTTTGTCCTGTCCAGCTACTCAGGCAAATCATACTGTTGATGTTGATGCACATATCGGCTGTACAGATTTACTTTACACAATAGAAGTGTTGGATACTTCTCTTGTTGCCTTATTTGTATTTGACTTTATTAAATGGATTTATATTATTATTTGGCTAGGCCGAGCAGGAGGGGATAGAAAGAGAAAAAAAGGAAGACAGATGGGGAAATTGCAGGGACAAGAGGCGGATAAGACAGAGAGACAAGAACAACAAACACAACAACAACAATAGGCTAATTGGCAACTCTAAAATTGGCCCTAATTTGTTTGACGGTGAATTCCTGGCAACCACAGCTGCAAGTGTTTTACCATAAATTCTACACGTTTTTTGTAAACAGATTAACAATTTTACCACGCTATTTTAAGGCTAAGTGTCCTAGTGGTTAGAGTGTTCGCCCTGAGACTGGGAGGTTGTGAGTTCAAATCCCGGCCGAGTCATACCAAAGACCTGCTTGGCACTCAGCATCAAGGGTTAGAATTGGGGGTTAAATCTCCAAATGATTCCTGAGCGTGGCCCACGCTGCTGCTCACTGCTCCCCTCACCTCCAAGGGGGTAAACAAGGGGATGGGTCGAAATGCAGAGGACAAATTTCACCACACCTAGTGTGTGTGTGTGACATTCATTGGAACTTTTTAACTTTTCCTTTTCCGGACTATACGGCACACTTAAAATACTTTGTTTCCCCTCAAAACTCGGCAGTGCACCTTATAACCCGGTGCGCCTAATGTACGGAATAATTCTGGTTTTGCTTACCGACCTCAAAGCTATTTTATTTGGTACATGGTGAAATGATAAGTGTGACGAGTAGATGGCAGTCAAACATAAGAGATACGTGTAGACTGCAATACAATGGCAGTCACACACAAGAGATACGTGTAGACTGCAATATGACTCAAGTAAACAACACCAAAATATTATATGTTGCATTGAAAATATAGACAATTACACACGGCGCTGAAAAATCTATCAAAATGTTTTAGTACGACTTTGGTAAGTTATGAAGCAGCACCGCTTGATGGATTGTACTGTGCTTCAACATACGAATGTTATTATGGTGTGTGTATAAGGTAAGACAAATTATCTGGCGTTTTGTTTCGCAATATTATACAAAAGCAACTTTTCTTACCTTCTGGTACCTGCTGATCTGTATTTGGGATCTGCATGAGTACTGAAAAATTGCGCGCGTCCGCCTTTGTAGTTTGTGCCGACTCCGTAGTCGATAAACTTCTTCTTTTTCTCTATCTTCTTGTTATGGGACATTCATCCTCCGCTGTTGCCATTTCTAATATAAAGTAGTGTAAAGTTCTTACTTTTATCTGTCAGTAAACTCGCCAGGAAAGCGCTAAAACATACCGGTGTAGTGAGTGTACATTATTCACTCAAGGAACTTTAGTTATGAGAGAGTTCCGGTCGGACGGTTTTTCACGGGACACATTTCCGGCGGATGAGGAGATCTGCTCTTTTGTTGATTGAAGTAAAGTCTGAATGTCATTAAAACAGTTAGCTCCATCTTTTGACACTTCTTCCACTCCCGTCCTCGCACGCTACACCGCTACAACAAAGATGACGGGGAGAAGACGCTGTCGAAGGTGAGCCACGTAAATAAGACCGCCCACAAAACGGCGCATACTGAAGCGACTGTCGGAAAGCTACTTGAACATAATCTATGCAACATTTTGACCAAAGAACCACCATTACATGTTATGTAGACCACAAGGAAGTTTTTTAAATTCAGAAAAAAAGAATACTAATATGACTCCTTTAATGCGCCCTATAATCTGGTGCGCCTTATATATGAAAAAATAAATAAATAGACCATTCATTGGCAACGCGCCTTAAAATCCGGTGCGCCCTATAGTGCGGAAAATACGGTAATTTACTGAAAGCAAAAACTGTTATTAACTGTAAAATTAACAGATTGAACATCAACATACCGTAATGTCTTATACATCGTGACTGCGTTTTTTACGGTGAATTCCTGACAACCACAGCTGCCGGTGTTTTACTGTAGATTGTGCAGTTTTTTTTTACAGTGCATAGTTAAAGTTGGAACATTTGGTTGGTATCAATAATGAGTTTTATTTAACAGCCTCTATGTATTGCGGGTTAGGCTAATAAACACGGCTATAATAAGGGAAATTCACCCCACTAACTGACTAGTTTGCTAGTTATTGTTGGAAGCAGATCAGAATCATATCCATATTTAAGTGCTACTTCTTTCTAAAAACTCCTATAGTCATATTTACATCAGCTAATGTCTCGTGTGGTACAAAGTGCTTGGATTCGAGTGTCCTTGGTTAGAGTCAGAGCGCTGTTTATTCTCTTTGTTGAGACTGCCATTACATTCCTAAGATAAGGAGCACAGCTAGACTGGGGAAACAGCAGGCGGGGGACAGAGGGAAGATCACGGGACTTCCGGGGGTTTGGGGGGAGACCGAGCTAGACCGATCTGGACCGGGCTGGGGAACGCTGGTGTGCTGGATTGGTCTCAGTTTGTCCTCTAAGCTTGGAGAATAAACCACAAAATACCAACTGCTGCCTGTTGATTGAATATAAACATCAGCTTATGTGCCATAAAAAGAATCTGGGAGAGACTAGCAATTTGAATTCCCCATTGGAGGAATGCTGGTCGACACAACATTAAGCATCCAACAAACATCACATCAGCCTTCATTGATAAACAAACATAAACAACACAAAGCTGTATTTTGATGAACAACAACAATTAAAAGTCACACGATAGAAGAAGATTCGTCTTGGCATCAGTTGCACGCGGTTTACCACAATCATCTAAAATGCACACAACCGTAAAACATCAAAGTTTGATGTGCGGCTACAAGTGGAAGAGGAAAGTCTATCTGACCCTGAGGCCATCACTGGAGACGGCGCTCCTTTGTCCAGGTCTATCCAGCATGGTGCAGGATCCTGTTACGAATAGACTTAAAGTGGGCAGTCCGGCCCCCGTGAAAGAGATAGCGCTCCTTGCTCGTGGGACCATTGACAGACAACTACGAGAGAACGCTTTGAGGGGCTCCTGGTCTTCAAGTCAAAGATGATTACTGATTGAAGTTTGCACTTTTCTGTTAAAAATCAATTATTTTTCATCTTTGGTCACTTGGAGACAGGGAAAATATCAATTTTAAGCCCCATGGTTACACATATTTCAAAGAATCTATGCCCAAAAATGAACAGGAAGAGGTTATGCTTTGAAGTGGCTAATGTTTTATGTTTCTATAATCGCAGTCGCACTTCAACTCCTTCGTCCAAAAGGGTTTAGAAGTTTAAAACCAGATGTATAAAGAAATATATGCAATGCCCAAAAGGTGAAGCTTGTGAATTTTCACTACAGACATCGTGGCAAACTTTGATGACTCGCATAAAACAAGAAACTCGAATAACGTGGCTCTCCAAGATCAGATTTTCAACGAATGATAGTACAGCCCTAGCAAGATTTATAGACAACTTTTCTTAACTAGTAGAACAGCACCAAGAGGAGACAGGAACCTGCTTAAAATCACAAGTTACATTACATCACAGGTGTCAAACTCAAGGCCCGGGGGCCAGAGCTGGCCCGCGACATCATTTTATCTGGCCCGCAAACAACTGGAAATGGTATGTGTCAATAAAGTACTTCATATTTTCTCACTAATGTAATCTGTAATTGATTTTTTTCATTTTGACTGAAAAAATACAGTACAGGCTAGAGATGTCCGATAATATCGGACTGCCGATATTATCGGCTGATAAATGCTTTAAAATGTAATATCGGTACACGGACGTAGGGAGAAGTACAGAGCGCCAATAAACCTTAAAGGCACTGCTTTTGCGTGCCGGCCCAATCACATAATATCTACGGCTTTCACACACACAAGTGAATGCAATGCATACTTGATCAACAGCCATACAGGTCACATTGAAGTTGGCCGTATAAACAACTTTAACACTGTTACAAATATGTGCTACACTGTGAACCCACACCAAACAAGAATGGCAAACACATTTCAGGAGAACATCCGCACCGTAACACAACATAAACACAACAGAACAAATACCCAGAACCCCTTGCAGCACTAACTCTTCCGGGACGCTACAATATACACCCCCGCTACCCTCTACCTCCCGCCCCCCCCAATCCCGCCCACCTCAACCTCCTCATGCTCTCTCAGGGAGAGCATGTCCCAAATTCCAAGCTGCTGTTTTGAGGAATGTTGAAAAAAATAATGCATTTTGTGACTTCAATAATAAATATGGCAGTGCCATGTTGGCATTTTTTTCCATATTTTGAGTTGATTTATTTTGGAAAACCTTGTTACATTGTTTAATGCATCCAGCGGGTCATCACAACAAAATTAGGCATAATAATGTGTTAATTCCACGACTGTATATATCGGTATCGGTTGATATCGGTATCGGTAATTAAAAGTTGGACAATATCGGAATATCGGATATCGGCAAAAAAGCCATTATCGGACATCTCTATATGTGTCAATAAAGTACTTCATATTTTCTCACTAATGTAATCTGTAATTGATTTTTTTCATTTTGATGCAAATAAATACAATACAGGCCAAAAGTTTGGACACACCTTCTCATTCACACTGATGGTCCCAACCCCATTGATAAAGCAAGAAATTCCACTAATCAACCCTGATTAGGCACACCTGTGAAGTGAAAACCATTTCAGGTGACTACCTCTTGAAGCTCATCGAGAGAATGCCAAGAGTGTGCAAAGCAGTAATCAGGGCAGAGGGTGGCTATTTTGAAGAAACTAGGATATAAAATATGTTTTCAGATATTTCACCTTTTTTTGTTAAGTACATAACTCCACATGTGTTCATTCATAGTTTTGATGCCTTCAGTGACAATCTACAATGTAAATAGTCATGAAAATAAAGAAAATGCAGTGAATGAGAAGGTGTGTCCAAACTTTTGGCCTGTACGGTATATGTACTGCTTGAAATCCATCCATCCATTTTCTACCGCTTGTCCTTTTTGTTGGGGTCGCGTGGGTGTGCTGGAGCCTATCTCAGCTGCATTCGGGCGGAAGGCGGGGCACACCCTGGACAAGTCGCCACCTCATCACAGGGCCATCACAGATAGACAGACAACATTCACACACTAGGGCCCATTTAGTGTTGCCAATCAACCTATCCCCAGGTGCATGTCTTTGGGGGTGGGAAGAAGCCGGAGTACCCGGAGGGAACCCACGTAGTCACGGGGAGAACATGCAAACTCCACACAGAAAGATCCCGAGCCCGGGTTTGAACTCAATTTATATTGCGAGGCACATGCACTAACCCCTGTTCCACCGTGCTGCTTGAAATTGCATACCTTTTAAACTTTAACAGTGTCCAATATTGCAACAAATATTACAGTATATTATCATACTTTCCAAACATGTTTTTGTCCAAATAAAAAATGAATGAAAATACTTAACTTTACAGCAAACTGCCCATCAAATTAATAAAAATGACAACCCTGCCTTCCGCCCGATTGTAGCTGAGATAGGCTCCAGCGCCCCCCGTCACCCCGAAGGGAATAAGCGGTAGAAAATGGATGGATGGATGGACAATAAATGTTACGTTGTTCTTTACAGCATCCATCCATCCATTTTCTACCGCTTGTCCCGTTCGGGGTCGCGGGGGTGCTGGAGCCCATCTCAGCTGCATTCGGGCATATTACTGTAAATTGAAAAAAACTACTACTGTTTTTTGCGTAAAAATTCTGTTGACTGAGATGCCAGTTTTTGACTGTAAAATCTACAGTTGTTGTTTTTTTTTTTTATTTTATTGATTTTTTTTGTCGTGTCCAGCTTCTCAGGCAAATCATATAGATAATGTAGATGCCCATATCTGTTCAGATTTACTTTACAAAAGAGAAGTGTAGGATACTTCTCTTGTTGCCTTATTTGTATTTGACTTTATTAAATGTATTTATATTATCATTTGATGCAGCCGGGCCGGAGCAGGAGGGGATAGAAAGAGAAAAAAAGGAAGACAGAGGGGGGAATTGTGGGGACAAGAGGGGGATTAGACAGAGGGACAAAAACAACAACAGCAAACACAACAATAACAACAACAACAATAGAGCAACATCAGCAAATAGGATATGTACAAATATGATTGTAATAGCAAAGAAGCAGTTAGCGAAATAAATAATAATACAGAAATGACAATGAGCTTATTACACTACAAATGGAGCAATAAAAACACCAATAGAAATAGCGCTATTGTTAATGAACGATACCAATAATTTACCTCTATTATCAACAATACAGTTGTTCAAATGCAACAATACATATACGTAATGATAACTAGAGATACAAAAGAATGCAGGTTGTTGTTTTTAAAGGTGTATTACTGTAAATGGAAAGACGGTACATTTGTTTTTACTGTGGAAAAACTGGCAGCTAAGTCGCCAGAATAAAAAAAAGAACTTGTACTGTTTTTCTATGAACAATATAATGTTGTAAAAACCAATGTCAATTTAACACAAAAATTCTGGCAACTAAGCTGCCAGCTTTTTCCATAATAACGAAATCCAGAGGCAAATTCATACATTATTCGCTGTTACATGCGGCCCTCTGATGGCAGCCATCCCTCAACGAAAACCAGTTTGACATCCCTGCATTACATCATACTATAGATTCAATTAAAGGCTAAATGGATTATTAAAGTGTGTGTAGTCACCTTCTTCCCTTCCAAATCCATGTGTGTCATGATTGGATCGGTCTTGTACGGTAAAAACCGATCAATGCCAAAGATTTTTGGCTTCGATCCTTGTGTATCCTCAGACAAACATAGTCCAGCTCGATGGCACTTCTAGAAATCCGGAAGTTCACCCATGGTGGAGCCTCAGTCGGTAAGTAAAAATACGTCGCCACACTCCACCGTCTTCTCTCTAATTCTCATACTCAACAGGACAGGCAGGTGGAGGTACAACGGGAAGGAGGTAGCTAATGAGGCGGTAATGAGTAACGTGGTTCTAGAAGGACCAGGATTGTTTTAAACATTCATGGACCTTAGGCAGCAAACGTTCATTCAGCGCTGTGGTGAGTGTCGAACACACACACACAATGGTCAGTGTGTGTGTGTGTGTCATGCTGTAATACAAGGATGTGTGTAGTAACTCTATCCATCCAGGGTCTCGTCCTCCCCATAAAATTAAAGCACAGGTATTTGATTACTGATCTTTGATTAGACTGATGCATTTCAACTTAATTAACAACAAACAACTATTTGCCGTACATGCAATTTTTTAAAAAAAATCTATATTTTTGTATTGGGAATATTGATATCTTTAAAATGTTATGTCATAGATCAGGGGTGTCCGACTCTTTTTCATTGAGGGTCACATCGCAGTAAGGGCCGCTTTCTTTTAAATTAATTTAAATTATGCATGCGGGTAATAACCTGTGATTAATCATGATTAATCGAAATGCATATGCATTTGATTATTAGTTTTTTTTTTCATGTATAACTTGCTTTAAAACAATAAATAAAGGTGACAAGCAGATATTTAACTATTTGTTTTCATCTCACAAAAATAGTTTTGCAATACAGTATATAATAAATGTAATTGGCATGACTTAGACTTAGACTTAGACAAACTTTATTGATCTACAAGAGAAATTGTTCCACACAGTAGCTCAGTTACAAAGGATGGAAAGGATAATGCAGGTATAAAGTAGTCTAAAAATATACCATAGTAGCAATATAAGATGCAACATATATGTAATATTTGCGTACTATATATACAGTATATAATATATACTGATATATTATATTATATTTATATATAATATATACAATATATAACAAATCCCAATTACCGTGTACAATATTACAGTATATGTAACAGCTGCAGCATAAAATAGAGAGTAGATCCAGCAGAAAATATACATTATAAACAAAGAGAGGTAGCTAACATAGAAGCGGTCAGGTAATAAACAGATATCATCTATAGCAGTATGGCAAGTGATTACACAGATGGATGGAGTACAGGAATGAAGGAGTTATTGAATCGAACAGTGTGGGAACAAAGCTGAAAGTTTAAAATATTCCTTTTAGAACAAAAAAACAAAAATAAAAATGTATTTTATTGAAACCCATTTTTTCCAGGCTTTCGCGGGCCACATAAAATGATGTAGCGGACCAGAACTGGCCCCCCGGGCCTCGAGTTTGACACCTGTGTCATACATGATATATTTTATCATTTATTCCTGTTTT
Source organism: Entelurus aequoreus (assembly GCF_033978785.1). Classification (NCBI taxonomy): domain Eukaryota; kingdom Metazoa; phylum Chordata; class Actinopteri; order Syngnathiformes; family Syngnathidae; genus Entelurus; species Entelurus aequoreus. Next base: position 132,109 of record NC_084751.1, read on the forward strand.
AGTGTGTAAAATTTATATTTTCAAACCCATATGTCTCTTAAAAAAACACATTTTAATGCTACCAACAGCTCAGTGACAAGGTGGCCACGACTTTGGCCCCTCCTTTAATATTTAACATTGAGTTTCCTGCAGGCATCAACAAAGACATCTAACATTACGGTCTGCTAATGGGGTTGAACATGGGGTGACATAAGAGAGCTTGTCGGAGGACTTGTCATTACCATAATGTAATCCATTGTCCACACAGATGAATTGGAAAAACAATGCGAGCACTTACTGTTCACACTTTATAGCAACTTATCATGTTTCACTAAAGGTACACATGCACAGTGCATGGTGGTCCATTTGGATACATAACTTTATGGCACGAGGCAAGACGACCGGTCTACTGTTCTTTAAATGCAAAGTAATGCTTAAAAGGGAACATTGACAACTGTCATTAAAATGCAACAAAGCCTTAAACCAAATGATTAACATCTCAAATACTGCACTCTGTGTGAGGAAATTAGTTAATACGTTTTGCATTTACTTCACATCTTAGAAAGTATGATTCTAGTACTCAAGAAAAAAAATAGGATTGCAAAGTCCGATAATTTGATTTGGCTTACCTTCGTGTCCATGCTGTCGCGAATCCTTGGCTCCAGAAGCCCTGTGTGAGTCCAAACAAGCTGCTGTGGGTAACAGTGGGTGTATACACAGCATAACCCACTGCTATTTATGAGTGTCCCAGCATGTCCTCACTCCATCAGTCTCTCACTAATAACCTAATTAATAAAAATGATGAGCCGTAATGTAGCCGTAAATACTCAGTTCCAGCTTTGCAACTCAGCTGGTTGAGGTTTTATTGCTGATGCAGACTGCCTTGTGGGACAATAACTACCATAACAATGTCCAGCTATTAGATTGAACTAGCAGGCCTCTCTCACTTTGACCTCACAAATCATGAATACACTCCAAAAATGGGGTGAAAGTGCTCCAAATGGGATACAAGTCCACGTTTGTGTCTATTTTAGGCAATTGTCGCTGCCAAATGTCCAATATTACAGCCATAAAATGCATTTATTTGACGTTGGCGCTAAGCATTATAGGTACGGAAATTGAAGCCGAGATAGCTACTTAGTTACCTAACTCTGAACTCAAAAACACACTCCAGAACATTGTGGGGAGTGCTATTAAAGCTTAAAATGTAAGCTAACTTTATATACATTACAGGCCAAAAGTTTGGACACACCTTCTCATTCAATGGGTTTTTCTTTATTTTCATGACTATTTATATTGTTGTCATGATCCGTGGCCGGATCATGTTTTGTTTAGTTATGTTATGTTAGTTTTGGACTCCCTAAGTTCCTGTTTTGTGCACCTCTGGGTTTGTTTTGGTTTCCATGGGGATTAATTGGGTTCACCTGCCTCTGGTTAGTGGTCGGCACACTCACCTGCTATCGACCACTAATCAGAGAGCTATTTATTCTCGTTGCTCGCCACACTCGGTCTGGCTTCATTGTTTGCTGTACGCAACAGGTTACGTTGGTATTTCTTGGCTCCTAGTTTATGATTCCTGCGCTAAGTGGTTATCTTAGCTTCCCGTGCGATCGGCACGTTTTCCTTTTGCTTGTTTTGTGTTTTTGGCATGTGTTTGATTTACGAAGATTAAATCATGTTCCTACCTGCACGCCTTGTCCGGAGTGGTCCGTCTGCATCCCGGGAGAACGAACCCGCAGTAAGATCGTAACAATTGTAGATTTTCACTGAAGGCATCAAAACTATGAATGAACACATGTGGAGTTATGCACTTAACAAAAAAAGGTGAAATACCTGAAAACATGTTTTATATTCTAGTTTCTTCAAAACAGCCACCCTTTGGTCTGATTACTGTTTTGCACACTCTTTGCATTCTCTCCATGAGCTTCAAGAGGTAGTCACCTGAAATGGTTTTCACTTCACAGGTGTCGTAGTTTTGATGCATTCAGTGAAAATTTACAATGTAAATAGTCATGAAAATAAAGAAAACACATTGTAATGATAAGGTATGTCCAAACTTTTGGCCTGTACTGTACGTATGTGTCCATTTTACGGTCTTGTAGGTGCCAGATGTCCAATAATGTAAACAGAAAATATATCTCTTATAGGCATTAGGTATTTGTAGATAGAGACAGTGGAGCCAAGATGGCTGTGTGTTTTCGTGCAATAAGAGAGGTCTGAATTCAGCTTTACAAAAAAGGTGTTTCCAGGATGACAGAAACTCGTAAAGGATTTTAATATTTTTAATGCTAACTACACATATTACTAGCATACAGATACACCTAATGAAATTAGTATATTGATATTCCCATCATATTTCAGTTTCATGCTAACTACTTTATAATGATTATGGTATATAGGTATCACTGTAAATGGTTAGTATTAAATTACCACACATCCAAAGGGTTACACAATAGAACACTGACACAAGGTCTTTGCGAGCGGCAATATTCATCAAGATAAGCCAGCGGAGGAGCGGTTACCATGGAAACCGGAATCAAATGGCACAAAGACAACTCAACTCCCCTTTAGAAAAGTACATCAGATTTTGGGGAGAAAGAGAGGACAGGCAAAATGTGGCGGTATGTCACCATTTCCCTACTTGTGGCCATGAGGGAATTGTATATGATCTTAACTTCAAACTTCAAGATGGTGATTCTGAAAATTGACAACGACTTGGTGTGCTTTGTTAGAGATTAAACCAATACACCTTGGAGAAAGTTCTCCTCCCTTCGCTCAGCAAATAAATATTGAGCATTTATTCGCTAAAATGGTGTAACTATGCCTGAAATGAAACCCCGGCCGAGTCATACCAAAGACTCTAAAAATGGGACACATTACCCCCCTGTTTGGCACTCAGCATTAAGGGTTGGAATTGGGTGTTGAATCACTAAAAATCACTAAAACTGCTGCTGCTCACTGCTCCCCTCACCTCCCAGGGGGTGAACAAGGGCATGGGTCAATTGCAGAGGACACATTTCACCACACCTAGTGTGTGTGTGACAATCATTGGTACTTTAACTTTTAACTTTAACTCACGGCGCAACTTTACTGCTTACCTGTTACTTAATTCGGTTAAAGCGCTCTCCTTTAACATCAGAATCGTGGCTTTACATATCCCAAACACACTCCAGAATCTCGTGAAACATGCTATTAAAGCTCCAAAGGTAAGGCAAACCAATATTAGCTTCCATTTTAAGCTATTGTAGATGCCATATGTCTAGTATTGTTGTCATAACTTGCATCACTATGACATTGGCGCTACGCATTATGGGTATAATCATTGGCGCCAAGATGGCGGCCATTTTATCCAATCGGTAAGGATTCAACTACCGGTAGGCAAAATAGAGTCAACTAGGCAAAATAGAGGCTACTAGTAAAAACTCGCCACAAACCTTTAATTCGGAATTTCGCCGAAGTAGGGTGAATGTGGACAACATGCAACAGCTTTACGTCGCATGGGGGCGACGTTGGCTCCGAAGGCAAATCAGGTACACATTTGCTGCCTTCTATTCCTCAATGAGATGGGTCGAATGCAGAGTCAAATTTCGTTAAACAAAATATGCTTTTACACCTCGAAGGAGACAAGCGGTAGTAAATGGATGGATGGACGGACGTTTCAATTGTTATACTTGCTCAGTAGAACTTTTAAAAAGGTAACGCGCCGGCATGTATGGTGTAATATTCCGCCAATCAGAATAAACTAGGAAGTGATTCTCCTACAGCGATAGGCTGCGAGGCACGTCAATCATCTCGTTCCCGCTAACGGTCACGCCCACTGTTTTTTCCGGTTTGGGGTTTCGTTGCTGCCAACATAAATTACAGTTACAAATAATTGAACAGTTAGACGTTTTTAAACCTTAAGGAAAAGAAAAGGCAAGGCCAGCAACACCCGTGTCCTTCTAATAATTTTAATACAAACTGCTCAGGCGCTACCAAACGCCGGGTTTGAAAATGTCAGTTCGCTATTTTAAACAGGAAGTGACGCACTTTGACATAATAAATCAAGATCTTCAACTTCAAGATTGAAAGTGCACAAATAGACAAAATGGAAAATTGTACAAAATAAATCAAATACTTATTTGTAGAGTGTCATAGGATAATGATTAAAGCAATAAAAACATGTATGAAGCAATAAAAAATGTTTATTAAGCAATAAAAAAAATGTTTTTAACCTTTGCCCCTTCCTATTAAAACATGGAAGCTACGCGATAATTTGCAATTATGTAAACATACTAAACTGGGGAGTTACAAACTTGGGATTTTGGTTATCGATCAAAAAAAAATTGTTTGCATATTGCGAATTTATTTAATTCCCTATTTTCAATCAAACATCCTCCCTGTTTGTAATTTTAATAGATCAAATCCTGCCGAGTTAGATGTTGGTGTTTTTTTAATTGAACAATGTACATACAAACATTTATTCTCAATGTACATAAAAACCAAGGCACTTTCAACAAATATAAAAAATTTTAAACATCCATCAGGTTGAGCAAATACTGTCTTTCGCAAAACATGTAAAAGAAAGAAAACTAAAGCAAATACAAATAGAATATAAAAATAATAACAATAAATAATAATAAATAAATAGAATAAGATACAAAATTCAAACAGACAAAAAAAAGGGCGAATCTAAATCACTTAAAATGTCTGCAATGACGAAATCAATTTTAAGGGCTTTTGTATTTTTAATCCTGCCGAGTTAGATGTTTTGGGGCTATGTTTTACTTCCGGGTGTGACCACGCTCCCTTTTCCCAGGTAGCCTATTGTTCCTAAACATATTTTCCCCGGTGCTGAAACTTGTACAACTCAAACAAACAGGTTAAACAGCTGTAAGTAAGTGTTATGTATATAACACACTTCCAATCCGCCAAGGGTACACAAAAATGGGGAAGCGTTGGCGGAATGGCGATCACAGGTAAGAAATGTGCAGAGGTGGGTAGTAACGCGCTACATTTACTCCGTTACATCTACTTGAGTAACTTTTGGGATAAATTGTACTTCTACAAGTAGTTTTAATGCAGTACTTTTACTTTTACTTGAGTATATTTATAGAGAAGAAAAGCTACTTTTACTCCGCTCCATTTATCTACATTCAGCTCGCTACTCGCTACTGATTTTTATCGATCTGTTAATGCACGCTTTGTTTGTTTTGGTTTGTCAGACATACCTTCAAAGTAGGATCTATCGCATGCCTGCGTTTCACCAATCAAATGCAGTCACTGGTGACGTTTGTGCATTATTTGTTGCCGTCATCATTAAACGAACAGGTTACTCATCAGTTACTCAGTACTTGAGTAGTTTTTTCACAACATACTTTTTACTTTTACTCAAGTAAATATTTGGGTGACTACTCCTTACTTTTACTTGAGTAATAAATCTCTAAACTAACAGTACTCTTACTTGAGTACAATTTCTGGCTACTCTACCCACCTCTGGAAATGTGCTTCTTTTTCAGTGTAAAGATGTGTTTCAAGTGGAGTGTGGAGTCCTGTGCAAGAATACTTTACAATTAAACTTGTCATAGTTGGTCATTCTCATGTATTGTGTTGAAATATACAGTGCAGATAGACTGAATGTGGATTCTAAAGGGGAACATTCCAGTGCAGGCAATGATATTTGCCCTAAACACTTCGGAAAAGGAGACCAAGGTTCCAGAAAGTCTTCATTCTCCTCCAATACAACTCAAGGTGTGGACATTAGTGTCCAGCTCTTGTTTGTTCCATATGTTTAAAAACATCCTGGATCAAATAATTGTGTGTTTTTCTTCCAGAGACCTTCACGCTTGATGGAGCGCTGGTTGCCATCGGCTTCGGGCGGTTGCAGTGGAAAATTTTATTTCTCACTGGTTTTTCATGGGTAAAATTGTTGTACTAAAAACATGTTTTATTTATTTTTAAAGTAAATTTGCATTTAATTTGTGTGCACAGGTGGCAGATGCCATGGAGATGATGATCCTCAGCATCCTGGGGCCCAAGTTGCATTGTGATTGGAGGTTGCCCAGCTACCAAGTAGCCCTCATCACATCGGTAATATTGGAGATTTTTTTGTGCTTGATTAGGATTCATCAGGAATAAGTTTGTTTGTATTTAATCATCATGTTGTACAACTCGAAACAGAATCTAAATTAACTGCCCACAACATTAGGTACACCTGTGCAGCCTTTATTCTCGAATCAATACAGGAGCTGTATCATAAATATGCTTTTGCAAAAATAATGCACTGGTGTGATTGAGGTTTATTATTGTGGTTGTAGTTTGCAATGGTGTATTGAACAACCGGAATGATACTCGAGTGCTGTCTTAATGTTAAAAATCTTGTTTTTATGCTCTAGCTATGAAAATATAACATTTATAACCAGATGAGGCAATTCCTGAAGGAATTGCCTTTGAATGCCCCAATGCTGAAGTTGAACTGAATGTGGTATGTAAGTGTTGGTTTGAAAGTCCAGGATGAGAGGAATGTGTTGATGTTGGAATAGTTTGAATAGGTTGAAAAATGTGGGAATTGTGCAACTTGGAAAAATGTCCCATTCATTTCAATAGGAACTTCCTGGTAATTTGGGAATTTCGGGTAAAGCGTTTTTTAAATGGATGTCCTGAATGAGCTGAATTAGTTGGTGTTGGAACCGTTTAAATCGGTCAAGAAATGTTGAAATAGTAACCGTATTTTAATTGAGAAATGTTATTATGGAATTTCGGAAAAACCGGGAAATTTTTTATTTCTTAAACCTACCTGTTTTTTTGTCCTTACTAAGATGAATGTTTTGACAGTGGAATGGTTTGAATCAGTTGAAAAATGTGGGAATTGTGGAAGTTTGAAAAATGGATAATGCATTTTGAATTGGGGAACATGTCCCTAAAAACTGGGAATTCTAGGAAATCAGGGAATTTTTTTAGAATTATTGAAGGAGAGCACATAATTCCTGAACAGGCTGAATATTTTGAAGTTGGAACAGTTTGAATCTGATGAAAAATGTGGGAGTTGTGCAACTTTGAAAAATGTCCCATTCTTTTCAATAGGAACTTCCTGGTAATTTGGGAATTTCGGGTAAAGCGTTTTTTAAATGGATGTCCTGAATGAGCTGAATTGGTTGGTGTTGGAACCGTTTAAATCGGTCAAGAAATGTTGAAATAGTAACCGTATTTTAATTGAGAAATGTTATTATGGAATTTCGGAAAAACCGGGAAATTTTTTATTTCTTAAACCTACCTGTTTTTTTGTCCTTACTAAGATGAATGTTTTGACAGTGGAATGGTTTGAATCAGTTGAAAAATGTGGGAATTGTGGAAGTTTGAAAAATGGATAATGCATTTTGAATTGGGGAACATGTCCCTAAAAACTGGGAATTCTAGGAAATCAGGGAATTTTTTTAGAATTATTGAAGGAGAGCACATAATTCCTGAACAGGCTGAATATTTTGAAGTTGGAACAGTTTGAATCGGATGAAAAATGTGGGAGTTGTGGAACTTTGGAAAATGTCCCATTCTTTTTCAATAGGAATTTCATGAAAATTTGGGAATTTCAGGAAAAGCGCAAATTTAAATTTTGTGAATTTTGGTATTAGTGTTCCTGGAAAAAAAAGGGACCCAAACACACATAGTGTACAGCAGATTTTACAGTATATATAATTTATACACACATACACATTGGCCCTCCAGGCCCATTGTCTCTATAAACTTCTGTTATTACGGAATTTTAAAGAAGTGCACTCTTCATTCTGTTGGTTTGTTTGTCAACCACATTTTTGTGTTGCTTTGTAAAAAGAATTGACACGCTCAGTGTTTGACTCCCCCAGGTGGTGTTTATCGGGATGGGCTTCAGTTCACCTATATGGGGCAAGTTGTCTGACAGCTACGGTAGGACAAAGGTGAGCCGGATGTAGGGGTGTTGCAGACATTATGATGCACTTACCTTTGTGTTTGTCTCCATCAATGCAACAACAGGGGCTGACCATGTGCACATGCTGGACTCTTTACTACAGCTTACTGGGTGCCTTTGCGCCTAAGTTTGGCTGGAGTTTTGGTGTTGCGTGGCCTCGTAGGATTCAGCACCTCAATCGGGAGTTTTATATTTTAATATGGATGTTTTTTTTGTTTTTCTTTTAAAAGCTAGCATTAACTGTACGCTTGTTTCCAGGGTGACTCTGTACTCCGAATTCCTCCCGTCGAATGCGAGAGGCCTCTCCATCATCCTTATAGCGGTACTTTGGCCGCATCATGTGCAGCACTTTGAACATGTCTGTTACGGCGCACACGCAGTCTGCTTCTCCCTCCTCGGCGGGAGCACCTAGAAGCTCCGCTGTGAGCTCCGCAAGACGCGCCGCCACAGCCGGAAGCTATCAGCAATCAGCGCACCTGGGCCTGATGAGAGGGAGCTGAATAAAGGACCAGTGGACTCAAGGATCCTGGCGGGAACTTAGTTTCTCAATGGTGTATCGTAAGCCTACTCTAGCTTGATGCTCTCTATTTTCCCTCTGTTTTCCCTCTTTGCCTGACTTCCTTGTTTGTCCTCCCTCAGTGCCCTCCCGAGTTTTGCCCTTGGTGATTCTTCCGTTGTTCCCCCTGTGGATTTTGGACTGCCTTCCTCGATCCTTGACCCTCGCCCGGACACGGACCTCGTCACTCCTCTCCTGCCCTGGATCACCTGCCTGCCCCACGGACTGCCTGGTTCCTTCGCTCTCAACACTTGGTAACACACACTTCAGCTAACTACACACATAGCCTCACACACACACACACTCTTGGGTTTTGACACTCTCCTTTTTCTTAGTTTATTTTATTAGTTAGTATTGTTTAATATTATTATATATATTTACTATATGTATAATAAATTATTGAACATTACTGCCCCCTGATGTCTGAGCCGTCAACTCCCATTTAGCAATCATAACAATGTCTTTCTAAGAAGAAATAATGTCAATGTTGTAGCTGGGGTGTTTATTTCCCTAAACTGAAAAAAAGACAGGGCATTAATTGGTAAGAGAAGCTTTGAAAACTACCGGATTATAGGGCGCATTAAAGGAGTCATATTATTTTTTTTTTTTTCTAAATGTAAAAGACTTCCTTGTGGTCTACATCAGTGTTTTTCAACCTTTTTTGAGCCAAGGCCCCCTTTTTTTTTTCATAAACAAAATACAGAGGCACACCACCAGCAGAAAAGGTTAAACAATGAAACTCCACCAGGTTGTCATGCTTTATTTTGAGTTTTTTGTTGTTTCCTGTGTGTAGTGCTTTAGTTTCTGTCTTGCCCTGTTATTTTGGTGACTCTTCCTGTTTTGTTGGTGTTCTCCTGTAGCAGCGTCACCTTTCCACCTGCTTTGTTTTCGCAATCAAGACTATTTAAGTTGTGTGTATGCAAACCTTCTATGTGTGGAAACTGTTGATTGTCATGTACGGATGTACTTTGTGGACGCCGTCTCCACTCCACACGCTGTAAGTTTTTGCTGTCGTCCAGCATTCTGTTTTTGTTTACTTTGTAGCCAGTTCAGTTTTACTTTTGTTTTGCATAGCCATCCCTATGCTTCAGTGCCTTTTCCCAGCGGGGCTTGCCTTTTGTTCATTTTTGGTTTAAGCGTTACATACCTTTTACATACCAAAAAAGGTTGAAAAACACTGCACTAGACAACGGCACATTATTATAATTATTGATTTGCACAAAATATTTTTTGGACCAATTAGGTGAACTTGCATACTTTCCCACGGCACACCAGACAATATCTCACGGCACACTAGTGTGCCGCGGCACAGTGGTTAAAAAACACTGGTCTACATAACATGTAATGGTGTTTTTTTAGTCAAAATGTTGCATAGATAATGTTTTACAGATCATCTTCAAGCCGCTTTCTGACAGTCGCTTCAGGATGCGCCATTTTGTGGGCGGTCTTATTTACGTGGCTCGACTTCGACAGCGTCTTCTCCCCGTCATCTTTGTTGTAGCGGTGTAGCGTGCAAGGACGGGAGTGGAAGAAGTGTCAAAATATGAAGCTAACTGTTTTAATAACATTTAGACTTTACTTCAATCAATAACGGAGCAGCATCTCCTCATCCGGAAACAACCCCTGAAAAACCGCCCAACCGGAACTCTAATAACTAAAGTTCCTTGCGTGAATAATGTAAACTCACTATACCGGTATGTTTTACAGCTTTCATGGCGAGTTTACTGACAGATATAAGTAAGAACTTTACACTACTTTGTATTTGAAATGGCAACAGCGAAGGATGAATGTCCCATAACAAGAAGATAGAGAAAAAGAAGAAGCTTATCGACTATGACGTCGGCACGGACTACAAAGGCGGACGCCCACAATTTTTCAGGATTTATGCAGATCCCAAATACAGATCAGCCGGTACCAGAAGGTAAGAAAAGTTGTTTTGCATAATATTGCGAAACAAAACGCCAGATAATATTTCTTACCTTATACACACACCATAATAATACTCCTATGTTGAAGCACAGTACAATCCATCAAGCGGTGCTGCTTCATAGCTTACCAAAGTCCTACTAAAAGTACTCTATACATTGGGTATATTTGAGTATCACATCGGTATCATCGATACCAGCCTGAATTTTACTCTGTGTTGAATCGGAAAGAAAATCAGTGGTATCGCAAAAAAATAAGATTTAAATAGTGATGGAAATATTTTATGGACATTATCCATAAAATAATTCAATCACTAACAGTGGGGTTTTTTTTGTTGGTAGTATCTATAGTCTGATCAGTTTATTTTTTAATTTGACAAGACACATTAGGTTTATTTGAGTATCACATCGGTATAGCCGATACCAGCTTGAATTTTACTCTGCATTGAATCGGAAAGAAAATCAGTGGTATCGCTAAAAAAAAATTTTAAAAAATAGTGATGGAATTATTTTACAGACATTGTCCTTAAAAATAATTCCATCACTAAATGTTTTTTTGTTTTTTGTTTTGGTTGTATCTATAGTCTGACCAGTTTTTATTTTTATTTTACTAAACACAATAGGTATATTTGAGTATCACATCGGTATCGCCAATACCAGCCTGAATTTTAATCTGCATTGAATCGGAAAGAAAATCAATGGTATCGCTAAAAAACAAACAAAAAAAATAGTGATGGAATTATTTTATAGACATTGTCCATAAAATAATTCCATCACTAATAGTGTTTTTGTGTTGTTGTTTTTTGTAGTATCTATAGTCTGACCAGTTTTTATTTTTATTTTACTAGACACATTAGGTAAATTTGAGCATCACATCGGTATCGCCGATACCAGCCTGAATTTTACTCTATATTGAATTGGAAAGAAAATCAGTTGTATCGCAAAAAAAAAAATAGTGATGGAATTATTTGTTGGACATTGTCCATCAAATAATTCCATCACTAATAGTGGGGTTTTTTTTTTTTTTTTTGTAGTATCTATAGTCTGGCCAGTTTATTTTTTAATTTTACAAGACACATTGGGTATATTTGAGTGTCACATTGGTATCGCCGATACCAGGCTGAATTTTTACTCTGTATTGAATCGGAAAGAAAATCAGTGGTATCGCTAAAAAAATTGTCTATAAAATAATTCCATCATTAATTTTGTTTTTTTTGTTTTTTGGTAAGTATCTATAGTCTGACCAGTTTTTATTTTTATTTTACTAGACACATCGGGTATATTTGAGTATCACATCGGTATTGTCGTTACCAGCCTGAATTTTCCTCTGTATTGAGTCGGGGGAAAAAATCAGCGGTATCGCAAAATTAAAAAAAAAAAAAAAATAGTGATGGAATTATTTTATGGACATTATCCATAAAATAATTAAATCCCTAACAGTGTTTTTTTTTTTTTTTTTTTGGTAGTATCTATAGTCTGGCCAGTTTATTTTTTAATTTTACAAGACACATTAGGTAAATTTGAGCATCAAATCGGTATCGCCGATACCAGCCTGGATTTTATTTTGCATTGAATTAGAAAGAAAATCAGTGGTATCGCTAAAAAAAGAAAAATAGTGAAGGAATTATTTCATAGACATTGTCCATAAAATAATTCCATCACTAATAGTTTTTTATTTATTTATTTATTTTTTTGGTAGTATCTATAGTCTGATCAGTTTTTATTTTTATTAGACACATTGGGTATATTTGAGTATCACATCGGTATCGCTGATACCAGCCTGAATTTTACGCTGTATTGAATTGGAAAGAAAATCAGTGGTATCGTAAAAAAAAAAAAAATATATATATATATATAGTGATATAATTTTTTCATGGATATTGTCCGTAAAATAATTCCATCACTAATAGTATATATATTTATTTGGTAGTATCTATAGTCTGGCCAGTTTTTTTATTTTATTTTACTAGACACATTAGGTCAGCGTTTCTCAAAGTGTGGGGCGCGCCCCACTGGTGGGGAATAGAGACATGACAGGTGGGGCGCGAGGAACGGGAGGAAATTTCACTTTAAATTTTTTTTTTTTCATTATATTCTTAGAATTTTTTTTTACTATGCTTTCATTTTCTATACACACTGTAAATCACTTTGTGATTCTGTCTGTGAAATACGCTATATAAATAAATGTAAATTACTTATTTTTCCTGTAGGCTTTAAATTTCTAGGTAGGAGCGAAAGTTTGACAGACATAGCAACAGTAACTAATGGGGGCGGGGCTAAGCGGAACAAACTTTCGTGCGGTGGGGTAGCAGGCTAAGAGTGGCAGTGTCAAGCCTGCAACCCCGATTTGAAAAGCTGTGCAGTGCAAAACAGGCTCATTGCAGCCACTAATGCTGGAGTACTGTAAAACTCATGTTCACCCACCCTGTCTTGCCAAATGCATAGCTCCTCCTTTTTTTTGTTGCAAAGATTGCAAAGTGGCACTTTTATTTGATTTATTATTGAACTTGATGCAAGTTATTTTATTTATTATTGAACTTGATGCAAGTTATAACACTTTTGTTTTATTTATTATTGAACTTGATGCAAGTTATTTTATTTATTATTGAACTTGATGCAAGTTATTGTATTTATTATTGAACTTGATGCAAATTATACCACAGCTGCACAGTTATTTTATTTATTATTAAACTTGATGTTATTTTATGTTATTGAGTTTGAATGTACACAACTTGATGTTACTTGATGTTCAATACATTTGAAAATGTTAAGCTTGGCATTAGCGTTCTGTTGGGGCGATGGGGGCAGGTGGGGCTTGAAAACTCCCCCTTGTCCAAAGTGGGGGATGACAAAAAAAGTTTGAGAACCACTGCATTAGGTAAATTTGAGTATCACATCGGTATCGCCGATACCAGCCTGAATTTTTACTCTGTATTGAATCGGAAAGAAAATCAGTGGTATCGCAAAAAAAAAAAAAACATAGTGATGGAATTATTTTATAGACATTGTCCATAAAACTAAAAAAATATAATTATTTTATGGACATTGTCCATAAAATAATTCCATCACTAATAGTGTTTTTTTGGTAGTATCTATAGTCTGGCCAGTCACCTTGACAACATCGGACCAATGAGAGCGCACACGCAAACTAGGCCAGCCAATCAGAGGCGTGCTCCAAAGCCGCATGTCATCCGCGCCCCGCTTGCTTGCACCCGCACACTGTTTTGTTTGTCTCCTTCCTGTACGCCAGCAATGACACCGCCATGGCTCTGCGTGTTCGCTCCCAGGCGCCGGGTCTCTGCTAGGACTCTCCTGGTCATCCGTCCAGGGAAGCGGCGTGCAGGCCGAGTCTGACTCGGCGGTTTTTGTTTTTGTTTTTGTTTTTTTTCTCTCTCCCCTCTCTCCTCTTCCTCCCCGGTGACAGCAGAGGCGGTCAGCGGCGCATCTTCCCACATCCTCCTCTTCCTCCTCCTCCTCGACCATGGCCCTGGTGACTCTGCAGCGCTCTCCCACCCCCAGTGCAGCATCTTCGGCCAGCACCGCCAACAGCAGTGCGGGGGAGGTAGGTGATTCTCCATATGGATGCAATTAGCATGATTATTTTTGTCGTGGACTTTATTATTCTGTGTAAAAGCTGGAATATTCTATCCACTTCCTGCTGCAGTGACATTTTATTATAATGTGTGCATCATACTGTGATCTTTACAGCTAAGTAAGCTACAGTATGATGCATTGCAGTGTGCACCACTGCAACCACAACAATAAAACATGCTTGTCAATCAAAATTTAAGCTGTATTATCCTTGTCAGGACGTTTTGGTACAATAATTGATGGATCGTGTAGAACCAGTACGTCTCAACTATATCAGACATATTATGGAGTTTTATCTAGTCTGTGAAAACAGGCCGTTTCAATCAGTCCAAACGCCTACTCAGCACTTCCGGTCAGTAGGGGGCAGCAGAGAGCCATCAAGCCAATAGGTCTACTCTACCTATGCTATGCTAACTTCCTTAGCATGAGTAAAATGTTTGTCTTTTTAACAAGTCTAAGGACGCCCTTTTTAACCAAGTAAGTAATAGATAAGGGGTTAGGAATCGTAATGATACATTCTCTCAATATTTAAGGGGGGCAGCAGAGCGCCATCAAGGCTATGAGTTTAATCAACCTATGCTAACTTCCTTAGCATGAGTAAAATGTTGGTCTTTAACAAGTCTAAGGACGCACTTTTTAACCAAGTAATTAATAGATGAGGAGTTAGGAATCGTAATGATACATTTTGTCAATATTTAAGTCGTTTATTATAGGCAATACTGTGAAAACAGGCCGTTTCAATCAGTCCAAACGCCTACTCAGCACTTCCGGTCAGTAGGGGGCAGCAGAGAGCCATCAAGCCAATAGGTCTACTCTACCTATGCTATGCTAACTTCCTTAGCATGAGTAAAATGTTTGTCTTTTTAACAAGTCTAAGGACGCCCTTTTTAACTAAGTAAGTAATAGATAAGGGGTTAGGAATCGTAATGATACATTCTCTCAATATTTAAGGGGGGCAGCAGAGCGCCATCAAGGCTATGGGTTTAATCAACCTATGCTAACTTCCTTAGCATGAGTAAAATGTTGGTCTTTAACAAGTCTAAGGACGCACTTTTTAACCAAGTAATTAATAGATGAGGAGTTAGGAATCGTAATGATACATTTTGTCAATATTTAAGTCGTTTATTATAGGCAATACTGTGAAAACAGGCCGTTTCAATCAGTCCAAACGCCTACTCAGCACTTCCGGTCAGTAGGGGGCAGCAGAGAGCCATCAAGCCAATAGGTCTACTCTACCTATGCTATGCTAACTTCCTTAGCATGAGTAAAATGTTTGTCTTTTTAACAAGTCTAAGGACGCCCTTTTTAACTAAGTAAGTAATAGATAAGGGGTTAGGAATCGTAATGATACATTCTCTCAATATTTAAGGTGGGCAGCAGAGCGCCATCAAGGCTATGGGTTTAATCAACCTATGCTAACTTCCTTAGCATGAGTAAAATGTTGGTCTTTAACAAGTCTAAGGACGCACTTTTTAACCAAGTAATTAATAGATGAGGAGTTAGGAATCGTAATGATACATTTTGTCAATATTTAAGTCGTTTATTATAGGCAATACTGTGAAAACAGGCCGTTTCAATCAGTCCAAACGCCTACTCAGCACTTCCGGTCAGTAGGGGGCAGCAGAGAGCCATCAAGCCAATAGGTCTACTCTACCTATGCTATGCTAACTTCCTTAGCATGAGTAAAATGTTTGTCTTTTTAACAAGTCTAAGGACGCCCTTTTTAACTAAGTAAGTAATAGATAAGGGGTTAGGAATCGTAATGATACATTCTCTCAATATTTAAGGTGGGCAGCAGAGCGCCATCAAGGCTATGGGTTTAATCAACCTATGCTAACTTCCTTAGCATGAGTAAAATGTTGGTCTTTAACAAGTCTAAGGACGCACTTTTTAACCAAGTAATTAATAGATGAGGAGTTAGGAATCGTAATGATACATTTTGTCAATATTTAAGTCGTTTATTATAGGCAATACTGTGAAAACAGGCCGTTTCAATCAGTCCAAACGCCTACTCAGCACTTCCGGTCAGTAGGGGGCAGCAGAGAGCCATCAAGCCAATAGGTCTACTCTACCTATGCTATGCTAACTTCCTTAGCATGAGTAAAATGTTTGTCTTTTTAACAAGTCTAAGGGCGCCCTTTTTAACTAAGTAAGTAATAGATAAGGGGTTAGGAATCGTAATGATACATTCTCTCAATATTTAAGGGGGGCAGCAGAGCGCCATCAAGGCTATGGGTTTAATCAACCTATGCTAACTTCCTTAGCATGAGTAAAATGTTGGTCTTTAACAAGTCTAAGGACGCACTTTTTAACCAAGTAATTAATAGATGAGGAGTTAGGAATCGTAATGATACATTTTGTCAATATTTAAGTTGTTTATTATAGGCAATACTGTGAAAACAGGCTGTTTCAATCAGTCCAAACGTCTACTCAGGACTTCTGGTCAGTAGGGGGCAGCAGAGCGCCATCAAGGCTATGGGTCTACTCTTCCAATGCTATGCTAACTTACTTAGCATGAGTAACATTTTTGTATTTTTAACAAGTCTAAGGATGCACTTTTTAACCAAGTAATTAGTAGATAAGGAGTTAGGAATCGTAATGATACATTTTGTCAATATTTAAGTCCTTTATTATAGGCAATACTGTGAAAACAGGCCCTTTCAATCAGTCCAAACGCCTACTCAGCACTTCCGGTCAGTGGGGGGCAGCAGAGCGCCATCAAGGCTATGGGTCTACTGTAACTATGAGTAACATTTTTGTCTTTAACAAGTCTAAGGACGCACTTTTTTAACCAAGTAATGAATTGATAAGAAGTTAGGAATCGTAATGATACATTATCTCAATATTTAAGTCGTTTATTATAGTCAATACTGTAAAAACAGGCCGTTTTCAATCAGTCCAAACGCTTACTCAACACTTCCGGTCAGTAGGGGGCAGCAGAGCGCCATCAAGGCTATGGGTCTACTATACATATGAGTAACATTTGTGTCTTTAACAAGTCTAAGGACGCCCTTTTTAACCAAGTAAGTAATAAATGATAAATAAATAATAATAGGCAATACTGTGAAAACAGGCCGTTTCAATCAGTCCAAACGCCTACTCAACACTTGATTGATTGATTCATTGATTGATTGATTGTTTGATTGATTGAGACTTTTATTAGTAGATTGCACAGTACAGTACATATTCCATACAATTGACCACTAAATGGTAACACCCGAATACGTTTTTTAACTTGTTTAAGTCGGGGTCCGGTCAGTAGGGGGCAGCAGAGCGCCATCAAGCCAATGGGTCTACTCTACCTATGCTAAGCGAAGTTCCTTAGCATGAGTAAAATTTTAGTCTTTAACAAGTATAAGGAAGCACTTTTTAACCAAGTAATTAATAGATGAGGAGTTAGGAATCGTAATGATACATTTTGTCAATATTTAGGTCGTTTATTATAGGCAATACTGTGAAAACAGGCCCTTTCAATCAGTCCAAACGCCTACTCAACACTTCCGGTCAGTAGGGGGCAGCAGAGCGCCATCAAGGCTATGGGTCTACTCTATTCTACTCTCACTATTATGCTAGATCCTCTATGGACTAGACTCTCACAATATTATGCTAGATCCACTCGACGTCTATTGCACCGGTCGCCCAGGGGGGGTGTCCCAACATCTGCGGTCCCCTCCAAGGTTTCTCATTGTTATCCCATTGGGTTGAGTTTTTTCTTGCCCTGTTGTGGGATCTGAGCCGAGGATGTCGTTGTGGCTTGTGCAGCCCTTTGAGACACTCATGATTTAGGGCTATATAAGGAAACATTGATTGATTGATACTCTACCTATGCTATGCTAACTTCCTTAGCATGAGTAACATTTTTGTCTTTTTAACAAGTCTAAGGACGCACTTTTTAACCAAGTAATTAATAGATAAGGAGTTAGGAATCGTAATGATACATTTTCTTAATATTTAAGGGGGGCAGCAGAGCCAATGGGTCTACTCTACCTATGCTATTTTCCTTAGCATGAGTAACATTTTTGTCTTTAACAAGTCCAAGGACGCACTTTTTAACCAAGTAATTAATAGATGAGGAGTTAGGAATCGTAATGATACATTTTGTCAATATTTAAGTCGTTGATTGTAGGCAATACTGTAAAAACAGGCCCTTTCAATCAGTCCAAACGCCTACTCAGCACTTCCGGCCAGTAGGGGGCAGCAGAGCGCCATCAAGCCAATGGGTCTACTCTACCTATGCTATTTTCCTTAGCATGAGTAACATTTTTGTCTTTAACAAGTCCAAGGACACACTTTTTAACCAAGTAATTAATAAATGAGGAGTTAGGAATCGTAATGATACATTTTGTCAATATTTAAGTCGGTTATTATAGGCAATACTGTAAAAACAGGCCGTTTTCAATCAGTCCAAACGCCTACTCAACACTTCCGGTTAGTAGGGGGCAGCAGAGTGCCATCAAGCCAATGGGTCTACTCTACCTATGCTATGCTAACTTCCTTAGCATGAGTAACATTTTTGTCTTTTTAACAAGTCTAAGGACGCCCTTTTTAACCAAGTCATTAATAGATAAGAAGTTAGGAAGCGTCATGATACATTTTCTCAATATTTAAGGGGGACAGCAGACCGCCATCAAGGCTATGGGTCGACTCTACCTATGCTAAGTTCCTTAGCATGAGTAACATTTTTGTCTTTAAAAAGTCCAAGAACGCACTTTTTAACCAAGTAATTCATAGATGAGGAGTTAGGAGTCGTAATGATACATTTTGTCAATATTAAAGTTGTTTATTATAGGCAACACTGTGAAAACAGGCCGTTTCAATCAGTCCAAACGCCTACTCGGCACTTCCGGTCAGTAGGGGGCAGCAGAGCGCCATCCAGCCAATGGGTCTACTCTATGCTAACTTCCTTAGCATGAGCAACATTTTTGTTTTTAACAAGTCCAAGGACGCACTTTTTAACCAAGTAATTAATAGAGGAGGAGTTAGGAATCGTATTGATACATTCTCTCAATATTTAAGTCGTTTATTATAGGCAATACTGTGAAAACAGGCCGTTTCAATCAGTCCAAACGCCTACTCAACACTTCCGGTCAGTAGGGGGCAGCAGAGCGCCATCAAGCCAATGGGTTTAATCTACCTATGCTAACTTCCTTAGCATGAGTAAAATTTTTGTCTTTAACAAGTATAAGGACGCCCTTTTTAACCAAGTAATTAATAGAGGATTAGTTAGGAATCGTATTGATATATTCTGTCAATATTTAAGTCGTTTATTATAGGCAATACTGTGAAAACAGGCCCTTTCAATCAGTCTACTTACCATGAATTGATTAACGTGGACCCCGACTTGAACAAGTTGAAAAACTTATTCGGGTGTTACCATTTAGTGGTCAATTGTACGGAATATGTACTGTACTGTGCAATCTACTAATAAAAGTTTCAATCAGTCAATCAATACCTATGCTATGCTAGCTTCCTTAGCATGAGTACAATTTTTGTCTTTAACAAGTCTAAGGATGCACTTTTTAACCAAGTAATTAGTAGATAAGGAGTTGGGAATCGTATTGATACATTCTCTCAATATTTAAGTCGTTTATTATAGGCAATACTGGGAAAACAGGTCGTTTCAATCAGTCCAAACGCCTACTCAACACTGTTCTAGTATATAGTTGGGACAGGAGACAATAGTGTGTAACTCATTCAGTGGTCTTTATTGCAACTGATGGCCCGGACGTAAACACAACACACACTTCCTGCTAGCTGCTGGGACATACCATTCTGTTAGGGGTGCAACCCTTACTCGCCTATAACATCTCCCCTTTCTTAGATGAACCTTTCTAAGAACATAAACAACCCGAATATGTATCCCATATTAACACATTACTAAAATAAAACACATTACAGATTCCGTCCCCCTATTTTTTTTTTTTTTTTTTTTTTTTTTTTTTTCTCTCAAACGTGTGTCAACACAACAATAGTCCAGCCTCAGGCCCAAACCCCAGTCCATAATATCTATAAGTCCAACCTGACCGGCACTCTCACCAGCCTGCCACTGGCCGTCCTCTGCTCCGTCACGGGCGTGGCGTTGCCCGCGGGCTGGTGCACACCACTCCGCCTGAGCGGCCTGGCCCCCTGCCCGTTTGTGTCACTGTCCTCCATATTGCCCGTCGTGCTGTCAGACGGATCGCTGTGTTGCTCCTCAGGCGGGCCGCTGCGCTGCATGCTTTGTTGCTCAGGGTGGCGTCCGATCGCCTCCCCCTCAGCTGGCCGCAGATCCACCCGATTCCGTCGATAGAACGTCCCCTCGACATCCACCAGGTATGATCTGGGGCCCGCCTGTTGCAGGCACACGCCCCTCCTCCACCTGCCCGTCCTGTCGCCAGGTAGTGGCTTCATCCTGATGTCTTGGCCGATACACAGCTCGGGCAAGTCTCTGGCCGACCTGTCATACCAGAACTTGGCTGTCTGGTGTTTCGCCCGCAGCTTCTCCGGGACCCCAGTGACTACGCTCGGCTCCAAGAGCGTGTCGGCGACCGGGAGCGGAGTTTTCAGCCTCCGAGACATCAGTCTTTGTGCTGGGCTGCTGAGCATGCCCTCCGTGGGCGTGTTTCTCCACTGTAAGATGGCTATCCATGGGTCATTGCCTGCGCTGGCTGCTTTCTTGCACAGATTCTTCACTATCTTTACTGCCGACTCAGCCTTTCCATTAGACTTTGGGTGCCTGGGTGAAGACATTACATGGCTAAAGTCCCATTCTTTTGCAAACCTCCTGAATGTCCCGCAGTCAAACTGAGAACCACAGTCTGTAATGACCCGGTCAGGCTGTCCGTGTCGTGCGAATTGGGCCTTGCACCTCAGGACTGTGGTCTCTGCTGACAAGTCTGGGAGCAGCTCTATCTCCCAGAAGTCTGAGTAATGGTCAACGATGATCAGAAAATCCTTGCCTGCTTGCCTGAATAGATCCATGCTGAGAATCTGCCATGGCCGCGTCGGGAGTGCATGTGACATCATTGTTTCTCGCTGTTGGTCATGTGAATATTCGTTACATGCTGAACACTGACTCACATAGTCCTTGACTTCACCTTGCATGTTCGGCCAGTACAGCGTGTCTCTGGCCTGTCTGTAACAGGCATCTCCTCCTACGTGGCTGGCGTGGATGCGTTTCAGCATCTCCGCGCGTAACGACTTTGGAATTATGACCCGCTGGCTTTTGAAGAGCACTCCATCTTGTGCGCTGATCTCGTCACGAATTGACCAGTACTCCCTGATCGCCAGAGGAGTATCCTCACGGAGATCTGGCCATCCCTTGAGCACTGCTGCCTTTAGCATCTGGAGGTTTTCATCCATCTCCGTGTGTTGTCTTATCTGCGCCAGGCGCTGTCTGGTGACATTCAGATAATCAGCCTGATTTATCTGTTCAGTGTCCTCCTGCGCCCTCTGCAGGCTACAAACTGCGTGTTTTGTGTAGCTCGTGTCCGTCCTCTGTAGTGGAGCCGTGGCTCTGCTCAACGTGTCACTGATGTGCATGTCTGGGCCCGGCTTGTACACTACCTTGAGGGTGTAGTTCTGAAGTGTGAGCAGCATGCTTTGGAGCCTCTTGGGTGCCGTGAGGAGAGGCTTGTTGAAAATCGAGATGAGTGGCTTGTGGTCCGTTTCTGCTGTGATCTCTCCACGCCCATACAGGTAATAGTGGAATCGCTGGCACGCAAACACGATGCTCAGACACTCCTTTTCGATTTGTGCATAGTTCTGTTCTGTCTGAGTTAGCGCCCGTGATGCAAACCCGACTGGCTGGCCCTCCTGCATCAGACAGCATCCAAGCCCCTTCTGGCTCGCATCACTCTGGATGGTGACTGGCTTGGTCACGTCGTAGTATCTCAGGAGCGGGGCTGCCGTGACCAGCCGCTTGACCTCCTTGACTGCAGCCTCGTGTTTAGGCAGCCAATGCCACGGGACGTCTTTGTCCAGCAGCCTCCGCAGTGGCTCACAGATGTCGGAGAGTCGTGGCATGAACTTTGCGAGATAGGTGACAAACCCTATGAACCGCTGGACTGCTTTGGCGTCGGTGGGGTGTGGCATGTCCTGGACTGCCCTGATCTTTTCTGGGTCTGCCTTGAGCCCCTCTGCTGACAGAATATGCCCATGAAACTTGACCTCTCTAAGCCTGAACTGCAGCTTCTTTAGACTCAATCTTAGCTTAACTTCTCTGCACCTCTCCATGAGCGCTATCAGTTTTGTGTCATGGTCCTGTATGGCCTCCTCATCTGTCTCCCCACACCCTACCACCAGTATGTCATCTGCGATTGGCTCTACACCAGCAAGCCCTGCCAGCAGCTCATGCTGCTTCCGCTGGTATACCTCTGGCGCTACTGACACACCAAACGGTAGCTTTAACCAGCGCTTCCTGCCCCACGGTGTCCAGAACGTAGTCATGTAACTACTGTCCTCATCTAGCCTACACTGTAAAAAGGCATCACGTGCGTCTACAAGGGTGAATATGCGCGCTTTAGGCAGCTTGTATATCACATCCTCTAAGGTCGGCATTAGGTAATGTGACCTCTTCAGAGCTTGATTTAGAAACTTGGGGTCTATGCAGATCCTCACCTTGTCTGGCTGTCTGACTATCACCATGTTGCTAATCCACTCACTTGGCTCTGACACTGAGGCTAGGTGCCCATCTCGCTCATATTTATCTAGCTGAGCCTTGACTGCCTCTCTGAGTGCCACTGGCACATTGCGTGGGGGAGCCTGCACCGGGGCTATATCTTTGTCTAGCTCAAAATGAACCTCCCCTGGGACGGATTCGACTGGACTGTTAAAAACATCATCATATGTCATAACAAGGTGCTGCCTAGTTAGTGGCTCTGACCTGCTCTGCCCCACCATAAGCAGCTCCTGAGGGATGGTGAAGCGCATTAGGCCTAGCCGCTCACTGGTTTCGCCCGACAGCAGGGGTCTCTGCTTGCTTCTCACTATCTCGAACTCAAGCTTGTGTGTTTTGCCCCTCACTACACACTCTGTCCTGAATATCCCTATGGATTGCATCGTTTCGCCTGAATACAGTACCAATCTGGTCTGGCTCGGCCCTAACTCCACACCAGGCGCCAGTCTTCTCTTGTCTTGTATACTCATCACATTACAGGTCGCCCCTGAATCTAGCTGGCACCTCTGAGACCCACCATTCACTCTTATGTTAGCAAACCATTTCCTCCCACCGCCCTGGACTGCACCTATGCTCTCTGTTGTGTAGATGTGGGCCTCTGTGCTGTCCCTGACCATATCCTCCTGGACCTCAGCCTCTGCTATGTTCAATTGTCGGGCTTGTCTCCCCTTCAGGCACACCTTAGCGAAATGATTTGCTGTTCCGCAATTGCGGCAGTTCTTCCCATATGCTGGGCAAAGTTCACGTCCGCGCTTGTGCATGTTGCCACAATATCTACATGCAGCACCCTCACTCTGTGCCTGATTCTGAAACTTGCTAAAGTGTTCCTGCTTAGATGTTTGTCGCGGCCGCCGGCCATCTGTCGCATGCACTGCCTCCAGCGGCCTGTCCTGTGCCATCGTCTTCAACCTGATATCCGTCATTTCAGCAGCTCTGCATATTTCGATGGCTGATGTCAGCGTGAGATCCTTCTCTCTGAGCATGCGACGCCGCACACCCTCATCACTGACACCCAACACCACTCTGTCTCTTATAAGTTCCTCTCCGAGTTGGCCATACTCACAGGAAGCAGCTTTTTCCCTCAGCCTCGTTACAAACGCATCAATGGGCTCCCCTTCATCTTGCTTGCAGTTGCCGAAAACGTATCTCTCGAATATTACATTTCTGGCTGGCTTGAAATACGCACCGAGACTCTCGAGGATGACGTCCACGTCCTTCTGCTGGTCCGCCGTGAGTCCCAGGTTATGCTTGTATATGTGGCGGCATTCAGCGCCCATCACTCGTCGCAGGGTTGCTGCCTGCACTTCCTTTGATTTTTCTTTTAGTCCTGATGCCAGAATATAATCCTCAAATTCGGCTCTAAAATTGTCCCAATTACTTGTGATATCGCCACTCAGCTTCATTTCCTCCGGTGGTGGTATGCTGGAAGCCATGGTGAAGCTATCGCTGTTAGCCTAGCTTGTTGCTAACGGCTAAATCTCCCGTCTTCGCCTCCACTGCTCCTTCTTTTTTTTTTTTTTTTTTTTACTGCTTTTTTTTTTTTTTTTTTTTTTTCGTGTGTGCCGTCAGTGCAGCACGACAACACACAACCCTCAAACTTTGGGTCTAGCCACTTCTGACGCCATGTTCTAGTATATAGTTGGGACAGGAGACAATAGTGTGTAACTCATTCAGTGGTCTTTATTGCAACTGATGGCCCGGACGTAAACACAACACACACTTCCTGCTAGCTGCTGGGACATACCATTCTGTTAGGGGTGCAACCCTTACTCGCCTATAACAAACACCTCCGGTCAGTAGGGGGCAGCAGAGCGCCATCAAGCCAATGGGTCTACTATGCTATGCTAACTTCCTTAGCATGAGTAACATTTGTGTCTTTTTAACAAGTTTAAGGACACACTTTTTAACCAAGTAATTAATAGATACCATGAATTGATTAACGTGGACCCCGACTTAAACAAGTTGAAAAACTTATTCGGGTGTTGCCATTTAGTGGTCAATTGTACGGAATATGTACTGTACTGTGCAATCTACTAATAAAAGTTTCAATCAATCAATCAATGAGGAGTTAGTAATTTTAATTATATATTCTCTCAATATTCAAGTCGTTAATTATAGGAAATACTGTGATATCTTTTTGTACATGTGATGCTGGGTGGATATTATAGATAAAGCTCTGCGTTGTTTACAAAGCAAGGGGATTATGTGCTTGTAAGTAGGCTGTCTGATCCGCAGCATAAAAACAAGCAGTCACACTAATGTTGCTTTTGAAGAACACATTTGATCATATGCTTCATTTTTGTGCCTTTCAGGATTTTGGAAGTGATGAAGACCGCAAAAATAACCAATGGTAAGTCTCACAGTTTATGCTCACGTTTACCATTGGCTAGTTCATGGCAAACAGCAGTACCTCAACTTCTCTGTGACGGAGCTCTTAACTCAAAACACTTGTACCTCAAATTAACATCTCCCACTGAATCTATTGGAAAAACAGCACAATTTCAACACTTAAATGATAAATATTATATAAAAACGATGTAACTATTACTACTACAGTAGTTTTATGAAGTAATGGACTAATACAGCACCGTTGTTGTTTTTAGTTAACTTTGCGACTTTAACCTCCGTCACGTCCCGCAAGCATTAGTCAGGCTCTTCTGGTGGCAGTGCGAAAGTGAAAGTAAAAAGTCATGTTGTAACATAAATGAACATTGGCCCCATGCCCAGTCCAAGCTGCTCAAACGTCACAACCATCATCATGGATAAAACATGTTATGTTTTACTAGGGTTGTACGGTATACCGGTACTAGTATAGTATTGCGGTACTACAAAGAATAATAGCAATTGATGATGCCTCCACTGGGTTACATAAACACGCAGTAAACCTCGGTTACAATGCTGCCCCTCTAATCCAGCCGACGTCACCAAAGACGTGATTTATGGCAAAAAAAATTTGAGCCTTTTGTGTGCTCAGCTGAAACAGCCACGTCATGCTTTGTCCGGACCCGCCCGCTCACACATTCATCCTTGCAGAGTTTCTTGTGGTCCTCTCGCCGATGAATGACGGCATTGTGGCGCATGATGTGTCAGCTGATGCAAGGAATCCGAGCAGACATGGGAAGGAAGGAAGATGAAGGGGGCTTAAAAGCTAGTTTTAAAGCCCCCATCTGGAGGACAAGGATGGTGAGAGCTTCTCGTAAGGCCAGCCGCCTGCCTCACTTGCTGAAGAAAACTCTTTGGACTCGGCAGGAGATCATGTAAGATAACAGCAGCTTTTAATTAGATCTCCACTGTTTATGTAGCAGTAAACCGCAAAGATGACGGGCTGTTAGTTGGGAGCAGGTGATAATTGGAAAGATCTTGTTTGTTTTTTCTTTGATAATTATTTGGGGAGCATGGGAAAGTACAAAACCCTAAGCCAGTGAAGTTGGCACGTTGTGTAAATGGTAAATAAAAACAGAATACAATGATTTGCAAATCCTTTTCAACTTATATTCAATTGAATAGACTGCAATGACAATATATTTAAAGGCCTACTGAAAGCCACTACTACCGACCGCGCAGTCTGATAGTTTATATATCAATGATGAAACACATGCCAATACGGCCAGGTTAACTTATAAAGTGCAATTTTAAATTTCCCGGGAAACTTCCGGCTGAAAACGTCTCGGTATGATGACGTATGCGCTTGACGTCAATGGTTGAAGCGGAAGTATTGGCACAATTGTATCCCAATCCAAACAGCTCTGTTTTCATCGCAAAATTCCACAATATTCTGGACATCTGTGTTGGTGAATCTTTTGCAATTTGTTCAATTAACAATGGAGACTGCAAAGAAGAAAGCTGTAGGTGGGATCGGTGTATTAGCGGCCGGCTGCAGCAACACAACTAGGAGGACTTTGAGTTGGATAGCAGACGCGCTATCCGACGCTAGCCGCCGACCGCATCGGTGATCGGGTGAAGTCCTTCGTCGTGCCGTCGATCGCTGGAACGCAGGTGAGCACTGGTGTTGATGAACAGATGAGGGCTGGTGTAGGTGGAGAGCTAATGTTTTTAGCATAGCTCTGTGAGGTCCCGTTGCTAAGTTAGCTTCAATGGCGTCGTTAGCAACAGCATTGTTAAGCTTCGCCAGGCTGAGAATTATTAACCGTGTAGTTACATGTCCATGGTTTAATAGTATTGTTGATCTTCTGTCTATCCTTCCAGTCAGGGGTTATTTATTTTGCTTCTATCTGCATTTAAGCCCAATGCTATCACGTTATCTCCGTAGCTAAAGTGCTTCGCCGATGTATTGTCGTGGAGATAAAAGTCACTGTGAATGTCCATTTCGGGTTCTCGACTCTCATTTTCAAGAGGATATAGTATCCGAGGTGGTTTAAAATACAAATCCGTGATCCACAATAGAAAAAGGAGAGAGTGTGGAATCCAATGAGCCAGCTTGTACCTAAGTTACGGTCAGAGCGAAAAAAGATACGTCCTGCACTGCACTCTAGTCCTTCACTCTCACGTTCCTCATCCACAAATCTTTCATCCTCGCTCAAATTAATGGGGTAATCGTCGCTTTCTCGGTCCGAATCGCTCTCGCTGCTGGTGTAAACAATGGGGAAATGTGAGAAGCCCTTCTTCCTGTGACGTCACGCTACTTCCGGTACAGGCAAGGCTTTTTTTATCAGCGACCAAAAGTTGCGAACTTTATAGTCGATGTTCTCTACTAAATCCTTTCAGCAAAAATATGGCAATATTGCGAAATGATCAAGTATGACACATAGAATGGATCTGCTATCCCCGTTTAAATAAGAACATTTCATTTCAGTAGGCCTTTAATGTTCGAACTGAAAAACTTCATTTTTTTTTTTTTTTTTGCAAATAGGATAGGATAGGACTTTAAGTACAACGAAACTATGTTTTCAGCACAAACCCGTTCAAGATTAGACAAACAAACAGTGTACAGGGTTACAGAACAGGAACGCTGATGGGTCGCCAAAGTCGCCCCGTAAAAGATAAGAAAAAGGTAAAACGCTGGGGAAGAAGATGAGTAAAAAAATACAATCTAGACTGGGGGCCTAGTCTGGAGTGGGAAAAAACCTCCATGCAATGCACACATAAACACGTTACATTTAATCACGACAAACTCGCAACAGAGGGGCGGGGAGTTGGAGCCCTGGAGGTCGACTGCTGCTATGAAGCGCTGCCAGCCGTCCATCACCCCGAGGGGAAACAAGCGGTGGTGAAGGTTTGGGGTGGGGGAGGGGGGGGGGGGGTGTATGTGCCCATTGTCTTGGGTGTGATGATGTAATGTTCATAGACTGAGTATGTAGAGAGACTAAATAATAATTCATTTAAAATTTAATGGTAACAAACATTGCAAAAAGGTTGTCACAGTGGCATGTTCACCACTGTGTTACATGGCCTTTCCTTTTAACAACACTCGGTAAACGTTTGGGAACTGAGGAGACACATTTTTGAAGCTTTTCAGGTGGAATTATTTCCCATTCTTGCTTGATGTACAGCTTAAGTTGTTCAACAGTCCGGGGGTCTCCGTTGTGGTATTTTAGGCTTCATAATGCACCACACATTTTTCAATGGAAGACAGGTCTGGACTACAGGCAGGCCAGTCTAGTACCCGCACTCTTTTACTATGAAGCCACGCTGTTGTAACACGTGCAGAATGTGGCCTGGCATTGTCTTTCTGAAATAAGCAGCGGCGGTCATGAAAAAGACGTTGCTTGGATGTCAACATATGTTGCTCCAAAACCTGTATGTACCTTTCAGCATTAATGGCGCCTTCACAGATGTGTAAGTTACCCATGCCTTGGGCACTAATACACCCCCATACCATCACAGAGGCTGGCTTTTGAACTTTACGCCTATAACAGTTCGGATGGCGGAAATTTTGCAAGATTGTTTTCCCACAAATTGTAATCGGTGATGTTCAACTTCCAAGGTTCCACCCTCGATGAAATGCTGGACATCCTCCATTGTAGCGCTTCCTTGCTGAATGTATTGGTTTGTGTCGCAGGGTAATACGCGATGAGTTACAATATCAGCTATCTATTGGGCTTTAACAGCTGAGCCATGTTGTTTATTGCCATGTCAGCGTTATTTTCACACAAACAATGGCGCCGCGTCACTTAAAGGAAGAATGATAGACAAGGTCTTGTGATGGTGCCTCTGTGTCACCGGGAGGTGAAACAATGAGGCTATGTGTTCCATGTCAGCGTGGACGCAAACGCCCTCCTTGTTACTGTACTGTGAGGAGGCGTGGCCTGCGGACCTGCAGCGAGGCGGGGTGTGACGGGGCCGGTTCCGAGATCGGCGACAGGTGCGTAGATGCCCCACCTGGGCGCGTTTGTCTGATCACCTGTCACTCTATAAAAGGGCAGCAGTCGGGAAGGAAGTGGTTGGAGAAGTTGGAGTTGTTGATGGTGGAGAACGAGCACGAGCGTGAGCGAGAGTGAGAAAGACTTGAACATGGCTGAAAAGCACACCAAGGACAATTTATTGAAAAATAAAACCTTGTTCAAAACCCTGAACGCAGCTGTCATGTCTGTGGTTGGTGGTCCGAAGAACCTGGAGGAGCAAGATCCATGATGCCATGATGTTTACTTAATATTAGGGATGTCCGATAATGGCTTTTTGCCGATATCCGATATTCCGATATTGTCCAACTCTTTAATTACCGATACCGATATCAACCGATATATGCAGTCGTGGAATTAACACATTATTATGCCTAATTTGGACAACCAGGTATGGTGAACATAAGGTACTTTAAAAAAAAATTCATAAAATAAAATTAAATAAATTAAAAACATTTTCTTGAATAAAAAAGAAAGTAAAACAATATAAAAACAGTTACATAGAAACTAGTAATGAATGAAAATGAGTAAAATTAACTGTTAAAGGTTAGTACTATTAGTGGACCAGCAACACGCACAATCATGTGTGCTTACGGACTGTATCCCTTGCAGACTGTATTGATATATATTGATATATAATGTAGGAACCAGAATATTAATAACAGAAAGAAACAACCCTTTTGTGTGAATGAATGTAAATGGGGGAGGGAGGTTGTTTGGGTTGGTGCACTAATTGTAAGTGTATCTTGTGTTTTTTGTGTTGATTTAATTTTTAAAATTTTTTAAAAAAAACGATACCGATAATAAAAAAAAACATACCAATAATTTCCGATATTACATTTTAACGCATTTATCGGCCTATAATATCGGCAGGCCGATATTATCGGACATCTCTACTTAATATACAGCGGTACATTGTTGTTTTTTTTATCCAAAAGGAAGCCACAAGAAATAATATAAATCCAATTAATCTATTCCAGGCACTTAGAAATATTAACACAAATCACATGTTATATAAAATGATTACAGTTTAACAGGCAGAAAACAAAGCCAAGTATGTATAAATGAGGAATAAAATGCATAAATAAACATGGCAACATAAATATTTAAAATGAAAGACTTCCGTCTTGAATTTAGTAATGTTTTTAAGCAAAGTGCTGGCACTCGCAACATTGTTTGGCCCTATGGTGTAACGATCTGCATGACATTTTTTGGGGTTTCGCACCATTTCCTGTCCTGGTGCTCACATTTTGGTTCTACTTCCTGTTGTAATCTCTTCACTTTCTGTTCTTTCCTGTCAGTGCATGTGTTTTAATTTTGTTTCACCTGCTGCTCCTTGTGTGTCAGTGTTTGACTTTGTGCCGCATACCTTACTGCCACTACATACTATGCACTAGCCTTCTCTTTGCTACCTGTGACTATTTTTCCAGTTTAATTGAACTCTTTTACCTGCACGTCACCTTCAATCTCTGCATCCTGTGGTCATGACAAACTCAACCATGCACAACCATGACACATGGTGGGTTGTTTTTGTCAGGTTCAAACACTGATGACATCTATTAAAACAGACGAGAAGCAAGGAATAATGCAGAGACAGAGTTAAATTTTGCTCAATTGAGGAGAGACGTGTTTTGGGCTGTATTCTAGTTACAGATCCAAACTACGTTCTAAAAGTCCTGCCCACGTGCTTCCTCTATTTATTTGGGAGGTCCCTGGTTACATCACTGAAGCTGTCGCTGAGGGAAGGGGGTAATCTCGACAACTCCAGTTAGACACAATATATGATTATACAAAAATGCAGATGTGTTGACGCTGGTGATATCGCCTTGTCTCTGCTCTGTTTGCATCACGGCGGTGTTCGGCCTTGGCAGCCAGCAGGCCGTTCCTGGACACAGACACTGATACCAGACTTGCTTGCAATCTTTTGGATTGCCATCTTTGCACAGACAAAGAAAAATACCACTTCAGCACAATTGACAATAATTATAGCAACAGCCCTTAAGCATAAAAGTTGTGTGATAATTACAGATGTCCGATAATATCGGCCTGCCGATATTATCGGCCGATATATGCGTTAAAATGTAATAGCGGAAATTATCGGTATCGGTTTTTTTAATTATCGGTATCGTTTTTTTTTTTTGTTTGTTTTTTTTTATTATTAATTTTTTTTATTAAATCAACATAAAAAACACAAGATACACTTACAATTAGTGCACCAACCCAAAAAACCTCCCTCCCCCATTTACACTCATTCACACAAAAGGGTTGTTTCTTTCTGTTATTAATATTCTGGTTCCTACATTATATATCAATATATATCAATACAGTCTGCAAGGGATACAGTCCGTAAGCACACATGATTGTGCGTGCTGCTGGTCCACTAATAGTACTAACCTTTAACAGTTAATTTTACAAATTTTCATTCATTACTAGTTTCTATGTACCGTAATTTCCGGACTATAAGCCGCACCTGACTATAAGCCGCACCAGCTAAATTTAGGGGAAAATACAGATTGCCCCATATATAAGCCGCACCCGACTATAAGCCGCAGGGTTTTGATGTGTAATTAGCGTAGTATATAGGGGTTCCTGCTACCACGGAGGGGATTGTCGGGACAGAGATGACTGTTTGGGAACACAAAGCGTCCCATTTATAAACAATAAATCTTTCAATCATTCAATCAAACTTTCACATCTTTGACATGGCGAACAGCATTCGTGCAGAGTACAAATAATACAACGGTGCAAAGTAATACAAAGTGCTCGCCTGTACGTTATCAAAATAACCAGCCTACCGGTATATGAAAAGTCAGTCTTTAATCATTGTGTCATCGTCTTCCTCCTGCGTACTAAAACCACCGAAATCCTCTTCGTCGGTGTCGGAGAAGAACAGGCCGTAAATAAGCCGCACCCTTGTATAAGCCGCAGGGACCAGAACGAGGGGAAAAAGTAGCGGCTTATAGTCCGGAAATTACGGTAACTGTTTTTATATTGTTGTACTTTCTTTTTTATTCAAGAAAATGTTTTTAATTTATTTATCTTATTTTACTAATTTTTTTAAAAAGTACCTTATCTTCACCATACCTGGTTGTCCAAATTAGGCATAATAATGTGTTAATTCCACGACTGCATATATCGGTTGATATCGGTATCGGTTGATATCGTATCGGTAATTAAAGAGTTGGACAATATCGGAATATCGGATATCGGCAAAAAGCCATTATCGGACATCCCTAGCGATAATATATACATAATTATTCTAACATTTTTGCAGTCGGCAAATTTTCAGTGCACTCAATTACGCAAAATGATATGCAGGGAAAACAGGCTAGTTTGTTATATTCAGTATTTGGTTGCAAAAAAACCTAGACATTATACAAAAACCAGGCCACACTTAAACATTTTTTATTTTTGTTTCCGACCAAAAGTGGGGTGTACAAAAACGGAGGTATTGTCAATGCACGTGGATAGGGCATTTCTGCAATCTGTGGCATGCATTCTGCTGAGAATGAGGCAGTAGATGACAATGAATGGGACTTAATGTAACATAGGGCGCACCGGATTAGAAGGCGCACTGCCGACGAATGGTCTATTTTAGGTTGCGTCACTGCATCCATAACGTTGTCCTCCTGTGTTTCTCTCTTCAGCCTCAACGAGAGCTTCTTCATGGTCAAAGGCGCTGCCCTCTTCCTCCAGCAGGGCGGCAGCTCAGACGCACCCAGCACCCCCACCCACCACAAACATGCGGGTAGGACAAACAAACAAAACACTCACGATTGAAGTTATTGTTATTAGAAAGAAACCACTTCACTAGCTTGCTACAAAATGAAGTATTTACAGTGAAAATCTATCATTTACCGTTAAAGTGGACGAAAAAAAAAACATGTATTTTTGTCTTCTAGGTGACTTACCTCAACACTTACAGGTCATGTTTAAGATCCTGCGCTCTGAAGATCGTATAAAGCTAGTAAGTTTCATTTTATTTTTTTTGTCATAACAGTCACTAGAGATGTCCGATAATGGCTTTTCTGTCGATATCCGATATTGTCCAACTCTTAATTACCGATTCCGATATCAACCGATACCATTACATACAGTCGTGGAATTAACACATCATTATGCCTAATTTTGTTGTGATGCCCCGCTGGATGCATTAAACAATGTAACAAGGTTTTCCAAAATAAATCAACTCAAGTTATGGAAAAAAAATGCCAACATGGCACTGCCATATTTATTATTGAAGTCACAAAGTGCATTATTTTTTTTAACATGCCTCAAAACAGCAGCTTGGAATTTGGGACAAGCTCTCCCTGAGCGAGCATAAGGAGGTTGAGGTGGGCGGGGTTGGGGAGTGCGTGGGGGGTGTATATTGTAGCGTCCCGGAAGAGTTAGTGCTGCAGGGGGTTCTGGGTATTTGTTCTGTTGTGTTTATGTTGTGTTACGGTGCGGATGTTCTCCCGAAATGTGTTTGTCATTCTTGTTTGGTGTGGGTTCACAGTGTGGCGCATATTTGTAACAGTGTTAAAGTTGTTCATACGGATACCCTCAGTGTGACCTGTATGGCTGTTGACCAAGTATGCCTTGCATTCACTTGTGTGTGTTGAAAAGCCGTAGATATTATGTGACTGGGCCGGCACGCAAAGGCAGTGCCTTTAAGGTTTATTGGCGCTCTGTACTTCTCCCTACGTCCGTGTACACAGCGGCGTTTTACAAAGTCATACATTTTAATTTTAGAAACCGATACCGATCATTTTGAAACCGATACCGATAATTTCCGATATTACATTTTAAAGCATTTATCGGCCGATAATATCGGCAGTCCGATAGTATCGGACATCTCTACATGAAGCCCATCGGGGACGCCACAAATATAATTTGCAAAAATGTTAGTCTAGGTCAGGGGTCACCAACGCGGTGCTCGCGGGCACCAGGTAGCCCGTAAGGACCAGATGTTTAGCCTGCTGGCCTGTTCTAAAAATAGCTCAAATAGCAGCACTTACCAGTGAGCTGCCTCTATTTTTTAAATTTTATTTATTTACTAGCAAGCTGGTCTCGCTTTGCCCGACATTTTTAATTCTAAGAGAGACAAAACTCAAATAGAATTTGAAAATCCAAGAAAATATTTTAAAGACTTGGTCTTCACTTGTGTAAATAAATTCATAAATTTTTTTTACTTTGCTTCTTATAACTTTCAGAAAGACAATTTTAGAGAAAAAAATACAACCTTAAAAATGATTTTAGGATTTTTAAACACATATACCTTTTTACATTTTAAATTCCTTCCTCTTCTTTCCTGACAATTTAAATCAATGTTCAAGTAATTTTTTTTTTTTTATTGTAAAGAATAATAAATACATTTTAATTTAATTCTTCATTTTAGCTTCTGTTTTTTCGACGAAGAATATTTGTGAAATATTTCTTTAAACTTGTTATGATTCAAATTCAAAAAAAATATTCTGGCAAATATAGAAAATCTGTAGAATCAAATTTAAATCTTATTTCAAAGTCTTTTGAATTTCTTTTAAAATTTTTGTTCTGGAAAATCTAGAAGAAATAATGATTTGTCTTTGTTAGAAATATAGCTTGGTCCAATTTGTTATATATTCTAACAAAGTGTAGATTGGATTTTAACCTATTTAAAATATGTCATCAAAATTCTAAAAGTAATCTTAATCAGGAAAAATTACTAATGATGTTCCATAAATTCTTTTTTTAATTTTTTCAAAAAGATTCGAATTAGCTAGTTTTTCTCTTCTTTTTTTCGGTTGAATTTTGAATTTTAAAGAGTCGAAATTGAAGATAAACTATGTTTCAAAATTTAATTGTCATTTTTTTCGTTTTTTCCCCTCTTTTAAACCGTTCAATTAAGTGTAAATATCATTAATTATTAATAATAACATAGAGTTAAAGGTAAATTGAGCAAATTGGCTATTTCTGGCAATTTATTTAAGTGTGTATCAAACTGGTAGCCCTTCGCATTAATCAGTACCAAAGAAGTAGCTCTTGCTTTCAAAAAGGTTGGTGACCCCTGGTCTAGGTACTCTCTGTAAATGAGTAAATAAACCTGTGTGGAAATACAAGCGATGCATGTTTACAATAAACTTATTTCTTAGGCTGTGCGGCTGGAAAGCGGCTGGTCGGAGCGAGTTCGATACATGGTGGTGATCTACACCAGTGGCCATCAGGATACGGAGGAGAACATCCTCCTGGGAATGGATTTCACTAACAAAGACAGGTACTTTAAACCCAATTGTGGACATCTTCATCTAATTACCAAGAGTCTGTCTAACATGTACCTCCTTCCAGGAAAAGCTGCTCCATCGGGATGGTGCTGCCCCTGTGGAGCGACACCAACATCCACTTAGATGGCGATGGGTAAGCCATGCATCTGATCATGTGTGCGTTTTACTGACCTCCAGCGGCGTAGAAGTTGATCAAATTCCCCCCCCCCCTCTGTGAGAACAGTTCTTGCTGACCTAGTAACATTGTCTCTGTAAACTGGAGGAATGTTCCACAGGTTGAATGGTACCAGGAACAAGCCCCAATGTTGCTGTATTTACAACCCATACGTGCGCACTTTTCTTCACCTCCTTCTCGTTCTCCTCTTTTTCTCCTTCTCGGCCTTCAGAGGCTTCAGTGTGAACACAGCGGGGCGCTCACATGTCTTCAAGCCTGTGTCAGTGCAGGCCATGTGGTGAGTCACTTTATGGATTTCTGGAAGGGAGAAACAATATTAGTTTTTAATCCTTTACTGTAGATAAAAATGTACAGTGTATAGTATACCAATATTTTCTTATGTCTCTTCCATTTTTCTGAATTGTATGTCCATCCCCCTTTTTTATGTAAACATATGTTTTGTCTGTTAGCAATTCACCTGCACTACTGTTAAATACAGTGTTTGATGTGCTGATGCAATCACAGTGCCATCTGCTGGTCAGTTTTCAGCATTGCAAACCACCATTTTTTTTTCTTTTAAATTTTCTTGCAAGCTTTCATAATTATAGCTGCTGTTTGACATTTGTATGCAAACATAGAAATCAACCATTCAATGACATTTTATGTATTTGTTTATGTATTTATATTCAATTTTATCAGAAAACGTGCATAAAAACTTGGGTAATTTTGACCTCCATATGCAAACATAAAAATTAAGAAAGCAATAATTTTTTTAGGAATGTATTTGTTTAATTTTATCAGCACACATGCATCAAAACTTGGGTAATTTTGACCTTCATATGCAAACATAAAAAACAAGACATTAATTATTTATTTGTTTATTTGTTTGTGTTTATTTGTTTAATTTTATCAGCACACATGCATTAAAAAAAGGGGTAATTTTGACCTCTGTATGCAAACATAAAAAACAAGAAAGCAATGATTTTTTTATTGATTTGTTTGTTTACTTGTTTAATTTTATCAGCACACATGTATTAAAAATGTATATTTTTGACCTCCATATTCAAACATAAAAACCAAAAAAGCAATTGTTTTTTTAATTTATTTGTTTGTGTTTATTTGTTTAATTTTATCAGCACACATGCCTCAAAACTTGGGTAATTTTGACCTCCATATGCAAACAAAAAAAACAAGAAAGCATTTTTTTATTTTTCGAATGTTTATTTGTTTAATTTTATCAGCACACATGCATTAAAAAAGGGGGTAATTTTGACCTCCATATGCAAACATAAAAAACAAGTAAGTAATTATTTTTGTATTTATTTGTTTATGTGTTTGTTTAATTTTATCAGCACACATGCATTAAAAATTGGGTAATTTTGACCTTCGTATGCAAACATAAAAAACAAGTAAGCAATTATTTTATTTTTTTATTTGTTTATGTGTTTATTTGTTTAATTTTATCAGCACACATGCATTAAAAATTGGGTAATTTTGACCTCCGTATGCAAACATAAAAACAAGAAAGCAATTATTTTTTTATGAATTTATTTGTTGAGTTTTATCAGCACACATGCATTAAAAATGGGTAATTTTGACCTCCATATGCAAACATAAAAAACAAGAAAGCAATTATTTAATTTTTTTATTTGTTTATGTGTTTATTTGTTTAATTTTATCAGCACACATGCATTAAAAATTGGGTAATTTTGACCTCCGTATGCAAACATAAAAACAAGAAAGCAATCATTTTTTTAATGAATTTATTTGTTTAGTTTTATCAGCACACATGCATTAAAAATGGGTAATTTTGACCTCCATATGCAAACATAAAAAACAAGAAAGCAATGATGTACTTATTTATTTGTTTATGTGTTTGTTTGTTTAATTTTATCAGCACACATGCATTAAAAATTGGGTAATTTTGACCTTCGTATACAAACATAAAAAACAAGTAAGCAATTATTTTATTTTTTTATTTGTTTATGTGTTTATTTGTTTAATTTTATCAGCACACATGCTTTAAAAATTGGGTAATTTTGACCTCCGTATGCAAACATAAAAACAAGAAAGCAATTCTTTTTTTATGAATTTATTTGTTGAGTTTTATCAGCACACATGCATTAAAAATGGGTAATTTTGACCTCCATATGCAAACATAAAAAACAAGAAAGCAATTATTTTTTTATTGATTTGTTTATGTGTTTATTTGCATCAAAACTTGGGTCCTTTTAACCTCTATATGCAAACATAAAAAACAAGAAAGCAATCATTTATTTATTTATTTTCTTGTGTTTATTTGTTTAATTTTATCAGCACACATGCATTAAAAAAAAGGGGTAATTTTGACCTCCATATGCAAACATAAAAAACAAGTAAGCAATTATTTTTTTATTAATTTGTTTAATTTTTTCAGCACACATGCATTAAAAATTGGGTAATTTTGACCTATATATGCAAAAATAAAGACCCACAATGCATTTGAATTTGTATGTATTTTTTCTGTATTATAAAAGTAATAAAATATAAAAATGTTGTAAACCTTGATTTATTTGTGAATAAAACTTTAGTCATTGATCGTCAAACACATTTTTCCCCGGCGTTCGAATCCAGTTTGGCAGTATATATTTTTGTTATTTATTTCTTATTTTTATATATTTTATTTACTTACTGACTATTGTTACGTGATATCTTTTTCACACATTTTTTTAAGATACAATTGCTATTGTAGTATTTTTATACAGTTGACACTGTTTTGTACTAATTAGTTTTAAGTCTGTAAAACACTTTTGGTCCGCTGGGGTTGTTTTTAAATGTGCTATAAATGAATAAACTGAACTGAAAATAAAGTAAAATAAAATAATCCAATTCCCTGTAGCCAATCCACCATAATTAGTCCCATTTAAAATGTAAAATTAAATTCCTACCACATGTGCATGCATGTGATGAATGATAAAGGGGGCGTGGCTTCAGTGGCACAACAGGAATAGGTGTGCATGGAAAATGCCTTTATGCCCGGGTGCAGCTGGAATAGGCTCCAGCGACCCCCAGAGGGGCAAGCGATAAAAAATGGATGGATGGATGGAAAATTCTACTGAATTTAAATACTAAATATTTTTTTTACAAAAAATAGGCCTGCTAAAGGTTTTTTCAACAACATTAAAGTCCTCTGTTATATCTTGAAAAATGCGATTTTTTTTCCCGAAATTTTGCAACCTTTTTCATACTGTTTGTTCTTTTTTCTCTCTGTAGGTCTGCCCTGCAGGTGCTCCACAAGGCATGCGAGGTGTCGCGCCGCTTGAACTACTTCCCGGGTGGCATCGCTCTCACATGGATGGCCTTCTACGAGAGCTGCGTGGCGTCAGAGCAGAGCTGCATCAACGAGTGGAACGCTATGACTGACCTGGAGACCACCCGGCCAGATTCCCCCACCATGTTTGTGGACCGGTAGGACACATATACTGTACATACTTAATACAGTATGAAACAGTATTAAGGTTGAGCATGTTGGCCTTTCAGGGCAGCACGGTGGCAGAGGGGTTAGTGCGTCTGCCTCACAATACGAAGGTCCTGGGTTCGATCCTGCGCTCGGGATCTTTCTGTGTGGAGTTTGCATGTTCTCCCCGTGACTGCGTGGGTTCCCTCCGGGTACTCCGGCTTCCTCCCACTTCCAAAGACATGCACCTGGGGATAGGTTGATTGGCAACACTAAATTGGCCCTAGTGTGTGAATGTGAGTGTGAATGTTGTCTGTCTATCTGTGTTGGCCCTGCGATGAGGTGGCGACTTGTCCAGGGTGTACCCCGCCTTCCGCCCGATTGTAGCTGAGATAGGCTCCAGCACCCCCCGCGACCCCATAAGGGATAAGCGGTAGAAAATGGATGGATGGATGTTGGCCTTTCTCTCTTGGTGTGAAAAATTGATTTTTTTAATTTATTTTTTTAAAATAATTAAAAAAACAAAAAAAAAAACATACTTAATACAGTATGAAACATTATTAAGGTTGAGCATGTTGGCCTTTCTCTCTTGGTGTGAAAAATTGATTTTTTTTATTATTTTTTTTAAAATAATTTAAAAAAAAAAAAAATACATACTTAATACAGTATGAAACATTATTAAGGTTGAGCATGTTGGCCTTTCTCTCTTGGTGTGAAAAATTGAATTTTTTTTTTTTTTTTTTTTAAATAATTAAAAAAAAAAAAAAAAATACATACTTAATACAGTATGAAACATTATTAAGGTTGAGCATGTTGGCCTTTCTCTCTTGGTGTGAAAATTTGATTTTTTTTAATTTTTAAAAAAAAATAAATTAATACATACTTAATACAGTATGAAACATTACTAAGGTTGAGCATGTTGGCCTTTCTCTCTTGGTGTGAAAAATTGATTTTTAAAAAAAAAATTTTTTTAAATAATTAAAAAAAAAAAAAAAAAATACATACTTAATACAGTATGAAACATTATTAAGGTTGAGCATGTTGGCCTTTCTCTCTTGGTGTGAAAAATTTTTTTTTTTTATTTTTTTTTTTAAATAATTAATACATACTTAATACAGTATGAAACATTATTAAGGTTGAGCATGTTGGCCTTTCTCTCTTGGTGTGAAAAATTTATTTATTTTTTTATTTTTTAAATAATTTAAAAAAACAAAAAACAAATAAATAAATACATAATACAGTATGAAACATTATTAAGGTTGAGCATGTTGGCCTTTCTCTCTTGGTGTGAAAAATTGTTTTTTTTTATTTTATTTTTTAAATAATTAATATATACTTAATACAGTATGAAACATTATTAAGGTTGAGCATGTTGGCCTTTCTCTCTTGGTGTGAAAAATTGATTTTTTATTTTTTTTAATTTTTTTAAATAATTAAAAAAATAAATAAATACATACTTAATACAGTATGAAACATTATTAAGGTTGAGCATGTTGGCCTTTCTCTCTTGGTGTGAAAAATTGATTTTTTTTAATTTTTTTAAATTTTTTAAATAATAAAAAAAAATAAAAAAATACATACTTAATACAGATGAAACATTATTAAGGTTGAGCATGTTGGCCTTTCTCTCTTGGTGTGGAATTTTTTTTTATTTTATTTTATTTTTTAAATTAAAAAAATAAAAAATAAAAATACATACTTAATACAGTATGAAACATTATTAAGGTTGAGCATGTTGGCCTTTCTCTCTTGGTGTGAAAAATGTATTTATTTTTTTTAATTTTAATTTTTTTTTTAAAATAAAAAATAAAATAAAATAAAAAATACATACTTAATACAGTATGAAACATTATTAAGGTTGAGCATGTTGGCCTTTCTCTCTTGGTGTGAAAAATGGACTGACACTGCTTTTTATTGAAAGGGCAGCTCTGATTTTGTGTCATTTGGTGCAGGCCGACTGAAAGGGAGCAAACTGAGTGTCTCATTAAAGCCAAGCTACGCAGCATCATGATGTTTCAAGACTTGGATAACATCACTTCCAAGGAGGTATGAGACCCTCACTCAGTGGCAGGGAAGGTTTGTTTTTTTAAACTGTGTGATGTTTGACTTTTTTTTGTTTTACTTGTTAACATACTGCAAGAAATTGATTTTAAGAATGTGACACAAACAGAAGCCATGACACAAAGTGTTAAATATTCTATCGAAATTGCTGCCAATTGTGCAGATATAGTTAACACAATAGAATGAAAGTTATGTACCAAAATATTAGCAGCAGTAAAATTAGATGAAGTGCAGTTTATTGTGTGCAATTTTCATATACAATGTAATATATAAAATATATGTTTTTCCTGTTATATGGCTATAATTCCCCTCAAAAAATGTTTGAAAAACCTGAGCATTTAATTTGTATATATTGTACCGGTACGTCAAAAATATTTACAATTTGAAAATTAAATTCAATATGTATTTAATCAATAGTTTTGGTCAATTGTAATGGGGAAATTCTCAAAATGATTACCGTCTTTGCGATATAATAGGGCACCTTAGAACCTATGTGTGAATGAATGATCTATGGCCTCCGGGATGATATTTGATTAGTATTAAAACCGGCCCGCAGGCCACAGCCGCCTGCTGCTGTTTTGCACGCACCAATACTCCATCAGTGTTGGCGCTAGGAATTTTCAAAATGGGTTTCCCTAAAAATGGGGTCCCACAGTAAATTTTTGGGGTCCCACTTTTTTGTAAGCGTTTTGAAAACAAATGATAAATGTATGCATTATCCTGTTATATCTCACATTCTATATTGGGTTTTGGGAAAAGGTTGTCATAAATGTTACTTAATTCATAAAAAAATAATACAAAAGAAAACTCGTTTGCCATCGGCCCTAGGCACTTAACAAAAAACACCGGCAAAAATTGGGAATACATCAAGAAATACAATGAGGAAAAAGCCAAAATGTTGATATCAGCCAATAATAACGACACAAAGTTTTGTTTTTAAAAAAACAAAACAACAAAAAATATATATGTATATTTTATTTTTAGTCCCAATAAAACAATATGTATGAGTGTGTGTGTATATACAGTACAGGCCAAAAGTTTGGACACGCCTTCTCATTCAATGCGTTTACTTTATTTTCATGACTATTTACATTGTAGATTGTCACTGAAGGCATCAAAACTATGAATGAACACATGTGGAGTTATGTACTTAACAAAAAAAAAGGTGAAATAATTGAAAACATGTTTTATATTCTAGTTTCTTCAAAATAGCCACCCTTTGCTGTGATTACTGCTTTGCACACTCTTGGCATTCTCTCCATGAGCTTCAAGAGGTAGTCACCTGAAATGGTTTTCACTTCACATGTGTGCTTGAAGCTCATGGAGAGAATGCCAAGAGTGTGCAAAGGGTGGCTATTTTGAAGAAACTAGAATATAAAACATGTTTTCAGTTATTTCACCAATTTTTGTTAAGTACATAACTCCACATGTGTTCATTCATAGTTTTGATGCCTTCAGTGACAATCTACAATGTAAATAGTCATGAAAATAAAGAAAATGCATTTAATATATATATATATATATATATATATATATATATATATATATATATATATATATATATATATATATATATATATATATATATATATATATATATATATATATATATATATTTGACGCAGGTGTAGATCTTGCTTTGGTTTTTGGCTGAGACCAGGGATCTTGGGCTCGAAAAGGTTGATCACTGGTATTCGTCATGCGTCAAGCCGCCAAGAAGAGCTTTTTTTAACCTGTAACCTGTTTTGAAAAGGGTATTATAATTTTCATACCAAATAATCGATTCTGAATCGAATCGTTTGTCCAAGAACCGGGATGGAATTGTGAGTTGTTGTAAGATTCACATCCCTAATGTACAGTCAATCAATCAATCAATCAATGTTTACTTATATAGCCCTAAATCACCAGTGTCTCAAAGGGCTGCACAAGCCACAACGACATCCTCGGCTCAGATCCCAATCAGGGCAAGGAAAAACTCAACCCAATGGGATAACAATGAGTAATAATACCTGGGATTTATATAGCGCTTTTCTAAGTACCCAAAGTACCATCCTTCTGTACTATTTTGACCTGTACGTTAAAATGCTGCACTTAATACAGTTATATTGCACATCTACAGTATATATACTGTAAGTGTTCATACTCCGATTATTCCACTATTGTGAAAAACATGTAAATACTAGTGCTTTTGTATATTCACATGCATGTCATACTGTTTATACATGCACGTCCTCT
Organism: Entelurus aequoreus; assembly: GCF_033978785.1. NCBI lineage: Eukaryota > Metazoa > Chordata > Actinopteri > Syngnathiformes > Syngnathidae > Entelurus > Entelurus aequoreus. The sequence goes on from NC_084751.1 coordinate 175,224, forward strand.
TATATGCAGCATGTATTTTGTCACCTTGTTGCTGTGACATATGCAGTGGCAATAAAGTGGAATCCAACTAATAAAGAAGTAATCCTTGGTAGAAGTATATTATAAAGCATACAGCTATGACATCATGTTTCCTGCGTTCCCCTCAGATCCGCACGGAGCTGGAGAAGCACATGAGTTGTAACCTGACCGAATACAAGGAGTTCATTGATAACGAGATGCTGCTGATCCTGGGACAGATGGACAAGGCTACACTCATCTTTGACCATGTCTATTTGGTGAGAATTGTCACTCGCCGTCTTTCGCCACAATTTTGCAGTCACTCTGACAAAGTGCTTTTGCTTGTGTAGGGCTCGGAATGGAACGCTTCCAACCTAGAAGAACTGCGTGATTGTGGGTAAGGATCAGCAACTCCCGGGTTTGAATTACTCCATGCAGCAAACTCCGGCAAAAGTTATTGATTTTTCTGTTTGTTCCAGAGTGGGCTATATTCTAAACGTGACCAGAGAGATTGACAACTTCTTCCCAGGGATGTTCTCCTATCACAATGTCCGCGTTTACGACGAGGACGACACCGACCTGCTGGCCCACTGGAACGACACCTACAACTTCATTGTCAAAGCCAGGTGACACGTGCACACTTTGACACTTTGTAGTCGTCGGTGTTGGGTTAGTTACTGAAAACCAGTAACTAGTTACAGTTACTAGTTACTTTATTTCAAAAGTAACTCAGTTACTAACTCAGTTACTTACACCCCAAAGTAATGCGTTACTGTGAAAAGTAACTACCGTATTTTTCGGAGTATAAGTCGCACCGGCCGAAAATGCATAATAAAGAAGGAAAAAAACATATATAAGTCGCACTGGAGTATAAGTCGCATTTTTTGGGGAAATTTATTTGATAAAACTCAACACCAAGAATAAACATTTGAAAGGCAATTTAAAATAAATAAAGAATAGTGAACAACAGGCTGAATAAGTGTACGTTATATGAGGCATAAATAACCAACTGAGAAGGTGCCTGGTATGTTAACGTAACATATTATGGTAAGAGTCATTCAAATAACTATAACATATAGAACAGGGGTCAGCAACCTTTTTGAAAGCAAGAGCTACTTCTTGGGTAGTGATTCATGCGAAGGGCTACCAGTTTGATGCACACTTCAATAAATTGCCAGAAATAGCCAATTTGCTCAATTTACCTTTAACTCTATGTTATTATTAATAATTAATGATATTTACACTTAATTGAACGGTTTAAAAGAGGAGAAAACACGAAAAAAAATGACAATTAAATTTTGAAACATAGTTTATCTTCAAATTAGACTCTTTAAAACTCAAAATTCAACTGAAAAAAGAAGAAAAAACTAGCTAATTCGAATCTTTTTGAAAAAATTAAAAAAAGAATTTATGGAACATCATTAGTAATTTTTCCTGATTAAGATTAATTTTAGAATTTTGATGACATGTTTTAAATAGGTTAAAATCCAATCTGCACTTTGTTAGAATATATAACACATTGGACCAAGCTATATTTATAACAAAGACTAATCATTATTTCTTCCAGAACAAAAATTCAAAAAAAAATTCAAAAGACTTTGAAATAAGATTTAAATTTGATTCTACAGATTTTCTAGATTTGCCAGAATACATTTTTTGAATTTTAATCATAATAGGTTTGAAGAAATATTTCACAAATATTCTTCGTAAAAAAAACAGAAGCTAAAATGAAGAATTAAATTAAAATGTATGTATTATTCTTTACAATAAAAAAAATAAATGTACTTGAACATTGATTTAAATTGTCAGGAAAGAAGAGGAAGGAATTTAAAAGGTAAAAAGGTATATGTGTTTAAAAATCCTAATATCATTTTTAAGGTTGTATTTTTTCTCTAAAATTGTCTTTCTGAAAGTTATAAGAAGCAAAGTAAAAAAATTAATGAATTTATTTAAACAAGTGAAGACCAAGTCTTTAAAATATTTTCTTGGATTTTCTAATTCTATTTGAGTTTTGTCTCTCTTAGAATTAAAAATGTCGGGCAAAGTGAGACCAGCTTGCTAGTAAATAAATACAATTTAAAAAATAGAGGCAGCTCACTGGTAAGTGCTGCTCTTTGAGCTATTTTTAGAACAGGCCAGCGGGCTACTCATCTGGTCCTTACGGGCTACCTGGTGCCCACGGGCACCGCGTTGGTGACCCCTGATATAGAACATGCTATACGTTTATCAAACAATCTGTCACTCCTAATCGCTAAATCCCATGAAATCTTATACGTCTAGTCTCTTACGTGAATGAGCTAAATAATATTATTTGATATTTTATGGTAATGTGTTCATAATTTCACACATAAGTCGCTCCTGAGTATAAGTCGCACCCCCGGCCAAACTATGAAAAAAACTGTGACTTATAGTCCGAAAAATACAGTATTTAGTTACTTCTTGTTTTTCTTTTTTTTTTAAGGCTCCCATTAATGCCCTTTTAGCCTTCATTTCAGTACTGTTATTGCACTGGAGAATAATACAATCTGTTGATCTACTTGACATGCATTTGCACGACTGAACTCTGCTAAGCAATGTGCTCTACATACAACACACAAACAATGTGCTCTACATACAACACACAAAGACAAAGATATGTTTCAAAGGGCCAATTTATTTCAGGCCAGAACAAATTGACAAAACTAGCTGCAACATAACATACATATGGGCGGTATAGCTCGGTTGGTAGAGTGGCCGTGCCAGCAACTAGAGGGTTCCAGGTTCGATCCCCGCTTCCGTCATCCTAGTCAAGACACTTTACCCACCTTCTCCCAGTGCCACCCACACTGGTTTAAATGTAAATTAGATATTGGCTTTCACTATGTAAAGCGCTTTGAGTCACTAGAAAAAAAGCACTATATAAATATAATTCACTTCACTTACTTGACATAAGTAACAAACCGCATAATAACAACATGTCACAAAATGTCACAACATAGCTGTAAACCTGGCTTCACCCAAGGAAGGCACAAATGACATTACAGTGTTTCCCATAAACTGCCAAGATACTTGTGGTGGTGGGGGCGTGGCTATGGGAGTGGTCACCATGACATCATCGAGTAATTTACATAATTTACTACAATGATATGATTTTCTCTAAAAAGGCTCAAAAAATGTATACTTACTAATTAATAATAAGAGTTTTGTTTTAAACGTCCATCCATCCATCCATTTTACAATATAATTACAACACTTTATGTACATATTTATATACAGATTTGAACAATAAGTTATTCACTGAAATATATTTATTAATTGTGGTTCTTACAAAAAATATACACTACCGTTCAAAAGTTTGGGGTCACATTGAAATGTCCTTATTTTTGAAGGAAAAGCACTGTACTTTTCAATGAAGATAACTTTAAACTAGTCTTAACTTTAAAGAAATACACTCTATACATTGCTAATGTGGTAAATGACTATTCTAGCTGCAAATGTCTGGTTTTTGGTGCAATATCTACATAGGTGTATAGAGGCCCATTTCCAGCAACTATCACTCCAGTGTTCTAATGGTACAATGTGTTTGCTCATTGGCTCAGAAGGCTAATTGATGATTAGAAAACCCTTGTGCAATCATGTTCACACATCTGAAAACAGTTTAGCTCGTTACAGAAGCTACAAAACTGACCTTCCTTTGAGCAGATTGAGTTTCTGGAGCATCACATTTGTGGGGTCAATTAAACGCTCAAAAGGGCCAGAAAAAGAGAACTTTCATCTGAAACTCGACAGTCTATTCTTGTTCTTAGAAATGAAGGCTATTACACCAAATTGTTTGGGTGACCCCAAACTTTTGAACGGTAGTGTATCTTATAAAAATATAAAAGCTAAAATGTCTCTTAAAGCTCTGCCCCTTTTAATTAGTGCATACTAAATAATTTAACTTTAGCCTACTACTACAACCATATTATTTACCAGCAACATAAAGTGAAACAGAGGCAGAGGTGTCCTGCCACAGTCAGTAACAAATAAACAGAGAACAGTAGTGGTGGTAGATAGACACAAAGCTTCATCAAATGTGGAAGTTACCCAGCCCTACCTAATAATCATCATAATGTGTGTTTTGCTTCACAGGAAGAACAGTTCCAAGTGCCTGGTGCACTGTAAGATGGGCGTGAGCCGCTCCGCTTCCACTGTTATCGCCTACGCTATGAAGGAGTACGGCTGGCCCCTGGAGAAAGCGTACAACTTTGTCAAGCAGAAACGAGGCGTCGCTCAGCCCAACGCCGCTTTCATGAGGCAGCTGGCGGAATATGAGGGAATTTTGGACGCGAGGTAGGTTTTTTGGCTTCAGACTTCATTACTGCAAACCCGCAGCTGCTGCCACTCGTTTGACTTCCCAGTAAGCAGCGGCACAACAAGCTATGGAGGCCAGGAAGCGATGAGGACGGCTCAGACGAGCGTCCGTCTTCCAGCCAGTGTTCGGGCCAGGAGGGAGAGGAGGAAGCCTGGGGGGGCTGTGAGGCGTCTCCCTGCAGAGGTCTGGAGATGGAACCCCTGGACTCCCTCAACTACAACTACTACTTCAGACGCCTGTCGGACTCGGCCTTAGACAGCGAGCCCTCCACCCCAGTGCGGGGCCCGCCTCTCCTCGGCATGGAGAGGGTCTTCATCGAGATCGAAGACGTGGAGCGAGACGCCCTCCTGGAGGACGAGGGCTTCCCCATGGCTCATTTGGCGTTGCCGGGCGAGGGCACGGCCGCGCAGACGTGCGGGCGCCTCGACCCCCTGGAGGACATGAGGCTGAGGCTGGAGTTCAGCACGCTGGAGGAGGAGGACGAAGAAGAGGCCAAGAAGGAGGAGGCGGAAATGGCCGCCCTCGCTCAAGCCTCCGCTCATTCCGAGGGGAAGAGAGCCGGGGAAGAAAGTCGGTTAGGCTTCGCCAACTTGAACACCAACAACAGCAACCGGCTAGCTGCCAAGCGCAGCTGCCCGGCTGCCTTTGACGTAAGTTGAAACTCCTTTACAGTATTTGAATGTACACTTCCTGTTATCATAACAATATACAGCAGTGGTTGCCAAACCGTGGTATGCGGGCTCCATCTGTGCACGCCAAATAATCACTTGATTAAATGACAGTGTTTTAGTTTCCTATATTCAAACACAGTGTTACTGTTCAAACTGTGGGAAAAATAGAAAATATACCTGTTAAACGGTTTTAATGAATACTTTCGCCTACTGCGCTACTGTGTTTTAATGTCGGTCATTTTGGTGGTACTTGGAGAGCCAAGTGTTTTCTGAGGTGGGACTTGGTGGAAAAAGTTTGAGAACCACTGAGATACAGTGAATGGATTTACTCAAGTTTAATTTCAAATTTTCAGGAACTTTTTAAAGAGTGTTAAATTATTGTAAATATTTTTAGGCTAGTTTTGTCAAAACCGGGTGTGTTCACAGATTTTTTAATATTTTTTTCTATTTAGGTTAAATATATTTGGGGTTAAATTCGATAAAGATTACATTTAATGCGGTGAAATCCACAATATCACATATTTTACTTGAATTTAAGATGAAAAATTGTCCTTACATTTTTTTATGAATATTTTTTCTTATATTTAGTATACATTATTTATTGGTAAAATGTTTTATTTTTCGTCACATTTTTTTTTAAATGTCCCTAATGTATCAATATTTGTTCTTTTTATTTACTGTACATTATTGGTCAATTTAAGTATTTTTAGTCACAAATTTTTTAAAGATGTCCTTAAATCTTTGTATAAATATTGTTTATCTTCTATTTAGTATGTATTATTTATTAGTGATTTAGAATATTTTAAGTCTCACATTTTGAAAATATCATAACATTTTGTGTAAATATTTTTTGTTATATTCAGTATACAATATTCATTGGTCAATGTAATTATTTTTAGTCACACATTTAAGAAAAAAAAAGTCCTTAAATGTAGTATAATTTGTTTTCCCTTATATTTAGAATGCATAATTATTTGGTCATTTTAAGTATTTTTAGTCACACATTTTGAAATAATGTCCATCATATTTTGTGTAAAAAAATTTTTTCACACATTAAACAAATAAAAGTCCTTAAATTTAATATAAATATTTGTTCCTTATATTAAGAATACATTAATGGTCAATTTGAGTTGTTTTTTTGTCACATTTTTCTTAAATTCAAGATGAAAACATTTTGTACAAATATTTTTTCCTTTATTTGGTATGCATTATTTATTGATCAAATAAAGTGTTTGATCACACATTTTTAAAAATATTCCTTAAATTTCGTATAAATACTTTTTCATTTTATGTACTTTACATTATTTATTGGTCAATTTAAGTATTTTTAGTCACACATTAAAAAAATAAAAGTCCTTAAATTTGATATAAATATTTGTTCCTTATATTTAGTAGACATTAATTGTCAATTTAAGTATTTTTGTCACATGTTTTCCTTAAATTCAAGATGAAAAAATGTTGTATAAATATTTTTTCTTTCTATTTGGTATACATTATTTATTGGTCAATTCATCACACATTTTGAAAAATATTCCTTAAATTTTGTATACATACTTTATCATTATATTTACTTTACATTATTTATTGGTCAATTTAAGTATTTTTAGTCACACATTAAAAAAATAAAGGTCCTTAAATTTGATATTAATATTGTTCCTTATATTTAGTATACATTAATGGTCAATTTGAGTATTTTTGTCACATGTTTTCCTTAAATTCAAGATGAAAAAATTTTGTATAAATATTTTTTCTTTCTATTTGGTATACATTATTTATTGGTCAATTCATCACACATTTTGAAAAATATTCCTTAAATTTTGTATACATGCTTTATCATTATATTTACTTTACATTATTTATTGGTCAATTTAAGTATTTTTAGTCACACATTAAAAAAATAAAGGTCCTTAAATTTGATATTAATATTTGTTCCTTATATTTAGTATACATTAATGGTCAATTTGAGTATTTTTGTCACATGTTTTCCTTAAATTCAAGATGAAAAAATGTTGTATAAATATTTTTTCCTTCTATTTGGTATACATTATTTATTGGTCAATATAAGTATTTTTAGTCCCACATTAAAAAAATAAAGGTCCTTAAATTTGATATTAATATTTGTTCCTTATATTTAGTATACATTAATGGTCAATTTGAGTATTTTTGTCACATGTTTTCCTTAAATTCAAGATGAAAAAATGTTGTATAAATATTTTTTCCTTCTATTTGGTATACATTATTTATTGGTCAATATAAGTATTTTTAGTCCCACATTAAAAAAATAAAGGTCCTTAAATTTGATATTAATATTTGTTCCTTATATTTAGTATACATTAATGGTCAATTTGAGTATTTTTCTCACATGTTTTCCTTAAATTCAAGATGAAAAAATGTTGTATAAATATTTTTTCTTTCTATTTGGTATACATTATTTATTGGTCAATTCATCACACATTTTGAAAAATATTCCTTAAATTTTGTATACATACTTTATCATTATATTTACTTTACATTATTTATTGGTCAATTTAAGTATTTTTAGTCACACATTAAAAAAATAAAGGTTCTTAAATTTGATATTAATATTTGTTCCTTATATTTAGTATACATTAATGGTCAATTTGAGTATTTTTGTCACATGTTTTCCTTAAATTCAAGATGAAAAAATGTTGTATAAATATTTTTTCCTTCTATTTGGTATACATTATTTATTGGTCAATATAAGTATATTTAGTCCCACATAAAAAAAATAAAGGTCCTTAAATTTGATATAAATATTTGTTCCTTATATTTAGTATACATGAATGGTCAATTTGAGTATTTTGTCATATTTTTTCCTTAAGTTCAAGATGAAAAAATGTTTTATAAATATTGTTTCCTTCTATTTGGTATGCATTATTTATTGGTCAATTCATCACACATTTTGAAAAATATTCCTTAAATTTTGTATACATACTTTATCATTATATTTACTTTACATTATTTATTGGTCAATTTAAGTATTTTTAGTCACACATTAAAAAATAAAGGTCCTTAAATTTGATATTAATATTTGTTCCTTATATTTAGTATACATTAATGGTCAATTTGAGTATTTTTCTTACATGTTTTCCTTAAATTCAAGATGAAAAAAATTTTGTATAAATATTTTTTCCTTCTATTTGGTATACATTATTTATTGGTCAATATAAGTATTTTTAGTTCGACATTAAAAAAATAAAGGTCCTTAAATTTGATATTAATATTTGTTCCTTATATTTAGTATACATGAATGGTCAATTTGAGTATTTTTCTCACATGTTTTACTTAAATTCAAGATGAAAAAATGTTGTATGAATATTTTTTCCTTCTATTTGGTATACATTATTTATTGGTCAATTCATCACACATTTTGAAAAATATTTCTTAAATTTTGTATACATTCTTTATCATTATATTTACTTTACATAATTTATTGGTAAATTTAAGTATTTTACAAATACAAGTCCTTACATTTAATATACATATTTGTTCCTTATATTTAGTAGACATTAATGGTCAATCTAAGTATTTTTGTCACATGTCTTCCTTAAATTCAAGATTATAAATATTGTTTCCTTCTATTTGGTATGCATTATTTATTGGTCAATGTAAGTATTTTTAGTCATACATTTAAAATATAATACTTAAATTTTGTATAGATGTTTTCCTTAAATGTAGCACACATAATTTATTGGTAATTTATTGGTTATTAGTCATAAAAAAGGTCCTTAAAGTTTTTATAAATATTTATTTCCTTATATTTTGTCTAAATTATTTATTCACGTAGTTTTGTCAGACAAAGTTAATATGAAATATGTTCTTAAATTCAGTGTATATGTTGTTGTTTTTTTTATTAAGTGGTGTACATTTAATTTTTAGTCTAATTGTGTATATATTTCCCCTCTGATTTTTTTTTGTAAAATATTGTAAAAAATATTTTTTTCTCAGTTTGTATAAATGTAATTTTGCTGTAATTTAGTACAACGATTTCACATTTGTCTTCAAAAAGGAAGAAACATATTGAAAGTTTTCAGACATAAATGATTATAATGATTTCTATTCCATGTTGTTGACTGCTGTTGTGTTATTCATCCATTCAGGACAGCGCGAGCACAGGCAACCCTTTAAAAGTCAAACCCTCCTACCAGTCCTGTAAAGACTGCCTTCGTCTACCACAAGGCCGGCGCTGCGAGCGTCCGGCGGGGGGGCGATCCCACCGCCTCAACCCGTCTCGCCACTGCACCCTCCCCACCATCTGCATAGACCCTCCTGGAACCATTTTCACTTCCAGTCCACTTGTCTCCAGCAGCCACTTTTACCGCTGTTCCCCCACCACCGTCCCGCTGGACAACCGTCAGAAAGTGGTGTCGCCCATGAGCTGCCAAGACCCGACACACGTGTCAGTAGAGACTATGGATGAAGCCGAGGTGGAGGGACATACTGGAAATCCAGCAGAAATCCATTGAGGCGACCAAATATCGCATGGAACTGGAGAATCTGCCAAATTGGACACAAAGGGATCGGCTGCTGCCTCGACTGAGTAGCCTGAGCACGGGCAACAGAGCGGACTGTCCTGGCTTTGAAGCTGCAGGAGCTCTTTAAGGAGCACCGAGTCAGACTGGGACCAAAAGTCCTTCTGGAAACTGAGGATCTTGAGGATTATTACAAACAGGATGGATGCTGGGATCCCAGGTTTGTGCAATGCAACGTCAAATACCTAAAATCAGTGTTCCTTGCTGTATATTCCACAATTCAGCTCACTAACAGAAGAAACTTGATGGTTGGATCGCCAAGACAGGAGTATTTCACATTAAAAGCATTGCATCGTTCACAGGATTTGAGACTGTGACCACACTTGTAGAAAGGACGGATACTTTTGTACACTGCAAAAACTGAAGTCTAACCAAGATTGGATCCATGAAATGAAGCTAAAAAAGGTTTTATTTATTTTGACCAGGTGCTTATTAGCCCAGCACAGTAATAGTGGTGAGGACCAAACTGCTCATTCAGCATTAACCAGACCCTTTGCCAAGTCTAACCAATCCCCGCAATGCGGTATAAAAATGATATATTATAGCAGGGGTGTCCAAAGTGCGGCCCGAAGGTAATTTTTTAGCGGCCCCACGGCACATTCTAAAAATATGATGAAAAAAAAAAAAAAAAGTGGTATAAAAGAGCAAACAGGTGAAATGTAACAAGAAAATGTTGCATTATTTACTCTAATAACACAAAGCTGCCATGCAGGCTGTTTTATTTCTTTAAAAAATAATAATGAATCAAAATCAATGTCATTATGAATTATTGACCATTTCAAGGCTCCATTTACTTCACATTAAATATTCCACTTTGAGATATTTTTTGGGGAAAATGTTGTATATTTTTTGGTTGCCATTTAAAAAACAAAGTTTTTTAAAGAAGGGCCTAAAAAGAACAAACAAAAAACATAAACAACAATAAAACTTATAATTGACGGATAGATCTGGGGCCGTACTTATCAAGCTTCTTAGAATGACTCCTAAGAAGTCTGCTAAGAGTTGACTAAAGAGTAAATAAATTCCTCGCTGAAAGCTGCACTTAAAAGTTAGTTATCAAGCGTCTTACTCACACTTTCAGCGAAGTGTAGGACTGAATCTTAAGTGTCACACTCAGAGCTGAATTACGACATTACTATTTGCCGTAAACGGAATTTTAGGTGACGTCATTTCTGTGTCCATAGAAATGACCAATCACGGAAGGGAATCCGTTGTCTAAGAATAAAGAAATATCTTGGAAATATTTAAGTGGACAATGGGAGTGTATATTTTGACAATAAACTACAAAATAATACAAAACAAACTAGTCCCCGCCGGCACTCACGCTACCGCTCCCTCTCTTCTATCGCCCACACACTCACTGACGTCACTCACCTCACGGCCACACACATACGCTACTCTCATAACATTTTCTTTCCAATTCATTAATTAGGCAACTAATTTGAAACTGGTGTGGGTGGCTCTATATATACTAGCCCACTGCAGACACATGCAGAAATCAACAAGGAATCGAAAAGTATTAAATCTGTGACAAAAATAATATCCGCTCTGTCTAAACGATACCATTTGATCAGCTGCTCGTCATCAAAAAAAACAAAACATTGTTCCGTTCCCTGAACGTTCGCGCACGTCTCTCTCGCCTCAGTGCCATCCCCTGCTGGCAACTCCTAACCACTTAAGACACCTCTGAAGGTCTCTTAAATATCGTGGAGAGTAGGAGTGATTCTTAGACTTAAGAACGTTGATAAAAAGCTTTTATTCTTAAGTTTGAGAGTAGGACTACATTTCGCAAATTCTCAGGACTTAAGTGTAAAATGGCACTCTAAGAAGCTTGATAAGTACGGCCCCTGAAGTTGATCTTGAGACTATTGTGGTAAAAGTTTAAAAAAATGTTGGATTTATTTTTTTAAACTTTACTGAGCAGTACCCTTTTGGATCCCAAATCATTTAAGTGGGACTATTTTTTTTTTGAAGTGTCATTGCTCAAAAAAATAATGAATTAAAATCAATGTTGTTATGAGTTATTGACCTTTTTAAGACTCCAATTATTATATAATCTCAAATATTCCACTTTAAAATTTTATTGAGGGAAAATATTGCATATTTTGTGTTTTTTTGCATTAAAAAACACGGTTTTCCTTGACAAAAATGGCATACAACTTAAATCTTTAAAAGCGTTATATTGACTCATAAACCTAATGTTGATCTAGAGATTTAAACCTTGAATAATAATAATAATAATAATAATAATAATAATAATTAAAATCAATGTTGTTATGAGTTATTGACCTTTTTAAGACTCCAATTATTATATAATCTCAAATATTCCACTTTAAAATTTTATTGGGGGAAAATATTGCATATTTTGTTGTTTTTTCCATAAAAAAAACACGGTTTTCCTTGACAAAAATGGCATACAATTTAAATCTTTAAAAGCGTTATATTGACAGATAGACCTAATGTTGATCTAGAGATTTAAACCTTGAATAATAATAATAATAATAATAATAATTAAAATCAATGTTGTTATGAGTTATTGACCTTTTTAAGACTCCAATTATTATATAATCTCAAATATTCCACTTTAAAATTTTATTGGGGGAAAATATTGCATATTTTGTGTTTTTTTCTATAAAAAAACACGGTTTTCCTTGACAAAAATGGCATACAACTTAAATCTTTAAAAGCGTTATATTAACTCATAGACCTAATGTTGATCTAGAGATTTAAAGCTTGAATAATAATAATAATAATACTAAATAATGACAAATTTGTAATATTTTTTTGGACCAAAACCTTTTGAGGTCCCCGGGATCAAGTCTGAGTGGAGGCCTAAATGTATCTTTTTTATACATATATTGTATTGGTTTTTAAAATAAAAAATATCAAAATGGCCCCCGCTTGCTTTGATTTTTCAGTGTGCGGGTCCTCAGTGGAAAAAGTTTGGACACCCCTGTATTATAGCATCTGGGTAATGTAGTATATAAACATTTATTTCCTAGTTTACATGTATTTATAAATCTTTTTATCCAATCAAGAACAGATTTTCTTCAGCAATGCCGACCGAGCAAAGAGGCAGCATTTACATGTTAGAGAAGTTGAAGTGTGATGATAATCTCTCGTCGTCGCTTATTCACAAATGCTCTTTAAGTGCGGGGGTAAATTTGTTGGATTGTAAATGAATGTTTTAGATCAGGCCCGGGCAATTATTTTGACTTATTTAGAGAGAAAAATGTGTCTGGGGGACGGTATATCTGAGTTTTAGGAACACTAATACAAAACCTCACAATAATGTCTGATTGAAAGCTAAAAACGTTATGACAGACCGCTTTAAAAAGGCGGAATGGAATTTTACTAGAGATGTCCGATATTATCGGCCTATAAATGCGTTAAAATGTAATATCGGAAATTATCGGTGTCGGTTTTTTTATTATCAGTATCATTTTTTATTTTTTTATTTTATTAAATCCACATAAAAAACACAAGATACACTTACAATTAGTGCACCAACCCAAAAAAACTCCCTCCCCCATTTACACTCATTCACACAAAAGGGTTGTTTCTTTCTGTTATTAATATTCTGGTTCCTACATTATATATCAATATATATCAATACAGTCTGCAAGGGATACAGTCCATAAGCACACATGATTGTGTGTGCTGCTGGTCCACTAATAATACTAACCTTTAACAGTTAATTTTACAAATTTTCATTAATTACTAGTTTCTATGTAACTATTTTTATATTGTTTTACTTTCTTTTTTATTCAAGAAAATGTTTTTAATTTATTTATCTTATTTTATTTTATTCATTTTTTTAAAAAGTACCTTATCTTCACCATACCTGGTTGTCCAAATTAGGCATAATAATGTGTTAATTCCACGACTGTATATATCGGTTGATATCGGTATCGGTAATTAAAGAGTTGGACAATATCGGCATATCGGATATCGGCAAAAAGCCATTATCGGACATCCCTAAATTTTACATGTTTTTTTACTGAATGAGACACCCAGAATGTACATGAAAATAAAGAATGTGGGGTATACAATATTAACTATAAAGGATAAAACACTGAATATTGACAACATATGAACGTCACACCCCCTCTCCATCCACATATTTAAAAAATGCAACAAACACAGTGAAATATGAACGCGAAGGGTAAAAGAAAACCCCACCTACAATCTGATACATCTGATATATCACTAAGCTTAAGAACTTTGTAGTAAAAATATTCTTCCGTGTCTGTCCCTGACACCCGCATTTCAGGCTGACACTCTGTGGAAACGCTCCCCGCCCACACTGCTTGGTGCCTCGTCTGAGCTGCTGTGACTTAGATTACCATAGTAACTAATTAGGTTACCATAGTAACTACTATATCATGCAAAATCGCAGATTCCAACCATTGAAATTAGGGATGTCCGATAATGGCTTTTTGCCGATATCCGATATTCCGATATTGTCCAACTCTTTAATTACCGATACCGATATAAACCGATACCGATATCAACCGATATATGCAGTCGTGGAATTAACACATTATTATGCCTAATTTGGACAACCATGTATGGTGAAGATAAGGTACTTTTTAAAAAAATACAATAAAATAAGATAACTAAATTAAAAACATTTTCTTGAATAAAAAAGAAAGTAAAACAATATAAAAACAGTTACATAGAAACTAGTAATGAATGAAAATGAGTAAAATTAACTGTTAAAGGTTAGTACTAGGGATGTCCGATAATGGCTTTTTGCCAATATCCGATATTCCGATATTGTCCAACTCTTTAATTACCGATACCGATATCAACCGATACCGATATCAACCGATATATACAGTCGTGGAATTAACACATTATTATGCCTAATTTGGACAACCAGGTATGGTGAAGATAAGGTACTTTTTAAAAAAAATTATAAAATAAAATAAGATAAATAAATTAAAAACATTTTCTTGAATAAAAAAGAAAGTAAAACAATATAAAAACAGTTACATAGAAACTAGTAATTAATGAAAATGAGTAACATTAACTGTTAAAGGTTAGTACTATTAGTGGACCAGCAGCACGCACAATCATGTGTGCTTACGGACTGTATCCCTTGCAGACTGTATTGATATATATTGATATATAATGTAGGAACCAGAATATTAATAACAGAAAGAAACAACCCTTTTGTGTGAATGAGAAGGGAGTTTTTTTGGGTTGGTGCACTAATTGTAAGTGTATCTTGTGTTTTTTACGTTGATTTAATTTAAAAAAACAAAACAAAAAACGATACCGATAATAAAAAAAAACGATACCGATAATTTCCGATATTACATTTTAACGCATTTATCCCTAATTGAAATACTTTGTATAGTTCAAGACTTAGTCATTTGAAAACATCCCTGCACATCATAATGGCAGCTACACTTTCCATTTTAAAGATCTCCATCCATCCATTTTCTACCGCTTGTCCCTTTCGGGATCGCGGGGGGTGCTGGAGCCTATCTCAGCTGCATTCGGGCGGAAGGCGGGGTACACCCTGGACAAGTCGCCACCTCATCGCAGGGCCAACACAGATAGACAACATTCACACTCACATTCACACTCTTCATTCACATTCTTAAAGATCTAAAAAAAAATTATTTGGGAATGTCCGGCGGGCCAGATTGAAAAGCTTAACGGGCCCCATGCGGACCCCGGGCCCTTAATTTGCCCAGGTCTGTTTTAGATGGACAAACACTTTCAAGCGTAAAACATACATGGAGAATGTCTGCAACTTGTGGATGACAATAATTCATTATTACTCTTATTAGTTATAATTACAGATGTCCGATAATATCGGACTGCCGATATTATCGGCCGATAAATGCTTTAAAATGTAATATCGGAAATTATCTGTATCGGTTTCTAAAAGTAAAATTGATGACTTTTTAAAACACCGCTGTACGGAGTGGTACACGGACGTAGGGAGAAGTACAGAGCAGTCATACTTGCCAACCCTCCCGATTTTCCCGGGAGACTCCCGAATTTCAGTGCCCCTCCCGAAATTTCCCGGGGCAACCATTCTCCCGAATTTCTCCCGATTTCCACGCGGACAACAATATTGGGGGCGTGCCGTCCCAGTCACATAATATCTACGGCTTTTCACACACACAATTGAATGCAAGGCATGCTTGGTCAACAGCCATACAGGTCACACTGAGGGTGCCCGTATAAACAACTTTAACACTGTTACAAATATGCGCCACACTGTGAACCCACACCAAACAAGAATGACAAACACATTTCGGGAGAACATCCGCACCGTAACACAACATAAACACAACAGAACAAATACCCAGAACCCCTTGCAGCACTAACTTTTCCGGGACGCTACAATATACACCCCCCGCTGTCCCCTACCCCCCCACCACCTCAACCTCCTCATGCTCTCTCAGGGAGAGCATGTCCCAAATTCCAAGCTGCTGTTTTGAGGCATGTTAAAAAAAAATAAAAAAAAAATATGGCAGTGCCATGTTGGCATTTTTTTCCCTAACTTGAGTTGATTTATTTTGGAAAACCTTGTTACATTGTTTAATGCATCCAGCGGGGCATCACAACAAAATTAGGCACAATAATGTGTTAATTCCACGATTGTATATATCGGTATCGGTTGATATCGGAATCGGTAATTAAGAGTTGGACAATATCGGAATATCGGCAAAAAAGCCATTATCGGACATCTCTAGTTATAATTAATTAAAATAATAGAGTATATGTTTACTGCCATCTACTATCTACATTCAAGTGTGTGTGTGGTATAAAACGAGTAAACCATCAATACAGTATTTTAATTTATTTTTTACATTTCTGTTGAATTGATGTGCTTTTTGTGGTTCAGGTTAAAAGGAACACTTTAAACATTGATAACACTTTCATAAATTCCACGTTCTTGTAAACAAAAGCCCTGCAGGGAGTGATTACGTAATGATGTTTCAATGTCAACAACAATGTAACACGCATGAGTTCAACACCAAACCACAAGATTTTTAAAGATTTTAACAGACCTCCAAAAAAGCTGTCGACCCACCCGGGATACTTCAAATGCAGCTACTGCCATCTTGTGGAGTTCGTAAAAAAACAACATCAGGAGTTTGCCTACGGCCACGGCTGCTTATGTTTGGCGACTATATAGAACAGGGGTCACCAACGCGGTGCCCGCGGGCACCAGGTAGCCCGTAAGGACCAGATGAGTAGCCCGCTGGCCTGTTCTAAAAATAGCTCAAATAGCAGCACTTACCAGTGAGCTGCCTCTATTTTTTAAATTGTATTTATTTACTAGCAAGCTGGTCTCGCTTTGCCCGACATTTTTAATTCTAAGAGAGACAAAACTCAAATAGAATTTGAAAATCCAAGAAAATATTTTAAAGACTTGGTCTTCACTTGTTTAAATAAATTCATAGTTTTTTTTACTTTGCTTCTTATAACTTTCAGAAAGACAATTTTAGAGAAAAAATACAACCTTAAAAATGATTTTAGGATTTTTAAACACATATACCTTTTTTACCTTTTAAATTCCTTCCTCTTCTTTCCTGACAATTTAAATCAATGTTCAAGTAAATTTATTTTTTTATTCTAAAGAATAATAAATACATTTTGATTTAATTCTTCATTTTAGCTTCTGTTTTTTCGACGAAGAATATTTGTGAAATATTTCTTCAAACTTATTATGATTAAAATTTAAAAAAAAATATTCTGGCAAATCTAGAAAATCTGTAGAATCAAATTTAAATCTTATTTCAAAGTCTTTTTAATTTCTTTTAAAAATGTTGTTCTGGAAAATCTAGAAGAAATAAGGATTTGTCTTTGTTAGAAATATAGCTTGGTCCAATTTGTTATATATTCTAACAAAGTGCAGATTGGATTTTAACCTATTTAAAACATGTCATCAAAATTCTAAAATTAATCTTAATCAGGAAAAATTACTAATGATGTTCCATAAATTATTTTTTTAAATTTTTCAAAAAGATTCGAATTAGCTAGTTTTTCTCTTCTTTTTTTCGGTTGAATCTTGAATTTTAAAGAGTCGAAATTGAAGATAAACTATGTTTCAAAATTTAATTGTCATTTTTTTTAGTGTTTTCTCCTCTTTTAAACCGTTCAATTAAGTGTAAATATCATTAATTATAAATAATAACAGAGTTAAAGGTAAATTGAGCAAATTGGCTATTTCTGGCAATTTATTTAAGTGTGTATCAAACTGGTAGCCCTTCGCATTAATCATTACCCAAGAAGTAGCTCTTGCTTTCAAAAAGGTTGGTGACCCCTGGTATAGAAGAACGTGTACAGTTTGTTCTTCATTTCCCCGCTGGTTTAACATAGAAATACATTTATTTTGCGCGGACTTGTGTTTTTGCAGTGTACATGGTGCGTTTTATCCTCTTTCTGACATTTTTATCCCCCCCCCAAAAAAAGGTTACAATGGAAAGCACCAGTTGTCGTGCTTTCTGCGGTCAATGTGTCGTTACGGACTTTGGCTTGGATGCATGGCTTCGCAGTATTTATGACCTTATCTGCCGGCTATTTTACTACTCTCACTCTCGTGCCACGCCACTCTTTTTACATTACGAACGCTCTTTTTTATATTTATATAATATATATCGTTTGTGCCACCTATCCAAAGATGCCACGCACGGGTTTGGTTGCTGTTTTTTGGCACGCTGGGTGTGCCGGAAACCTTCACAGGGCATGTCGGAGAAGACCTTATTTCACCACCGTGAGGATACTCGATACTTTTTGTGGATGTTGTGTCGCTTTAATTAGATCAGTAGCAGGACAATACTTCCTCTTGTTCCCCGTCCTAACTGGATCCCTGCTGGGAGCTGCCGGTTTGCTCCACGAGTTGGACTTGAACAGCTATTTTTTCTTTGCCTTTTCCCTCTTTTTAACCCTTTCATTAATACCTTGAGAGTCAATATGACGCAGGTACAAAACCCAAAACCAGTGAAGTTGGCACGTAATAGGTAAATAAAAACAGAATACAATGATTTGCAAATCCTTTTCAACTTATATTCAATTGAATAGACTGCAAAGACAAGATATTTAACCTCTTAAGGCCCAAGCTGTTTGTTTACATGCTTTTTTTATTTATCTTTGCTATTTGGGCTTATTGGACCCTAATTAGAATAAAAACTAAGAATCATCTTTTGATATGATGTACTTAGTCCATAAGTACACAAACGTGTACTTCATGTTTAGTGACATGCTAATTGTTATTTTTACACTTTTCTTTTTTCAAATTCCATTGTATGTTATACTCTTCTGACACCACCAGATGGCAGTATAAGTGTCCACATAAGTGGCCATAAGACCCCAATTCAGTAATGTACACAATTTTGGAAATAAGAGCTAAAAGGTGCTGTTCACGCATGTGGCCACTAAGGCCTTTTAATGTTCGAACTGAGAAACAAACATTTTTTTTTGCAAATAATCATTAACTTAGAATTTAATGGCAGCAACACAGGGGAATTTTTACCACTGTGTTACATGGCCTTTCCTTTTAACAACACTCAGTAAACGTTTGGGAACTGGTGAATGAAAAGATGAATGACGGGTGGTGGTCGGAGGGGCCGTAGGCGCAAACTGGCAGCCACGCTTCCATTAGTCTACCCCAGGGCAGCTGTGGCTGCAAATGTAGCTTACCACCACCAGGTGTGAATGAATGATGGGTTCTCGCTTCTCTGCAAAGCGCTTTGAGTGTCTAGAAAAGCGCTATATAAATGTAATCCATTATTATTAACTTAGGAGACAAATTTTTAAAGCTTTTCAGGTGGAATTCTTTCCCATTTCTTGCTTTCTGGGTGTTGTTGATAAATGGCTTTGGCTTTGCATAGTAGAGTTTTAACTTGCACTTACAGATGTAGTGACGAACTGTAGTTACTGACAGTGGTTTTCTGAAGTGTTCCTGAGCCCAAGTGGTGATATCCTTTGCACACTGTGTCAGGTCCAAACACTGATGACATCTATTAAACAGACAAAGAAGCAAGGAATTAAACAGAGACAGAATTAAATTTGGCTCAATTGAGGAGAAACGTCTGGGCTGTACTCTTTTACAGTGTCCCACCACGCTCTGACGAAAGATTGTACGCCTCCTCTTTTATTTGGACTTTCCCTGATTACATGGCAACGGCTGTTTCTAAGGGAGGGGGGTCGTAAACAGCCATCGCCTTTGGTTACAAAACAGTTCAAAGAAAAGGTGCCTGGAGGGGAGTCAGGTCCTGCTTCCTCTCCGCTTTGTAGATCTCGGGTTAAGACAAAATCTTCCCGTGGATTACAATACATCAAAGAAACCCACACCTTCATGTCGCTTCCCATCCTACACAGTGGAGTTTTACAAGCCTTTTGCTTGGTAGGATCAAAGACAGCTTTTGTCCTCTTGGCAACACAAAGTTTTGTGATAACTTAGATACAATTATTCTGACACACTGATGTCGCTTTTTGATGCAGTACCGCCTGAGGAATCGAATATCATCGCTTACGTGCAGTGATTTCTCCAGATTCTCTGAACCTTTTGGTGATATTACAGACCGTAGATTGGGAAATCCCTAAATTCCTTGCAATAGCTTGTTGAGAAATGTTGTTCTTAAATTGTTTCTAAACTGTTGGACGATTTGCTCAGGCATTTGTTGACAAAGTGGTGACCCTTCGCCCCCATCCTTGTTTGTGAATGACTGAGCATTTCATGGAAGCTGCTTTTACACCCAATCATGGCACCCACCTGTTCCCAAATAGCCTGTTTCAACTGTGGGATGTTCCAAATAAGTGTTTGATGAGAATTCCTCAACTTTCTCAGTCTTTTTTGCCACTCGTGCCAGCTTTTTTGAAACATGTTGCAGGCATCAAATTCCAAATGAGCTAATATTTGCAAAAAATAACAAAGTTTTCCAGTTCGAACGTTAAGTATCTTGTCTTTGCAGTCTATTCAATTGAATATAGGTTGAAAATTATTTGCAAATCGTTGCATTTTGTTTTTATTTACCATTTACACAACGTGCCAACTTCACTAGTTTTGGGGTTTTGTACAATCAACAAAGTTCCGAGCCTGTTTTGTACTTCAGCCTGTGTACTATAAGAAGACACATGTGCACAATTTGAAAAGATGTAAACAAACGGTAATGTGAGATTAATAATGTTACCCACATGTGTTAAACATACTTAGCCAATAAATCTGATTCTGGTTTGAATATCAGTGGCGCCCCCTATGGGGAGGGGTCAAAAGTTGTACAATCTATGAAGCAAGGGGTGCCCACACTTTTTCTGCAGGCGAGCTACTTTTCAATTGACCAAGTGGAGGGGATCTACCTCATTCATATATATCATTTATATTTATTTATTTATGAAAGAGACATTTTAGTTAACAAGTTAAAGGTGTTTAATGATTTAAAAAAAGCATGTTTAACACATATAGATTCCTTTCTGTCATGAAGACAAGAATATAAGTTGGTGTATTACCTGATTCTGATGACTTGCATTGATTGGAATCAGACAGCAGTGATGATAACTGTCAGGTGATGACATCTATTAAACAAGACAAGAAGCAAGGAATCAAACAGAGACAGAATTCAATTTGGCTCAGTGAGGAGAAACGTGTACATCTGTACCCTTGCACAGTGTCACTACGCTCCGCCGAAAGATTGTGCGCCTCCTCTTTTATTTGGACTCTCCCGGATTACATGGCAACAGCTGTTTCTAAAGGGACGGGGGTCGTAAACAGCCATCGCCTTTGATTACAAAAACAGTTCAAAAGAAAAGGTCGGTTCAAAGAAAAGGTGGTAAAAGAGTTCAAAGAAGAGGTGCCTGGAACTTGGGCAGATCCTGCTTTCTCTCCGCTTTGTAGTTCTCGGGTCAAAACAAAATATTTCTGTCACATCAAAGAAACAGAACACCTTCGTGTTGCTTCCCATCCTACACAGTGGAGTTTTACAAGCCTTTTCTTGGTCGGATCAAAGACAGCTTTTGTCTTCTTGCCGGGAACTCATGGCAACACAAAGTTTTGGGATAACTTAGATACAATAATTGTGACAATAACGTCCACTTTTTCAAAATGGAGGAGAAAAAAAAAGTCCTCCCTTCTGTCCTATGCCACATGAAAGTGGTTGCTTTTTGCCATCTTATTTGTCCAGCTTCCATACTCCTTTTTATACACTTTACAAGAGATACATCGGCGGCAAACTCCGTAGCTTGCCAGCTCGTGCACGCCAGCTTTCCGAGACTTTTATTTTGTTAGCGCAGGCAGGATGAAGCGGGGCTTTTATTGTGAAGACAGGAACTGTGCAGTCGGTAGGGATGATGTTCGAAACCGGTTCTCCCGGTTGTTGGATAAGAAAAGAACCGTTCGATAAGAAAAGAACCGATTCCACAGACTCGAATCCATTTTTGAGAACCGGTTCCCGTTATCGAAGCCACTATAGTAAAGGAAAAGAGTTGGTTCTTTATTGGAATCCCTGGGAACGAATCCCGTCCCACAAGAAATGCCCTGTGGGACATCACAGGAAATGACGTAGCTCAGCTACGTCATTTCCTGTGATGTCACACAAGCAGAAAAAATAAGGGACAAAAAAAAACGCCTCAAGGAATGGCTATTCACCTATAGCAGGGGTCGGCAACCCGAAATGTTGAAAGAGCCATTTTGGACCAAAAATACAAAAACAAAAAAGTTAAAAGCCATATTACATACAGACAGTGTGTCATGAGATATAAATTGAATTAAGATAACTTAAAGGAAACTAAATGACCTCAAATATACGCACAAATGAGGCATAATGTAGCAATATGTACATATAGATAGCCTAAATAGCATGTTAGCATCGATTAGCTTGCAGTCATGCAGTGACCAAATATGTCTGATTAGCACTCCACACAAGTCAATAACATCAACAAAACTCACCTTTGTGCATTCATGCACAACGTTAAAAGTTTGGTGGACAAAATGAGACAAGAAAAAAAAGTGGCATAAAACACGTCCTAGAAAGTGGGAGAAAGTTCTACATGTAAACAAACTACGGTGAGTTCAAGGACCGCCAAAATTAGTAGGACAAAACGTCGCTCGCCAAATACTCGAATCAGTGAAGCATGTTTAATATAAACAGTGTGCTTTGTAACAATTAGGGAGGTTTGTGTCATGTTTGTCCTCCTACAGAAACCATATTAAAACAAAAAAAAAATTTTTTTCCCCTCATCTTTTTCAATTTTTCATACATTTATGAAAAAGCCCCAGAGAGCCACTAGGGCGGCGCTAAAGAGCCGCGAGTTGCCGACCCCTGACCTATAGTGATCACAGAGACAGGTTGTTTTTGTGTTACTGTATATATTAGTTTTTCTGAAAAATCCCACTTAATATACATTGGGTAACAACAGTCAATATTTATTTTATTTTTTTAGGGTTGGTAACAGTCAATATTTATTTATTTTGTATTTTTATTGTTTTTCTTATAAAATAAAAGTGAGCTTTTGTTATACCAAATATTGTGTTTTTTTTTTCCATATACAACAACTTATCTGGATTCGATAAGAGAATCGATAAGGAATCGGTTCGATAAGAGGATTCGATAATAGGCTCGAACTCGATCATTTCTTATCAAACATCATCCCTAGCAGTCGGTCTTTAGAGTTTTGACAACAGGTACGGCGCGAGAGTCCGTTGAAATAAAAAGTGTTTCTCGCCTTCCTGTCGGTCGTTTTTTCTTAATAATGAGCTCACAGGACCCTCGGGTGCCGTGAATGTCAATCAAG
Organism: Entelurus aequoreus; assembly: GCF_033978785.1. Lineage (NCBI taxonomy): Eukaryota > Metazoa > Chordata > Actinopteri > Syngnathiformes > Syngnathidae > Entelurus > Entelurus aequoreus. The sequence goes on from NC_084751.1 coordinate 198,539, forward strand.
TGACGTCTTGGTGAAGATTGATGATCGCAAATTTCGGTGCGGCGTCTTCAGTAATGTGGACGCCGTATGGATCCGTTGTGGTGAAGAAGGAGCTGAGCCGGAAGGCAAAGCTCTCAATTTACCGGTCGATCTACGTTCCCATCCTCACCTATGGTCATGAGCTTTGGGTTATGACCGAAAGGACAAGATCACGGGTACAAGCGGCCGAAATGAGTTTCCTCCGCCGGGTGGCGGGTCTCTCCCTTAGAGATAGGGTGAGGGACTCTGCCATCCGGGGGGAGCTCCACATGGAGAGGAGCCAGATGAGGTGGTTCTGGCATCTGGTCAGGATGCCACCCGAACTGTTTAGGGCACGTCCGACCGGTAGGAGGCCACGGGGAAGACCCAGGACACGTTGGGAGGACTATGTCTCCCGGCTGGATCTGGGAACGCCTCGGGATCCCCCGGGAGGAGCTGGACCAAGTGGCTGGGGAGAGGGAAGTTTGGGCTTCCGCTTATCCGACCCGACCTCAGATAAGCGGAAGAAGTCTATTTTTTTAATGGCTGGCTGGCGATGGACTGGCACACCCTCCGGTAGCTGGTGATGCACTTAAGGGGCATCCCTGATTTAGACGAATGCTTGAACATTTTCAATTGTGTTCAGATTTTACACACTCGTCAGTCCCCGGAAGGTGCGTGCCATGTATCTTGTTGGTTTGGCTGAACACCTGTGGGTGTTTATTCGTCTGGCGCAATTGAGCTGTGTGAGAAATTTCAAGTCAATTTCCCTTATAATAACGGCACCGCCATGTGTGCGTTTGTCCGAAAAAAATACGAGCAGAGGCAACACTGTAAAGTTAAAGTACCAATGATTGTCGAACACACACTAGGTGTGGCGAAATGATCCTCTGCATTTGACCCATCACCCTTGATCACCCCCTGGGAGGTGAGGGGAGCAGTGAGCAGCAGCGGTGGCCACGCCCGGGAATCATTTTTGCTGATTCAACCCCCAATTCCAACCCTTGATGCTGAGTGCCAAGCAGGGAGGTAATGGGTCCCATTTTTATAGTCTTTGGTATGACTCGGTCGGGGTTTGAACTCACGACCTACCCATCTCAGGGCGGACACTCTAACCACATTGAGTCGACTAATATTAATATAATAATAATTTTTTGTTAAGTACATAACTCCACATGTGTTCATTCCTGGTTTTGATGCCTTCAGTGACAATCTACAATGTAAATAGTCATGAAAATAAATTGAATGAGGTGTGTCCAAACTTCTCATTCAATTTATTTTCATGACTATTTACATTGTAGATTGTCACTGAAGGCATCACAACTATGAATGAACACATGTGGAGTTATGTACTTAACCAAAAAAGGTGAAATAACTGAAAACATGTTTTATATTCTAGTTTCTTCAAAATAGCCACCCTTAGCTCTGATTACTTTTTTGCACACTCTTGGCATTCTCTCCATGAGCTTCAAGAGGTGGTCACCTGAAATGGTTTCCACTTCACAGGTGTCATAGTTGTGATGCCTTCAGTGACAATCTGCAATGTAAATAGTCATGAAAATAAAGAAAAGGCATTGAAATGAGTCAAAACTTTTGGCCTGTACTGTACATATTAGTCGACTCAGTGGCCTAGTGGTTAGAGTGTCCGCCCTGAGATCGGTAGGTCGTGAGTTCAAACCCCGGCCGAGTCATACCAAGGACTGTAAAAATGGGAGCCGTTACCTCCCTGCTTGGCACTCAGCTTCCGGGGTTGGAATTGGGGGTTAAATCACCAAAAATTATTCCCGGGCACGGCCACTGCTGCTGCTCACTGCTCCCCTCACCTCCTAGGGGGTGATCAAGGGTGATGGGTCAAATGCAGAGGACTTGTTTTATCAAATAAAGTGTATGAAACAGGGAAGCATGATAACTTTCATAGTCCAAACTACAAAAGTTAACACTTGTACATGGATAAATGTGACACATGAGCAGAATAAACAAGCTCGCCTTGGCAAGCTAACATGCTACGCTAACTAGCCTTTTTTTTTTTTTTTTATGAATAATATTATCACAATCCTCTTTGTGTTCCATGACCACAACACTGTTTACATTTTATTTGCATCGCTTTTTTTTTTGGTATTTAAGTGCCTTAATCCCCGCTTTAGCTGTTAGCGTCATCGTAGGCTTAGCGGTTAGCATTACTCACACCCTCACCCGGAAACACACCTCAGTAGAAATCCTAACCTGGCACACATAATGTATGCAAACACTCCTATATACTCAACATATACACTTTGTCATGGACGTCCATTGTGGGACTATTGTATTGTTTGATGTTGTTGATGACACTTTCATGGGTTTCAAGCTGGCTGAAGAACCTTTTATTTGTGCTTTCAAGCTGGGACGCAGGTGTGTACAGGTACGTCTGTCTGGTGGACGATACAAAAAAGTACTCCTTATTAAGTTAACCGCCAGTGACAATCCGACTTAAAAAGGCATATATTAGAAGTCCAAAATGTGAAATTACAGAGCACAAGTGGGCTGAGTGGCATTTATCAAACGCACCGACCTGAGTGCTCTGGTATTGTTTTTTTGTTTTTTTGACTCTTCACAGTGTTCATTGTTTACATTTGTTTTACAACACTGTCCAGTCTAATGTTTATTCTGAAAATAAACCATTGGAATCAGATGAAAAAAAGGCTGTAAAAGCTTGCAAATGTGCTTTTTGTTTTTTGTTTTTTTGACATACAATGACTTTATTCAAGCATTAGAATCTACAATTTTAATAAATGAACATATAAATTAACATCTTCCAGAAATGTACTTGTAAATTAAATTGTAGCGTTCTTTTATGTACAGTAATGCACTATTAAAACAGTGGAAACTCAGACGCCAGAATTTTACCGTAAAAATAAAAGTCGTACCGTTTTTTAATTTACAGTAATGCACTGTAAAAACTCGATTTTACGGTAAAACAAAAATGGCAGCTCAGTCGCCATAATTTTACAGTAAAAACAATGGCAAAGTCAGTCGCCGGAATTTTACTGTAAAAATTAAACTTGTACGGTTTTTCAATTTTACAGTAAACTGGCATTTCAATTGCCCAAATTTTACAGTAAAAATAAGTGGTACCGTTTTTTAATTTACAGTAATGTACTATTAAAACAATGGAAACTCAGTCGCCGGAATTTTACGGTAAAAATAAAAGTTGTACCGTTTTTCAATTTACAGTAATGCACTGTAAAAACTCGATTTTACGGTAAAACAAAAATGGCAGGTCGGTCGCCATAATTTTACTATGTTTTACAGTAAAAACAATGGCAAACTCAGTCGCCGGAATTTTACTGTAAAAATAAAACTTGTACCGTTTTTCAATTTACAGTAGTGCACTGTAAAAACATGCATATATTTTACAGTAAACTGGCATTTCAATTGCCCAAATTTTACAGTAAAAATAAGTGGTACCGTTTTTTAATTTACAGTAATGTACTATTAAAACAATGGAAACTCAGTCGCCGGAATTTTACCGTAAAAATAAAAGTTGTACCGTTTTTCAATTTACAGTAATGCACTGTAAAAACTCGATTTTACGGTAAAACAAAAATGGCAGGTCGGTCGCCATAATTTTACTATATTTTACAGTAAAAACAATGGCAAACTCAGTCGCCGGAATTTTACTGTAAAAATAAAACTTGTACCGTTTTTCAATTTACAGTAGTGCACTGTAAAAACATGCATATAATTTACAGTAAACTGGCATTTCAATTGCCCAAATTTTACAGTAAAAATAAGTGGTACCGTTTTTTAATTTACAGTAATGGACTATTAAAACAATGGAAACTCAGTCGCCGGAATTTTACTGTAAAAATAAAAGTTGTACCTTTTTTCAATTTACAGTAATGCACTGTAAAAACTAGATTTTACAGTAAAACAAAAATGGCAGCTCAGTTGCCATAATTTTACTATATTTTACAGTAAAAACAATGGAAACTCAGTCGCCGGAATTTTACTGTAAAAATAAAAGTTGTACAATTTTTCAATTTACAGTAGTGCACTGTATAAACATGTGTATATTTTACAGTAAACTGGCATTTCAATTGCCCAAATTTTACAGTAAAAATAAGTGGTACCGTTTTTTAATTTACAGTAATGCACTATTAAAACAATGGAAACTCAGTCGCTGGAATTTTACTGTAAAAATAAAAGTTGTACCGTTTTTCAATTTACAGTTACGCACTGTAAAAACTAGATTTTACGGTAAAACGAAAATAGCAGCTCAGTCGCCATAATTTTACTGTAAAAATAAAAGTGGTACCGTTTTTACATTTACAGTAATACACTGTAAAAACAAGCACATTTTACAGTTGACTGGTATCTCAGTTGCTAAAATTTTACTGTAAAAATAAAAGCGGTGCCGTTTTTCAATTTACAGTAATACACTGTAAAACAACTGTACATTTTACAGTTAAAAACAATGTCAGTTCAGTCGCCAATTTTAGTGTACAAAAACAGTGGTGCCTTTTTTTTCTTTTAGTAATGCACTGTAAAATCAATGTCCATAGATTTTACAGTATAAAAAAAAAAAGCCAACTCAGTCGCCAAAATTTTACTGTAAAAAAATAACATTAGTATCATTTTTCCATGTACTGTAACAACAACTGTAGATTTTAGGGTAAAAAAATTAACTAGAAACTCAGTCGCCAGAATTTTTCTGTTAAAATAGCAAAGGCACTATTTTTCCATTTACAGTAATTTACAGTAAAACAATTGTAGATTTTTATTTTAAAAAACACTGGCCACTGACTCCCCAAAATGTACTGTAAAAAATAATAGTAGTACCGTTTTTTTCTGTGTACAGTTATGTACTGTAAAAACAACTGTAGATTTTAGGGGGGAAAAAAAAACCTACAAACTCAGTCGCCAGAATTTTACTGTAAAAATAGCAATGGCACTATTTTTTCCATTTACAGTAATGCACTGTGAAATAATTTTTTGTAAAAAAAAAAAAAAAGGCCATTCATTCGCCAGAATTTTACTTTAGAAAGTACAGTTTTTCAGTTTACAGTACTGCACTGTAAAAACTAGATTTTACGGTAATACAAAAATGGCAGCTCAGTCGCCATAATTTTACTGTAAAAATAAAAGTGGTACCGTTTTTCCATTTACAGTAATGCACTGTAAAATCAATGACCCTAGATTTTACGGTTAAAAAAAAAGGGCAACTCAGTCGCCAAAATTTACTGTAAAAAATAACAGTAGTACCATTTTTCCATGTACAGTTATGTACTGTAAAAACAGCTGTAGATTTTAGGGTAAAAAAATAAACTACAAACTCAGTCGCCAGAATTTTACTAAATAGTAGTGGCACTAGTTTTCCATTTACAGTAATGCACTGTAAAACTATTTTTTGTAAAAAAAACAAAAAACTGGCCACTCACTCGCCAGAATTTTACTGTAAAAATACCATCTACAGTAATGCCCTGAAAAAAAAAGCATATATTTTACAGAAACTGGCATCTCAATTGCTGAAAAATTTCTGTAAAAATACAATTGGTACCGTTTTTCTATTTACAGTAATGCACTGTAAAAACAAGCACATTTGACAGTTAACTGGCATCTGTTGCTAAAATCTTACTGTAAAAATAAAAGCTGTGCCGTTTTTCCATTTACAGTAATGCACTGTAAAACTATTTTTTGTAAAAAAAAAAAAACTGGCCACTCTCTCGCCAGAATTTTACTGTAAAAATCCCAGTTTTACCGTGTTTCCATTTACAGTAATGCACTGTAAAACAATTTTTTGTAAAAAAAAAAAAACTGGCCACTCACTCGCCAGACTTTTACTGTAAAAATAACAGTTGTACCGTGTTCCCATTTACAGTAATGCACTGAAAAAACAAGCATATATTTTTACAGTAAACTGGCATCTCAATTGCTGAAAATTCTCTGTAAAAATACAATTGGTACCGTTTTTCAATTTACAGTAATGCACTGTTAAAACAACTGTAGATTTTACGCTAAAAAAAATAAAAAAAAATAAAAAAAAAGGCAGTTCAGTCGCCAGAAATTTACTGTAAAAATACAGAAACAGTTGTACTGTTTCACAATTTACAGTAATGCACTGTAAAAAATTTAAAAAATTTAAAAAAATCTGCAAAATTCTAGCGACTGAGTTGCAAGGTTTTTTTTACCGTAAAATGTACAGATTTCTTTTGACAGTGTATATAATTGTTTTTTTACGTATTGAAATTGTGAATCTGTAGTGGCGTTGTGGACGGCAGACTTTGGACATTTCTGGGTTAGAGAGAGAGAGAGAGAAAGTCTTATTGAGTTACTGTCATTAAGTCATTGCAGCTGACATCTGAAGAACATCTTCCACTAGCAGGAAAACATCTTTCACTTCCACTTCAGCTTCTTTCCTGATTCAAGCCGGCCTGAAAAGACTGAGAAGTTCGTAGAGGACGTCTCATCTACTCCACGACAGTAAGTTGCATTTTGCATTTTTTACCACACACTTGGACTACTAACAGGACTTAAGTCTTTAACCTTGAACCGAAGACTAGTTTTGAATTCAAGCCTGTGGTGCAGCCAGCAGATAGTTGTTGTTTTTTTATAATTGGAATGTGAAAAAGAAAAAAGAACAATTTAGTTGTTTCGGTTTGTTTTTTGCCAAATAAATACCATTATTATTTCTCAATTAAGATGTCAAATTATAGTTATTTACTTGATTGTCGCTGTTAGAATGTTATGTTTTAAATTATTTTGAAAAAGAACAATTTAGTTGTTTCAGTTTGTTTTTTGCCAAATAAATACCATTATTACTTCTCAATTATTAAAATGTCAAATTAGTTTTTTAATTGATTGTTGCTGTTAAAATGTTTCTAATTATTTGTGAAAAAGAACAATTTAGTTTTTTCAATTTGTTTTTTGCTAAATAAATACCATTATTTTTCAATTAACATGTCAAATTATAGTTATTTACTTGATTGTCGCTGTTACAATGTTATGTTTTTAATTATTTGTGAAGAAGAACAATTTAGTTGTTTCAGTTAGTTTTTTGCCAAATAAATACCATTATTATTTCTCAATTAATATGTAAAATTATAGTTATTTACTTGATAGTCGCTGTTAAAATGTTATGTTTTTAATCATTGTGAAAAAGAACAATTTAGTTGTTTGAGTTTGTTTTTTGCCAAATAAATACCATTATTATTTCTCAATTAAGATGTCAAATTATAGTTATTTACTTGATAGTCGCTGTTAAAATGTTTTGTTTTTAATCATTGTGAAAAAGAACAATTTAGTTGTTTCAGTTTGTTTTTTGCCAAATAAATACCATTATTATTTCTCAATTAAGATGTCAAATTATAGTTATTTACTTGATTGTCGCTGTTACAATGTTGTTTTTAATTATTTGTGAAGAAGAACAATTTAGTTGTTTCAGTTTGTATTTTGCCAAATAAATACCATTATTATTTCTCAATTAAGATGTCAAATTATAGTTATTTACTTGATAGTCGCTGTTAGAATGTTATGTTTTTAATCATTGTAAAAAAGAACAATTTAGTTGTTTCAGTGTGTTTTTTGCCAAATAAATACCATTATTATTTCTCAATTAAGATGTCAAATTATAGTTATTTACTTGATTGTCGCTGTTACAATGTTGTTTTTAATTATTTGTGAAGAAGAACAATTTAGTTGTTTCAGTTTGTTTTTTGCCAAATAAATACCATTATTATTTCTCAATTAAGATGTCAAATTATATTTATTTACTTGATAGTCGCTGTTAGAATGTTATGTTTTTAATCATTGTGAAAAAGAACAATTTAGTTGTTTCAGTTTGTTTTTTGCCAAATAAATACCATTACTATTTCTCAATTAAGATGTCAAATTATAGTTATTTACTTGATTGTCGCTGTTACAATATTGTTTTTTAATTATTTGTGAAGAAGAACAATTTAGTTGTTTCAGTTTGTATTTTGCCAAATAAATACCATTATTATTTCTCAATTAAGATGTCAAATTATAGTTATTTACTTGATAGTCGCTGTTAGAAAAAAGAACAATTTAGTTGTTTCAGTTTGTTTTTTGCCAAATAAATACCATTATTATTTCTCAATTAAGATGTCAAATTATAGTTATTTACTTGATTGTCGCTGTTAGAATGTTATGTTTTAAATTATTTTGAAAAAGAACAATTTAGTTGTTTCAGTTTGTTTTTTGGCAAATAAATACCATTATTACTTCTCAATTATTAAAATGTCAAATTAGTTTTTTAATTGATTGTTGCTGTTAAAATGTTTCTAATTATTTGTGAAAAAGAACAATTTAGTTTTTTCAATTTGTTTTTTGCTAAATAAATACCATTATTTTTCAATTAACATGTCAAATTATAGTTATTTACTTGATTGTCGCTGTTACAATGTTATGTTTTTAATTATTTGTGAAGAAGAACAATTTAGTTGTTTCAGTTAGTTTTTTGCCAAATAAATACCATTATTATTTCTCAATTAATATGTAAAATTATAGTTATTTACTTGATAGTCGCTGTTAAAATGTTATGTTTTTAATCATTGTGAAAAAGAACAATTTAGTTTTTTCAGTTTGTTTTTTGCCAAATAAATACCATTATTATTTCTCAATTAAGATGTCAAATTATAGTTATTTACTTGATTGTCGCTGTTACAATGTTTTTTTTAATTATTTGTGAAGAAGAACAATTTAGTTGTTTCAGTTTGTTTTTTGCCAAATAAATACCATTATTATTTCTCAATTAAGATGTCAAATTATAGTTATTTACTTGATTGTTGCTGTTACAATGTTATGTTTTTAATTATTTGTGAAAAAGAACAATTTAGTTGTTTCAGTTAGTTTTTTGCCAAATAAATACCATTATTATTTCTCAATTAAGATGTCAAATTATAATTATTTACTGGATTGTCTCTGTAAGAATGTTGTGTTTTTAATCATTGTGAAAAAGAACAATTTAGTTGTTTCAGTTTGTTTTTTGCCAAATCAATACCATTATTGTTTTTCAAATTATAGTTATTTACTTGTATGTTGCTCATACAATGTTATGTTTTGGTTACTATTTGTGAAAAACAACAATTTAGTTATTTCAGTTTATTTGCCAAAGAAACCATTATCATTTCTCAGTTAAGGTATCATAATATAGTTACTTACTTGAATGTCGCTGTTAGAATTTAGTTTTTGATTAATTGTAAAACATTTAAAATTTAGTTGTTTCAGTTTTTTATATGCCAAATAAATGCCATTGTTATTTCTCAATTAAAATATTAAAATACAGTTATTTACTTGAATGTTTCTGTTAGAATGTTATGTTTTTGATTGCTATTTGTGGAAAAAGGACGATTTAGTTGGTTTGACTTGTAAATAACATAATCAAAAAAAAAAACATTTTTGTTTTTATTTGAATGTCAAAACAGAAAAGCAACATTGTTCTTGGCAAATTAAGTTACGTGGATCCAGATGAATGTCATAAAATGTGGTTCAGAGGAAACTGGATATTAGTTCAAGAAACTATGTAAAAAGGGGGGATTCAAAAAGTCTTTTGAGATATGTTTAATTAAATGTTATTTCATTAATTACATTTTATTTTATTTTTTGTGAAATAATAATATTGCCATTGAGCACAAGATAGTTCACTGGAGATATGTATGTATTTTATGTACCACATTGGTGATGTGGAGCTGACTGTGACATACTCGATAAACACAAACTGTTAAAAAGTTATGTAGAGTATTTTTATTTGTAAAAAAAAAATAGCTGATATTTTTTCTTGTTACAGAAATGTGGGTTATTTAGTTGAATGTCTAAACTATGGAATTCTCTTTAGAATGAGATAAAAGATTGTAGAAATATATTCCAATTGAAAAAAATATATAAAAACAGAACAATAAGATCATATGTTTACATTTTGCTTTATATTTATTATTTTACTTATTTTTTGTCTGGTTTTATATTTGTTTTGTATTATCCCGTGAGGTGTATATTATTTTTTGTTCGGTTTGTACTTCATGAAGTTTTTGCACTTGTTTTTTTTGTGTGTTTTTTGTTTGTTTTCATTATATTTGGATGTATTTGTTTGGTATTATTTGCTTGTGAATCTGGGCTATCCATTAACTACTTATTATGTTGAAGGGGCAGGAAATATAAGATTTTCTTCATTCTTCCTTCTCGAGCATAGGTGTGTAAATATGTGTTTTGTTGTTAGAGTTTAATTGTCTATTGATCAAAAATGCACATCAATGAAGGAGATGAATAAAAAATGAATTTAAAAAAATGAATGAAAAACAGAAAAAATATCGTAAGCCAATAAAATGTTGTGTTTTGGGTTACTATTTGTGAAAAAGGACTATTTAGTTGTTTTGGTTTGTTAGTTGCCAAATAAACTACATGATTATTTCTTATATTAGATGTCAAATCATAGTTATTTACTTCAATGTCCAATGTTAAAATGTTATGGTTATTTGGGGAAAAATTAGTTGTTTCCGTTTATATTATTATTTCTTGTCCAAGACAACAAATTTAGGTCTACACAGAAAAAAACATCGTTAGCTGATGGAATGTTGCGTTTTTAGTTATTTTTTGTAGAAAAAGGACTATTTAGTTGTTTCGGTTTATTTGCCAAATAATGTTATTACTTATTAAATGAGATGTCAAATTATAGTGACTGTATTTACTTGAATATTGCTGTAAAAAAATTGGGATTTTGGTTATTATTTGGAAAAAAATGACAATTTAGTTGATTCAGTTTGTTAGTTGCCAAATAAACTACATGATTATTTCTTATATTAGATGTCAAATCATAGTTATTTACTTCAATGTCAATGTTAAAATGTTATGGTTATTTGGGGAAAAATGTGTTGTTTCCGTTTATATTATTATTTCTTGTCCAAGACAACAAATTTAGGTCTACACAGAAAAAAACATCGTTAGCTGATGGAATGTTGCGTTTTTAGTTATTTTTTGTAGAAAAAGGACTATTTAATTGTTTCGGTTTATTTGCCAAATAATGTTATTACTTATTAAATGAGATGTCAAATTATAGTGACTGTATTTACTTGAATGTTGCTGTTAAAAAATTGGGATTTTGGTTATTATTTGGAAAAAAATGACAATTTAGTTGATTCAGTATGTTAGTTGCCAAATAAACTACATGATTATTTCTTATATTAGATGTCAAATCATAGTTATTTAGTTCAATGTCAATGTTAAAATGTTATGGTTATTTGGGGAAAAATTTGTTGTTTCCGTTTATATTATTATTTCTTGTCCAAGACAACAAATTTAGGTCTACACAGAAAAAAACATCGTAAGCTGATGGAATGTTGCGTTTTTAGTTATTTTTTGTAGAAAAAGGACTATTTAGTTGTTTCGGTTTATTTTCCAAATAATGTTATTACTTATTAAATGAGATGTCAAATTATAGTGACTGTATTTACTTGAATGTTGCTGTTAAAAAAATTGGGATTTTGGTTATTATTTGGAAAAAAATGACAATTTAGTTGATTCAGTTTGTTAGTTGCCAAATAAACTACATGATTATTTCTTATATTAGATGTCAAATCATAGTTATTTACTTCAATGTCCAATGTTAAAATGTTATGGTTATTTGGGGAAAAATTAGTTGTTTCCGTTTATATTATTATTTCTTGTCCAAGACAACAAATTTAGGTCTACACAGAAAAAAACATCGTAAGCTGATGGAATGTTGTGTTTTTAGTTATTTTTTGTAGAAAAAGGACTATTTAGTTGTTTCGGTTTATTTGCCAAATAATGTTATTACTTATTAAATGAGATGTCAAATTATAGTGACTGTATTTACTTGAATGTTGCTGTTAAAAAATTTGGGATTTTGGTTATTATTTGGAAAAAAATGACAATTTAGTTGATTGAGTTTGTTAGTTGCCAAATAAACTACATGATTATTTCTTATATTAGATGTCAAATCATAGTTATTTACTTCAATGTCCAATGTTAAAATGTTATGGTTATTTGGGGAAAAATTAGTTGTTTCCGTTTATATTATTATTTCTTGTCCAAGACAACAAATTTAGGTCTACACAGAAAAAAACATCGTAAGCTGATGGAATGTTGTGTTTTTAGTTATTTTTTGTAGAAAAAGGACTATTTAGTTGTTTCGGTTTATTTGCCAAATAATGTTATTACTTATTAAATGAGATGTCAAATTATAGTGACTGTATTTACTTGAATGTTGCTGTTAAAAAATTGGGATTTTGGTTATTATTTGGAAAAAAATGACAATTTAGTTATTATTAATTCTTGTTCAAGACAAAAAATATATGTATAATTTAGGTTTAACAATCCAATAAAGTTATAAATGATATTATCACAGACATTTCTATATTTGTAATTGTTGTACATGCTTGTACTGTATATACAGTTAAACTGTATATACAGTGCTTCCGGAAAGTATTCACTGCTCTTCAATTTTTTTCCACTTTTTGTTATGTTACAGGCTTATTCCATAATGGAATAAATCCATTTTTGCCCTCAAAATTCTACACACAATACCACATAATGACAATGTGAAAAGTTTAGATTTTTTAGCCATTTTTTTGTAAAAAAAAAGAAAAGAAAAAAGTTTGCCAAAAATGCACCTGAAAGTCTCTCAGACCATGAGAAACAAAATTCTCTGGTCTGATGAGACAAAGATTGAACTCTTTGGTGTGAATGTTTGGAAGAAACCAGGCACCGCTCATCACCAGACTAATACCACCCCTACAGTGAAGCGTGGTGGTGGCAGCATCATGCTGCGGGGGTGGCTTTCAGTGGCAGGAACTGGGAGACTAGTCAGGATAGAGGGAAAAATAAATGCAGCAATGTACAGACACATCCTGGATGACGCTTTCCATCCCATCCGATGGGGCTTGAGAGTTGCGATGCCGAGCTGGTGGCATTCAAAAATACTTGAGGCTGTAATTGCTGCCAAAGGTGCAACAACAAAGTATTTAGCAAATGCTGTGCATACTTATCTACATGTGATTGGGGACGGCGTGGCGCAGTTGGGAGAGGGTTCTTGGTTCGATCCCCACCTTCTACCAACCTCGTCACGTCCGTCGTGTCCTTGAGCAAGACACTTCACCCTTGCTCCTGATGGGTGGTGGTTAGGGCCTTGCATGGCAGCTCCCGCCATCTGTGAATGAGGAAATAGTGTCAAAGCACTTTGAGTACCTTGAAGGTAGAAAAGTGCTATACAAGTATAAACCATTGTCATTATGGGGTATTTTTTGTAGAATTTTGAGGACAAAAATGAATGTATTCCATTTTGGAATAAGGCTGTAACGTAACGTGTAGAAATTGAAGCACTGTATATACAGTATTATATGTAGTGTTGTTAAAACTAGTGTTGCATAATAAATCATATTTACATTTTGGTGAAATATAACAACTGTGTATAACATCATTCTGAAAATAGCTTATATATTTATTCTATTATAATTACACCTCCATGGAGAAGTTTGATGTTACAAGTTCACACAGGTAGTGGTAATACTACAACAACAACAACAACAGCAGCTAAATGCATGACTAGTTTGAGTCAGATGTTCTGTTTGGTGGATTTCCCAGAATGCAACGGGACGCTTAAAATTAGAATCAGCGTCATTAGCTAAGTATGTTTAACACATAAGGAATTTGACTCGGTAGTCTATGCTCTTTGTGCAATGCAATAATAAATAAATACATGAAAAACGCAGCAATTACGAAAGTTCTTGTTTTTTCATTACAACAAATATATTACCTGGTTGCCGAGGAGCCACTTTATTGTGTCCCCAACAATAACTCAGGAGCACAACACATCATGTCTCAGTCACTACACAAGTACAAAACCCAAAACCAGTGAAGTTGGCACGTTGAATAGACTGCAAAGACAAGATATTTAACGTTCCAACTGGTAAACTTTGTTATTTTTTGCAAATGTTAGCTCATTTGGAATTTGATGCCTGCGACATGTTTCAAAAAAAGCTGCCACAAGTGGCAAAAAACACTGAGAAAGTTGAGGAATGCTCATCAAACACTTATTTGGAACATCCCACAGGCGAACAGGCTAATTGGGAACAGGTGGGTGCCATGATTGGGAATTACCCAATACTTTGCTGATTAATAGTACCACACAATGCACACTTTCTTCACAATAGATCAGTGGTTCTTAACCTGGGTTCGATCGAACCATAGGGGTTCGGTGAGTCGGCCTCAGGGGTTCGGCGGAGGTGAAGACACACCCGACTCATCGTGTGAATAAAAAGCGGATTATGCATACCCCCAAATAATGTTCCCTCTATTTTTCCATACGCGCGAGGAAACGCAAAAACTCCTTGAGCATTCAGTGGAGCACATGTGACAACATCAGACGTGCACACCAGCAGCACACCCGTCCCAAACCTGACTAAATAACAAGTTAAATGTTTTATTATTATAATCAAACGACAGCAGTCATTTCCATGAGATTATTTTCTAATAGAAGTGTTTTGGCCCACTTACAATGACAATAACAAAAAATATTGTTTTTCATGAACTGTGTACTAGTATTATATATCTGGGTGGTGGTCCTGCTTTGGAAATAATGTGTATCCCTTTCAGATATCACATTTAGTTCCCACTAAAACATTCACATGTTGCACAATGAGATGTAAACATGGGATCATGTGTACATTCCTGTAACTTTCTGCTTGTGAAATATATCTTTATTAGTGTGTGACTGTGAGTGTGAATGTTGTCTGTCTATCTGTGTTGGCCCTGCGATGAGTTGGCGACTTGTCCAGGGTGTACCCCGCCTTCCGCCCGATTGTAGCTGAGATGGGCTCCAGCGCCCCCCGCGACCCCGAAGGGAATAAGCGGTAGAAAATGGATGGCTGGATAGTATTTACTTAATATAATAACGTAATTTCATGATTAATATTTATAAATTAAGATTAAATTAAGAAAAAAACATTTTATTTTTCACTAAAGAAGGGTTCGGTGAATGCGCATATGAAACTGGTGGGGTTTGGTACCTCCAACAAGGTTAAGAACCACTACCAGTGGTTCTTAACCTGGGTTCGATCGAACCCTAGGGGTTCGGTGAGTCGGGCTCAGGGGTTCGGCGGAGGTCAAGACACACCCGACTCATTGTGTAAATAAAAACTTCTCCCTATCGGCGTATTATGGATACGGCAACAGCTGACTGGTTTGCAGGTGTGTAATTTGTTGTGAGTTTATGCACTGTGTTGGTTTTGTTGTTTGAACAAGGTGATGTTCATGCACGGTTCATTTTTTGCACCAGTAAAAAAACATGGTAACACTTTAGTATGGGGAACATATTCACCATTAATTAGTTGCTTATTAACATGCAAATTAGTAACATATTGGCTCTTAACTAGTCATTATTAAGTACTTATTAATGCCTTATTCGGCATGGCCTTATTATAACCCTAACCCTCTAACCCTAACCAAAAAACTCTAAATTAAGTCTTTGTTACTTAGAATATGTTCCCCATACTAAAGTGTTACCAAAAACATATAACTGAAAAAAAAAAAACATTTTATTTTTCAGTAAAGAAGGGTTTGGTGAATGCGCATATGAAACTGGTGGCGTTCGGTACCTCCAACAAGATTTAAGAACCACTGCTCTAAACCATAACCAAGCATGCATCAATATAGCTCTTGTCTCAAAGTAGGTGTACTGTCACGACCTGTCACATCACGCCCTGACTTATTTGGAGTGTTTTGCTGTTTTCCTGTGTGTAGTGTTTTACTTCTTGTCTTGCGCTCCTATTTTGGTGGCTTTTCTCTTTTTTTGGGTATTTTCCTGTAGCAGTTTCATGTCTTCCTTTGAGCTATATTTCCCGCATCTACTTTGTTTGAACAATCAAGAATATTTCAGTTGTTTTTTTATCCTTCTTTGTGGGGACATTGTTGATTGTCGTGTCATGTTCGGATGTACATTGTGGACGCCGTCTTTGCTCCACAGTAAGTCTTTGCTGTCGTCCAGCATTCTGTTTTTGTTTACTTTGTAGCCAGTTCAGTTTTAGTTTCGTTCTGCAAAGCCTTCCCTAAGCTTCAATGCCTTTTCTTAGGGGCACTCACCTTTTGTTTATTTTTGGTTTAAGCATTAGACACCTTTTTACCTGCACGCTGTTTCCGACATCTTACAAAGCAATTAGCTACCGGCTGCCACCTACTGATATGGAAGAGTATTACACGGTTACTCTGCCAAGCTCTAGACAGCACAGACACTCAACAACAACACATAATTTGCGGACTATAATTACTGGTTTGCAAAAAATATTTTTAACCCAAATAGGTGAAACTAGATAATCTCCCACGGCACACTAAACTGTATCTCACGACGCCGCGGCACAGTGGTTGAAAAACACTGTCTGCGGGCCTTGACTTTGACAATATAGGAACTAGATGAAAACTCTATTTTAATTCAAAAGATCATGGGAATGTCCGAAGTGTGCCTCCTGCCTTGTTTATTTGGGCCCCGGACACATCGTAAAAATACAATAAAAAAATACTAAAAAGTAACGTAATGATAAAATAATGTTCAAACTAAAACCACTGATAATACACTTTGTCACAATTTTCCTTTAAATATAAAGTCTCAGCTTATCTACATGGCTTGCTTTTAAATACGCAGCTCTTGTGGGGAAATGTGGACACCTCCTCAGGTTCTTCATGTCATGTTTAAGTCAAACATGTGGTGTTTGTATCACAGACATGTGTTACTGGCATCATCATAGTCAGACGTGTCATCATACACTTTCAAACTATAAGGGCTGCCATCTTGCTATTCAACATCTAACAGCATGCCTTCACAAATGTCCGATTCAAAGTACCAGTAAGTCTCATTGTGTTTTTGTCTAGTCAGCTATTTATTTACTATGCTCTGAGCTTTTTCTTCTGGGGGTTTATTATCGTCCACAACATCTCATTTCCAGCATACAATATGGTTCCACAGAGGTCTTGTCGGTGCAAAGTCGTCATTAGGACCAGACTAATGGATTGTGCACTCAAAGTCACAAGTCTCCCATAAAGCTGTTTGCCATTCGCAAATGAAGAACCGAGAGAGAGAGAGAGAGAGAGACAGAGAGAGAGAGAGAGAGAGAGAGTTAGCCTGGAATTAGTCTGTTCCAGGGTCAAGATGTCACCCACAGTTAGTTGCAACACACAAAGACAGTTTGCTCTAAAGCAGGCCTGGGAAATTCTTTTGACTCGGGGGGCCAAATTTAGAGAAAAAAATGTGTCTGGGGGCCGGTATATCTGATTTTTTTAGGAACACTAATACAAAACCTCACAATAATGTCTGACTGAAAGCTAAAAACTAGGGATGTCCGATAATATCGGCAAATGTAATATCGTAAATTATCGGTATCGGTTTCTAAATTATCGGTATCGGTTTCAAAAAGTAAAATGTATGACTTTTTAAAACGCCGCTGTGTACACGGACGTAGGGAGAAGTACGGAGCGCCAATAGACCTTAAAGGCACTGCCTTTGCGTGCCGGCCCAGTCACATAATATCTACGGCTTTTCACACACACAAGTGAATGCAAGGCATACTTGGTCAACAGCCATACAGGTCACACTGAGGGTAGCCGTACAAACAACTTTAACACTGTTGCCACACTGTGAACCCACACCAAACAAGAATGACAAACACATTTCGGGAGAGCAACCGCACCGTAACACAACATAAACACAACAGAACAAATACCCAGAACCCCTTGCAGCACTAACTCTTCCGGGACGCTACAATATACACCCCCTGCTACCCCCTACCCCCCTCCCCCCCATAACCGCCCACCTCAGGGAGAGCATGTCCCAAATTCCAAGCTGCTGTTTTGAGGCATGTTACAAAAAAAAATGCACTTTGTAACTTCAATAATAAATATGGCAGTGCCATGTTGGCATTTTTTTCCCTAACTTGAGTTGGTTTATTTTGGAAAACCTTGTTACATTGTTTAATGCATCCAGCGGGGCATCACAACACAATTAGGCATAATAATGTGTTAATTCCACGACTGTATATATCGGTATCGGTTGATATCGGAATCGGTAATTAAGAGTTGGACAATATCGGAATATCGGATATCGGCCAAAAAGCCATTATCGGACATCACTACTAAAAACATTATGTCAGACCGCCTTAAAAAACGGAATGGGATTGTACAATTTTTTTACTGAATGAGACACCCAGAATGTACATGAAAATAAATAATGGGGGATTTACAATATTAACTATGAAGGATAAAACACTGAATATTGACAACATATGAACGTCACACCCCCTCTCCATCCACATATTTTACAACCAAGCAAAACACAAACAAAATGCAACAAACTCAGCGAAATATGAACGCGAAGGGTAAAAAAAAACCCCAGCTACAATCTGATATATCTGATACATCACTTAGCTTTAGAACTTTCTTGTAAAAATCTCCTTCCGCGTCTGTCCCTGACACCCACATTTCAGGCTGACCACTCTGGAAACTGCTTGGTGCCTCGTCTGAGCTGCTGTGACTTACCATAGTAACCAGTAGGGTTGTACGGTGTACCGGTATTAGTATAGTACCGCAATACTAATTAATCATATTCGGTACTATACCCCCTTTGAAAAGTACCGGTCCCTCCACCCCCCCGTCGTCGCCAAGTCGTGACATGGTTTAACGAGCAGAGGAGCATGTTCGGCAACACACAATCACAGAGTACTTACAAGCAGACACAGTGTGGAGACAGAAAAGGGAGAACGGACGCATTTTGGCTTAAAAAGTAAAGATAAAGGTGAACTTATAACACTGAAACGCCCTCAGGAAGAGGTGCTTTAAGACACGGCTAGCTAAAGTCCAGCCGCGGTCTGCAGTGTTTTAGCTACTTCTAAATCACTAATCCTCATCTCCATGGCGACAAATAAAGTACGTTTCTTACAAGTATCATCACTGCAGGACCAGGAATAGCTAAACATGCTTCACTACACACCGTAGCTCACCGGTGTCACAATGCAAACAAATGCCATGGGTGGATCTACACCTGACATTCACTGTAATGATACCAAGTACAGGAGCGTATCTAGTCGATACTACTATGATTATGTTGATATTTTTTTGGCATCACAACATCTTTTGTTTTCTTAAAATGTATATTATGTTTATAAAGTCAGGAAATACGTCCCTGGACACATGAGGACTTTGAATATGACCAATGTATGATCCTGTAACTACTTGGTATCAGATTGATACCCAAATTTGTGGTATCATCCAAAACGAATGTAAAGTATCAAACAACAGAAGAATAAGTGATTATTACATTTTAACAGAAGTGTAGATAGAACATGTTGAAAGAGAAAGTAAGCAGATATTAACAGTAAATGAACAAGTAGATTGATAATTCATTTTATACCACTTGTCCTTAATAATTTTGACAAAACAATAGAATGATAAATGACACAATATGTTACTGAATACGTCAGCAGACTAAATTAGGAGCCTTTGTTTGCTTACTTACTAATAAAAGACAAGTTGTCTGGTATGTTCACTATTTTATTTAAGGACAAACTTGCAATAAGAATGAGCAGTTTAATGTACTGTAAGATTTTTTTGTTAAAATAAAGTCAATAATGCAATTTTTTGTGGTTCCCTTTATTTAGAAATGTATTTAGAAAAGTATCGAAAAGTACAGAAAAGTATCAAAATAATTTTGGTATCGGGACAACACTGGTAACTAGTATATCATGCAAAAGCGCAGATTCCAATCATTGAAATACTTTGTATAGTTCAAGTCATTTGATTTTGGGAATGTTTGGCGGGCCAGATTGAAAAGCTCAACTGTTACTGTCCACTGTTACCATAAATGAAGTAACATGAAGTAGTGGGACAGGAGGACATAAACGTTGTCAACACTAGCATCACAATGTGCGCTACAACACTGACATTATGTTCACAATTATTAACATTTTAGCCGTTTAGCCAAAAATGATCAAACTTAGTCTCCTCGTCTTTAGCCGGCTGGATGGATAGTTGGCAGAACTCTAGGCCTTGTTTTAAGATGTGTAGCAAAGCCTGTGGAAGGCAGTTTTTTGTTTTTCGCCTCGTCTCTCAAAGGTGGAGCACCAAGATTTTTACTAGTGATGGTGCTATAAACAGGCCTGAAGGACAAATATTTATCTTAAAAAGTACATTTTGCGTAACAGCAACAAGCTTGCATCGCCTACCTGTGGTTTATGTTGTGTACTGTTTGGTCCTGACCTAAAAATACACATCAGGACTTTAGAGTCAGCTGAGTTTTTGTTCTAATCTCCGGTCTCTCATCCATCATGTCTGTGCTCTCGTCAAACCTCAGTTAAATTCCCAATGACCTTTTGCGACACTGTAACCAAAACAATCGAGGGGACAAACACGCTGTGCCCTGCGGTCCAGTCCGGTCCTCTGACATTGTCAACTGGCTGACCTCTTATCTCACGTGTCTGCTTTCTTTTACGGCCTCCTGACTCACTGGCCGTCCGACTAATTATAGAACATTCCTGCCATACAGAATGGGAGAAGATAGATAGAAAGGGTGTGAGGAATATACCAAAATAGAGTTCAAGATGGTTTAAAGATAGCTGCAGCATGTTCATGTGGGACATTAAGGACAAGCCATCCTTCTGTTGATATCTACTTCTGCTGATGTGTCTTTCTTATTGTACGACAGAACTATGGGCCAGAAGGTGGAGAAGATGCAAGATACAGACAAAGAGGAACCATGGGAAGGTATGGCTGCTGCGGGACGTATGGACCCCCAAATTGAGCAGCCAATCGCAGGTCTCGGTCAAAGGGATCGACCTCTGATAGTCGCAGGGGGTGGAGACGAGGAGAGACGGCCTGACACTGGAGCTACAGAGTACTCAAAGACCAGACAGACTTTGGAGAGAACCTCTCCTAGCAAGGACGGTAGTAAAACTATGGATGAGGAGCAAGCTGGCAGACGTACGGTTGATGCAAGAGTCTTATGTGAGCTTCCGAACGAGGGGGACTGTCTAGTCCTGGATGGGAACAAAACCAAATCACCTGTCAAAAATAGAGCTGAGGAAGACACTACGCAACCATCCAGGAATTGCCTACCAGAGAACTTTGAATTGACAGACAGCAGGTGTCCACACTCCGACAGTGACTTGCGAAACACAGCAAAGGAGGCGGACCTCATGATGGTGACGAGAAATGAATCAAATTGTGAACGGAGTCACTCGGAAACTATAGCAACGCCGGATTCAGGGTCTTATGCACCGGAAACCCAAGAGGACAGGTTCACCAGTGCTGTCTCCAATAGAGCAAACGCAGTGGCACACAGTTTGGGAACAACAAAACCCTTGAAAGACCAGAGACCTTGTCCAAAACCGCAACCGGAACAGGACAGTCGCGCTGATTCCAATGAAGACTGCGATGGAATGTCACATTGTGCCCACTTGAGAAAGGAGAGTGATCCTGTAC
>NC_084751.1:225000-297500 GCF_033978785.1 Entelurus aequoreus
CGTATTTATAATATTCTAAACAATATAAGTCAACTTGTTTTATTTTTAGCGTTATAATTATTCTGGTTTGGAGAATACAAAATAGGTTTTGAGTCTTATTTTCAAAATTATAACACCGCCCTTGTCTTCAATCAACCGGTTACGATATGAGTTAACAAACGCTCCCTAGCATTGTGGTAGCTAATGTATGCTAATGCCAGCTAGCCGCTATTGTTGTAGCCAGGTGCAGATGTTGCCTGCACATCTGTTGGGCAAACGTTGTCCTGCAAAAACGAAAAACTGATTGATTTAAGTCAAGAGGGAGTCCTAAATGTCCCTGCAAAGTTGGACTGACAAGAGGGTTCATTTAAATCTCGGGTGTCAAACTCATTTTAGATCGGGGGCCACATGGAGAAAAGTCTACTCCCAAGTTGGCCCGGACTGGTAAAATCACGGCACGATAACTTAAAAATAAAGACAACTTCAGATTGTTTTCTTGTTTAAAAATAGAGCTAGCACATTCTGAAATTGTACAAATCATAATGTTGTTGGAGGTTTTTTTACACTTACCGTATTTTTCGGAGTATAAGTCGCTCCGGAGTATAAGTCGCACCGGCCGAAAACGCATAATAAAGAAGGAAAAAAACATATATAAGTCGCACTGGAGTAAAAATCGCATTTTGGGGGGAAATTTATTTGATAAAACCCAACACCAAGAATAGACATTTGAAAGGCAAATTAAAATAAATAAAGAATAGTGAACAACAGGCTGGAGTGTATGTTATATGACGCATAAATAACCAACTGAGATTGTGCCTGGTATGTTAACGTAACATATTATGGTAAGAGTCATTCAAATAACTATAACACATAGTGTTATTCCCCCAGTTATACATGCTATACGTTTACCAAACAATCTGTCACTCCTAATCGCTAAATCGCATGAAATCTTATACGTCTAGTCTCTTACGTGAATGAGCTAAATAATATTATTTGATATTTTACGGTAATGTGTTCATAATTTCACACATAAGTCGCTCCTGAGTATAAGTCGCACCCCCGGCCAAACTATGAAAAAAACTGCGACTTATAGTCCGAAAAATACGGTACATGGCGGAGCAGGCGGAAGACGGTAGATTTAAGAACTACCACAATGGCTGCGATGGCGGAAGAAGGCTGCAGCAGAAAAGGGTCCCCAGTCGTCTTGGACTCCATGCCACTGGACCCTGACCCGATTCTGTCAAGGATCGTGTGGTGACTGTCTGTGCACCAGTCTCCAAACGTTAAACAAAGTCACGCACAGGCATCCTCCATAAAGGGATACACCCCTACCAGGAGGATCGTCATACTCGTTCGAGTGACCGCCGATGAGGATGTTGCAGTTAATAATATTCGATCTTTATTTGTTGTTATTTATATTTTCTAAATAAGTTGTGTGATAATGTTCATCAGTCCACTCATTGGTGTTGATTTGCAATCCATCAAGATAAAAAAAATAATATCAAAACCAAATTACAGTATGTTATTTATGTAGTTTAATCATTTTCCTCGACTGATGTACTAACATGTGGTTTATTTTGTACATATGTAGCATCATCTACAAAGATACAAAGAATTGCGATTGCGACATCCAGTGGACACATTTAGAACAGCTGTTTCTTTTATTCAAAAATTTCAGGTTAATTTTTATACTTGGCAAACTCATCCCGTGGGTTGGATAAAACCTGGGCCGTACGTTTGACACCCCTGATTTAAATGGTTCCCAAATTGAACCATGTCCAATTATCTTGCAAAACATGCCTGAAAAGTAAAAAAAACAACAATGGATTATTTTTTTTTTACAGTTACTACTGATATTACGTAGTGATTTTTCTTGTCAATAACAAAAGCATGGAGGTTCGTATTAGCTGTGAGAATATGCTTGTGCTATGTCTTCTATGGCTTGCATCACGTTTTCATTGCATTGCATTCACAAGATACTAAATACACCGACTGTTTCCGCTGCAGACATGTTGCGGCGAGTTGTGCGACAGAGCAAGTTTCGCCACGTCTTCGGCCAGGCGGTGAGGAACGACCAGTGCTACGACGACATCCGCGTCTCCAGGGTAACATGGGACAGCTCCTTCTGCGCCGTCAACCCCAAATTTGTCGCCATCATCATTGAGGCCAGCGGGGGCGGAGCCTTCCTTGTCCTTCCTTTACACAAGGCGAGTCATAAAAAGTCGACTTATCACCCTATTCCCTATGTGTCAAAGTCAAGGCCCGCGGGCCAGATTCGGCCGGCGAATGAATTATATGCCCCCGGGATGATATTTGATTAGTATCGGAACCGGCCCGCAGGCCACAGCCGCCTGCTGCTGTTTTGCACGCACCAATACTCAATCAGTGTTGGTGCTATGAATTTTCAAAATGGGGTCCCAGGGGCCCCATCAAGTCATAAAAATGGGGTCCCACTTTTTTGTAACCGTTTTGAAAACAAATGATAAATGTATGCATTATCCTGTTATATCTCACATTCCATATTGTGTTTTGGAAAAAGGTTGTCATAAACCAGGGGTGTCAAAAGTGCGGCCCGCAGGTAATTTTTTAACGGCCCCACGGCACATTCTAAAAATACGATGAAGAAAAAATAAAAAACATAAAAAGTGGTATAAAAGAGCAAACAGGTGAAATGTAACAAGAAAATGTTGCATTATTTACTCTAATAACACAAAGCTGCCATGCAGGCTGTTTCTTTCTTTAAAAAAGAATAATGAATCAAAATCAATGTCATTATGAATTATTGACCTATTCAAGGCTCCATTTACTTCATATTAAATATTCCACTTTGAGATATTTTGGGGGGAAAATGTTGCATATTTTTTGGTTGCCATTTAAAAAACAAAGTTTTTTAAAGAAGGGCCTAAAACGAACAAACAAAACATAAACAACAATAAAACTTATAATTGACGGATAGATCTGAAGTTGATCTTGAGACTATTGTGGTCAAAGTTAAAAAAAATGTTGGATTTATTTTTTTAAACTTTACTGAGCAGTACCCTTTTGGATCCCCAATAATTTTAGTGGGACTTTTTTTTTTAAAGTGTCATTGCTCAAAAAAATAATGAATTAAAATCAATGTTGTTATGAGTTATTGATTTTTTTAAGACTCCAATTATTATATAATCTCAAATTTTCCACTTTAAAATTTTATTGGGGGAAAATATTGCATATTTTGTGTTTTTTTCCATAAAAAAACACGGTTTTCCTTGACAAAAATGGCATACAACTTAAATCTTTAAAAGCGTTATATTGACAGATAGACCTAATGTTGATCTAGAGATTTAAACCTTGAATAATAATAATAATACTAAATAATGACACATTTGTAATATTTTTTTTGACCAAAACCTTTTGGGGTCCCCGGGATCAAGTCTGAGTGGAGGCCTAAATGTATCTTTTTTATACATATATTGTATTGGTTTTTAAAATAAAAAATATCAAAATGGCCCCCACTTGCTTTGATTTTTCAGTGTGCGGCCCTCAGTGGAAAAAGTTTGGACACCCCTGTCATAAACGTTACTTAATTCATTAAAAAAATAGCACAAAAAAAACACACATTTTTATGCATATGTAAATGTATTCAGTTATAAATATTCATTCACTTTCTTCTTTCCTTTATGGATCTAAACTTTACCGCTGCCACTATTTTTTTCTATATTTTTATTGTAATATTTTCAGAATGTGTTTGCTCTATTTTTGTCCAAAGTAAGACAAACAAAACAATCTGAAGTTGTCTTGATTTTTTTGTTTTAATGCCATGATTTTAATAGTCCGGCCCGTTTGTGCACAGATTTTCCTCCATGCGGCCCCTGAGCTAAAATGAGTTGGACACCCCTGCCCTATTCCCTCATATAGTGTTTGACGCTGTTTGGTTACTCTTGTGGAGAGCGCATCAGGTGCACAAAAAGTATTTTAATTGGTCATGTTTGTTTCACTCGGAATAAGTCCACCCTAAAATCTTCAGTAGCACTTTGTCTTTCAACGCCACTGTGACGATCAGCTTTACAGATGCCACGCCTGCTCTGAGACTACAAACCCAAAACGAAGTGACCTTAAATATCAGGTTGCTGTTATCATTGACAGCTTTGTTCAATCAATGTATCGGAGCTGATTTGCCACAGAACATGCTGATGCGAAGCGCTTTTAGACATCTGGTTTGGTGGTTGTTTTTTTTAACTTTAATATAACTATTTTGGTCTGTCCTGCTGTGTGTTACAGACTGGCCGCATAGACAAGGTCTTTCCTACAGTGTGTGGTCACACGGGTCCGGTGCTGGACATCGACTGGTGTCCTCACAACGATCTCGTCATCGCCAGCGGCTCAGAGGACTGCACCGTTATGGTAAGCCCAGCATTCACCTTGCAGCAGTCACATGACTTTTTGCGGTTATTGACTGCTTATTTTTGTGTAAGCTGTATTATAAATATGTAATTTATACACTGCAGCCAACTATTGATATTGTTATGGTTTTTAATAGGGATGTCCCAGTGCAACTTTTTCACCTCTGATATTGGAGCCTTGAGTATTGGCCGATAGCGATATTAATCACAAATCGTAGTATATATTGATTATTTTTTGTCGTGTGGAATGTTAGCAAAGGCTTAATTAGGTGATATTACTCAGAGAACAATGGTGGGTATGAAAAACACTAACCTATTTAGTATTAACCATCTGGAATGGACTTATGATGTCTTTAAGTTGAAGTGGATTGGTACTTGTTTTTTGGCAACACCTAGTGGTCACAATAGGTAAGTTGAATGATGTGGACATGTTTATTAATAGATACTTTTTATTGTGCTTCTGCCTTGGAGACTTTGTATGTGTAAGTAATATGCAACTATAATTACAGTAGAACCTCGATTTACAAACTTAATTGGTTCTGCAGCATGGTTCGCAAACTGAAAAGTTTGTATAGTACAGCATAGTTCCCCATAAGAAACAATGTTAACATGAATAATAAGTTCTAGCCTCGACAATAGTCCCTATTTTAGTAAAAAAAACTGCACACTTTGATGACACTGTTTGTGTGTAAGTGTATATATATTTGTATATACAGTATATACACACACACACACACACACATATATATATATATATATATATATATTTAAACATATACATTCATATGCATATATATACACATATATATGTGTGTATGTATACATATGAATGTGTATTTATATATTTATATTTATATATGTATGTATATGTGTTTGTGTATATACCGTATTTTTCGGAGTATAAGTCGCTCCGAAGTATAAGTCGCACCGGCCGAAAATGCATAATAAAGAAGGAAAAAAACATATAAGTCGCACTGGAGTATAAGTCGCATTTTTTGGGGAAATTTATTTGATAAAACCCAACACCAAGAATAGACATTTGAATGGCAATTTAAAATAAATAAAGAATAGTGAACAACAGGCTGAATAAGTGTACGTTATATGAGGCATAAATAACCAACTGAGAACATGCCTGGTATGTTAACGTAACATATTATGGTGAGAGTCATTCAAATAACTATAACATATAGAACATGCTATACAGTTACCAAACAATCTGTCACTCCTAATCGCTAAATCCCATGAAATCTTATACGTCTAGTCTCTTACGTGAATGAGCTAAATAATATTATTTGATATTTTACGGTAATGTGTTCATAATTTCACACATAAGTCGCTCCTGATTATAAGTCGCACCCCCGGCCAAACTATGAAAAAAACTGCGACTTATAGTCCGAAAAATTCGGTATCTATATAATATAATAAATAAATAAAATAAAATAAAATAAATAAACATTGATTGATTGATAATATGTATATATGTGTGTGTTTGTGTGTGTATATGTATATATCTGTGTGTGTGTATGTAAATGTGTGTGTGTATGTAAATGTGTGTGTGTGTGTGTGTGTGTGTGTGTATACATATATATACCGTATATATATGCACGTGTGTGTGTGTGTGTGTGTGTGCACGTGTAACTATCTCAAACCAACATACCAAGGGGGTAATAGTTCAACAATCTCTAATGTTAATGCTAATTAGACACCCAGGCGGTCATTTAGTGGTATTTTTGGGCGGCGTGGCTCAGATGGTAGAGTGTTGCAAGTTTGATTCCAGCTTCCCCCATTTTAGTCGCATGCCGTTGTGACCTTGGGCAAGACACTTTACCCACCTTGCTCCCAGTGTCACCCACACTGGTTTGCATGTTGTTTAAAAATGTAGATAATGGGTTTCACAAGATAAAGCTCTTTGAGTCTCGAGAGAAAGAGCGCTATATAAATATAATTCATTTCCCATTTGCTTTGGCAGACAATGCACCTGGTCACTATTGTAAAATAAGCGTTTACAGTGAATATATATTTGGTTTTGAATATTAGATTGTTGTAATGTTTGAGGTAGATTAGGACCAGTTAATGGACACACATGTTCTGTTTCTTCTGGACCAGGTTTGGCAGATCCCTGACAAGGGTCTGGAGTCTTCCCTCTCAGAGGCGGTGGTGGTCTTGGAGGGCCACTCCAAGAGGGTGGGCATTGTGTCTTGGCATCCAACAGCGCGCAACGTTCTGCTCAGTGCAGGTACTCTCCAAGTCAAACATTTTCCCCGGCTTTGGTGTGCCGTGCGTCCGTTCGTTTTGGCGCAGCTGAGCTCTAAATCTGTCCACTTGTCTCACTCGCTCCTTTTGTGAGCCCGAAATAAACACAACATGCCATGTTTTAATGTGTCCACTTTAGGGTGCGACAACCAGATCATCATCTGGAATGTGGGCTCGGGCGAGGCCATGATCAACCTGGAAGACATGCATCCCGACGTTATCTTTAGTGTCAGCTGGAGCCGCAACGGCAGCCTCCTCTGCACCGCCTGCAAGGACAAAAAGGTCCGCGTCATCGACCCCCGTAAAAAGAAGATCGTCGTGGTGAGTGCGGCGGAGAGGGGGGGCTCTGTGGAAAAATGTCTGCCTCTGAGCCGTGGTGGCATTGAGGCGGCAGACGTGGACGCCCGCCTGGTCTGACGAGTGCCTTTCTGTTTTTAGGAGAAGGACAAAGCCCACGAGGGAGCCCGGCCAATGAGAGCAATCTTTTTAGCAGACGGAAAGATTTTCACCACTGGATTCAGCCGCATGAGCGAGCGCCAGCTTGCGCTATGGAAAGCTGTATGTCATTTTCTCCCCCAAAAACTTTTATCCAACCTTAATAACTAAGTCTGGGAAAAGAGTGCCCCGGCCAGGACAAATTTTTTCATTTGCAAAAGACACACGTGTCCACTTGGGGGTGCTGTAGTGCAACATAGAGCCTGCTGTGATGAACATAACACATTACCCCAGGGGTCACCAACCTTTTTGAAACCAAGAGCTACTTCTTGGGTACTGATTAATGCGAAGGGCTACCAGTTTGATACACACTTAAATAAATTGCCAGAAATAGCCAATTTTCTCAATTTACCTTCAACTCTATGTTATTATTAATAATTAATGATATTTACACTTAATTGAACGGTTTAAAAGAGGAGAAAACACGAAAAAAAATGACAATCAAATTTTGAAACATAGTTTATCTTCAATTTCGACTCTTTAAAATTCAAAATTCAACCGAAAAAAAGAAGAGAAAAACTAGCTAATTCGAATCTTTTTGAAAAAATAACAAAAATAATTTATGGGACATAATTAGTAATTTTTCCTGACTAAGATTAATTTTAGAATTTTGATGACATGTTTTAAATAGGTTAAAATCCAATCTGCAGTTTGTTAGAATATATAACAAATTGGACCAAGCTATATTTCTAACAAAGACAAATCATTATTTCTTCTAGATTTTCCAGAACAAATTTTTTAAAAGAAATTCAAAAGACTTTGAAATAAGATTTAAATTTGATTCTACAGATTTTCTAGATTTGCCAGAATAATTTTTTTGAATTTTAATCATAATAAGTTTGAAGAAATATTTCACAAATATTCTTCGTCAAAAAAACAGAAGCTAAAATGAAGAATTAAATCAAAATGTATTTACTATTCTTTACAATAAAATAAAAAAAATTACTTGAACATTGATTTAAATTGTCAGGAAAGAAGAGAAAGGAATTTAAAAGGTAAAAAGGTATATGTGTTTAAAAATCCTAAAATCATTTTTAAGGTTGTATTTTTTCTCTAAAATTGTCTTTCTGAAAGTTATAAGAAGCAAAGTAAAAAAAATAATGAATTTATTTAAACAATTGAAGACCAAGTCTTTAAAATATTTTCTTGGATTTTCAAATTCTATTTGAGTTTTGTCTCTCTTAGAATTAAAAATGTCAGGCAAAGCGATACCAGCTTGCTAGTAAATAAATAAAATTAAAAAAATAGAGGCAGCTCACTGGTAAGTGCTGCTATTTGAGCTATTTTTAGAACAGGCCAGCGGGCTACTCATCTGGTCCTTACGGGCTACCTGGTGCCCGCGGGCACCGCGTTGGTGACCCCTGCATTACCCCAACAGAACGGGCTGCAAACAGAAAGATTGAATGATGCTAAATGCATTTTGGGCCTGATCTGCTCTGATCCAAATAAGTTCTAAATAGCGTGCATAAGGTAAAAAATTGCGAGCACTACTGCAGGGGATCTACTCAAGGTTTGCGTGTATCAAAACACGTGCAAACTTGATAGCGCACGCAAAGCTGATCCACTAATCTTTTGTATTTGGGTCTTTTAAGCATACTTGCCAACCCTCCCGATTTTTCCCGGGAGACTCCCGAATTTCAGTGCCCCTCCCGAAAATCTCCCAGGGCAACCATTCTCCCGAATTTCTCCCGATTTCCACCCGGACAACAATATTGGGGGCATGCCTTAAAGACACTGTCTTTAGCGTCCTCTACAACCTGTCGTCACGTTCGCTTATCTTCCATTCAAACAGCGTGCCGACCCAGTTACATAATATATGCGGTTTTTTCACACACACAAGTGACTGCAAGGCATACTTGATCAACAGCCATACAGGTCACACTGAAGGTGGACGTATAAACAACTTTAACACTGTTACAAATTTGCGCCACACTGTGAACCCACACCAAACAAGAATGACAAACACATTTTGGGAGAACATCCACACTGTAACACAACAGAACAAATACCCAGAATGCCTTGCAGCACTAACTCTTCCGGGACGCTACAATATACACCCCTGCTACCACCAAACCCCGCCCCCCCCTAACCCCGCCCACCTCAACCCCCCATCTCCCGAATTCGGAGGTCTCAAGGTTGGCAAGTATGCTTTTAAGTGTGCCAAATACAGAGCACAATCCATTTGCAGAATATATGCTGATCATCAGAAAGCCCCACAGCACTGAGAGGAGGAGATGCAAATATCATTATTCAGCACTCGCAATGTGATTTATCAAGGCTGCTGGTGCTATTTTGCATCTTTAATGAGTACATCTGAAATCTTTATGCAAACTGGCACAGTTACGCGCACGGCTGTGAGAAAGGAAGTGATCGTACTGCAAAGACAGAGACGACGGACAGAGAATTCTGTGTGTGTCAACATATTTGGACATAGCGTCTATTTAGCAATATACTTGTATTCAATTTATGCGTATTGGTGTATTGGCGTTTTTCTCCATGCTGTTAGTTTTTTTATTTCGGAAATATATTAGAATATGTCTTCGGTATGAAAAACGTCTTGCAATAAGCATTTCCTTGCGTTTGGATCATTCCAGACGCATAAATGCAATGCAGGGTTGTGATAGTCCACCGCCTCCCTGCAGAGTATCAGCATGCTCAAAATAGTTTGTTGTGTATAAATTGTGTTTTATATTGCAGAAAATATGCTACAAATAATAGATGTGTTATTGTGCACACAGTTTGGAGTGCACAATAACATGAATGTGGAGGGAAATGAGTGTTTCCCTGGCACCAGCCAGTTGTACATGCAAAAACCTCATCTAAATAGAGCGGTCAGCATCCCTTTTGCACTTATTGTCAATTGTACACATAGTTTTAGATCAACCGCAACACGCCCACTAATAGTGCACGCTATTTTCTAGTCGGCATACGCTGTTTAGCGCATGGTATTCGGATCTTAGTAGATCAGGCCCAATTGATAACAAGTGCAAAAGTGGAGTAGACCTCCCCATTCAAATGAGGTTTTTGCATGTACTGTATAGGGCCGCGCCCATGGAGACACATTTCCGTCCACATTCATGACATCATGGTCTAACCTGTGCTGTTGCAGAATATGCAGCACACAAATATAATATGTACCACCTTTTCTGGTGATACAGAGAAGTGCGATCTAAACAACAGAATCTACTTTTAACCTACCAGACAAAAGAAAATGCATTTTTCATTAAGCTTTTTTCATACGAAAACAAATATGAACCGCATTAGGAAAAAATTAAAGACACTAAAACGAATACATTTGTATTCATTTTAATTAGCCCCTTAAGTCATCCAGCAGCTATAAAATGATACTGCTGAATTTGTGCGGAACTCTGCCAGTTGGCAGGTACTTTTTAAATACCCACGCAAAACAGCGACCACAGTTTCAGTCTAGATCGGACCTGGGCCAATTAAGGCCCGGGGGCCACATGCTTAAGCTTTTCAATCTGGCCCGCCGGACATCCCCAAATAATTGTTTTCGATCTTTAAGATGGAAAGTGTAGCTGCCATTATGATATGCAGTGATGTTTTCTAATGACCGTAAGTCTTCAACTATATCAAGTATTTCAATGTTTGGAATCTGCAATTTTGCATGATATACTAGTTACTATGGTAATCTAATTAGTTACTATGGTAATCTAACTAGTAACTGACTGTTTCCATAGCGGCCAGCCTGAAATGTGGGTGTCAGGGACAGACGCGGAAGGAGATTTTTACAACAAAGTTACAAAGCTTAGTGATGTATCAGATATATTAGATTGTAGGTGTATTTATTTTTGTTTTTTCGCGTTCATATTTCGCTATGTTTGTTGCATTTTTAGTGCGTTTCGCTTGATTGTAAAATATGTGGATGGAGAGGGGGTGTGACGTTCATATGTTGTCAATTTTCAGTGTTTTATCCTTCATAGTTAATATTGTAAATCCCACATTCTTTATTTTCATGTACATTCTGGGTGTCTCATTCAGTAAAAAAAATGTAAAATTCCATTCCGTTCTTTAAGGTGGTCTGTCATAACGTTTTTAGCATTTAATCAGACATTATTGTGAGGTTTTGTACTAGTGTTCCTAAAAATAAGATATACCGGCCCCCAGAGACATTTTTTTTTTCCAAATTTGGCCCCCCGAGTCAAAATAATTGCCCAGGCCTGGTCTAGAATAGATTAATCACATTTGCGAGCACTAAAATATTATGTTTGCATCTCCTCCCGGTATTGCGGGCGTTCTGATAATTATGTGCTAAAGACATGCTCAAACCAATCCAATGTAGGTCGATTTATGCCAAACTATTTGACAGCAACATATTAACATTGTAATGAT
Organism: Entelurus aequoreus; assembly: GCF_033978785.1. Classification (NCBI taxonomy): domain Eukaryota; kingdom Metazoa; phylum Chordata; class Actinopteri; order Syngnathiformes; family Syngnathidae; genus Entelurus; species Entelurus aequoreus. The sequence goes on from NC_084751.1 coordinate 236,463, forward strand.
TGGTTAATGGGTTATACTTGCGCTTTTCTACCTTCAAGGTACTCCGAGCGCTTTGGCACTATTTGTACATTCACACACAAATTTTGTTATATATGACAACCCAAATGAGTGTGATATTCTAAAAATACACCTCATTAATAATGAAATATTTTTCTCTTTAGAAAATGCCGAGGGTCAATAAAATCGAGCTGCAGTCATTGATTGGACAGCTCTCATTTCAGAGGCCTTTATTTGTACTACTGTGTATTTGATGTACTGTTTGCTCTGGAACACTACTACGACACATGCTGGTTTTAGTTATTTACAAATAATTACAACTAATTAGTAGAACTCAGCCAAAAAAGGGGAAGTGTTTATTTGAGGCGTGGTGTTTATTTTCCTAGTAAATGCATCCAACAAGGGGTTAAAAAATGCATTAAATCCTGGCTACACTGCAAAAACTGAAATCTAAGTAAAATTAAATATTTCAAAAAAGGGTGATATTTGCTTATTTTCTGTCTGATAAGATAATTCTTCTCACTAAGCAGATTTTATGTTATAGAGTGTTTTACTTGTTTTAAGGGTTTTGGTCCTAAATTATCTCAGTAAGATATTACAGCTTGTAGCTGAGATTTTATGACCTGTATTGAGTAAAACATGCTTGAAACTAGAATATCAAGTGTTGCAAAGCTGGGTCATCAACACTCACAAGTATAAAACTGCTTTTTCAAAGTAAGAATTTCTTCAAGCATGAAAAAAAAAATCATGATGCCGAGCGCATATCATTATGTCAAGATAATGGCACTAGCATTTTCCTAATTTAAGAATATTTTTCAACATATTGTGCAAAAAGGTCTAAAAAAAATGTTATCAAGAAAAGTGCACTTGTTATTAGTGAGAATATTCTTATTTTATGGTATTTTGGGGTTCATTGAGGTTAGCTAATTTTACTTGTTTTGGAAAGTCTTGACAAGCCGAATTTTCTTGTTGTATTGGCAGATAATTTTGCTTAGTTCAAATAAAATACCCCTCATTTTTTTTCTTCTTGTTTTTGAACACTGACTTTTTGCAGTGTAGTTCAGAAGGAAATTGAACTAAAAGTAGTTGTTTTTTCTCACCAGGACAACATGGACGAGCCCATTTGCGTCCAGGAAATGGACTCCAGCAACGGTGTCCTGCTCCCCTTCTTTGACCCAGACACCAATATAGTCTACCTGTGTGGAAAGGTGAGTGTTGAGTCCTCCCCAACAGGCGTTTCTCCCTCTCCTGACAGTCCTTTCCTACTCTTCCTCAGGGCGACAGCAGCATTCGCTACTTTGAGATCACGGACGAGGCGCCGTACGTCCACTACCTCAGCACCTTCTCCACCAAGGAGCCCCAGAGGGGCATGGGGTACATGCCCAAACGTGGTCTGGATGTCAACAAATGTGAAATTGCCAGGTATGGCTGCAATAGTGTTGTTAAATTACTCCTAATAAACGCTGAACATTATAGCTAAAAAAAAAACATCCATCCATCCATTTTCTACCGGTTGTCCTTTTTGGAGTCACGGGGGGTGCTGGAGCCTATCTCAGCTGCACAGCCATACTTTGATTCAGATTTTGTTCATGTTTTTTTCAGGTTTTATAAATTACAAGAGAGAAAATGCGAACCAATCATCATGACAGTCCCGCGCAAGGTAATTGTCCTTATAAAGTGGCTAGGTGTTTTTTGCTCAACTGCAGAGAGTATCAGGCATTTATTTGATCAGAAGCCATCGTTGATATCACCTAATCAAGTCATATATGTATCATATTTTTCATAATATTAAATAATAAAATATATATATATATATATATATATATATATATATATATATATATATATATATATATATATATATATATATATATATATATATATATATATATATATATATATATATATATATATATATGTGTGTATATACAGTATATAACTTGATTCAATATCTTGTTTATATTTTATCATTATAACAAGGTGTGTCCCGATACAACTTTTTAAATACGATACCGATATTGGAGCCTTGAGTAATAGCAGATACCGATATTAAACTGGTACGATATCAGCACAAATTTATTATTTTGAAGTGTGGAATGTTGATATTGGTGGTGATATTAGTCAGAGAACAATGGTAGGTACTGTATGAAAAGCAGACTTATGCTGTCCTTAAGTTTTTATTAGTAATCAGTCACATCTAGAGATGTCTGATAATATCGGGCGACCGATATCATGGGCCGATAAATGCTTTAAAATGTAATATTGGAAATTATCGTATCGGTTTCAAAAAGTAAAATATATGACTTTTTAAAACGCCGCTGTACGGAGTGGTACACGGACGTAGGGAGAAGTACAGAGCGCCAATAAACCTTAAAGGCACTGCCTTTGCGTGCCGGCCCAATCACATAATACCTACGGCTTTTCACACACACAAGTGAATGCAAGGCATACTTGGTCAACAGCCATACAGGTCACACTGAGGGTGGCCGTATAAACAACTTTAACACTGTTACAAATATGCGCCACACTGTGAACCCACACCAAACAAGAATGACAAACACATCCGCACCGTAACACAACATAAACACAACAGAACAAATACCCAGAACCCCTTGCAGCACTAACTCTTCTGGGACGCTACAATATACACCCCCTCCTACCCCCCCACCTCAACCCCGCCCACTTCAACCTCCTCATGCTCTCTCAGGGAGAGCATGTCCCAAATTCCAAGCTGCTGTTTTGAGGCATGTTAAAAAAAAATAATGCACTTTGTGACTTCAATAATAAATATGGCAGAGCCATGTTGGCATTTTTTTCCATAACTTGAGTTGATTTATTTTGGGAAAACCTTGTTACATTGTTTAATGCATCCAGCGGGGCATCACAACAAAATTAGGCATAATAATGTGTTAATTCCACGACTGTATATATCGGTATCGGTTGATATCGGAATCGGTAATTAAGAGTTGGACAATATAGGAATATCGGATATCGGCAAAAAAGCCATTATCGGACATCTCTAGTCACAATAATTCATTAAGTTATGCTCATGTAGCAGTAGGTTGAATGGTGCGGACACGTTTGTTACTGGATACTTTGTGGTAGGCTTCTGTCTTGGAGACTGTATGTGTAAGTAATATGCAACTCTATTTATTTAATACTTGTCTTATTGACAAATGTGATGTTTTAGACTGCAATTTTGTTCAATTAATGACACTTATTGCATATATCTAGCTTGTGTGCTACGGTGTGCTTAGCTGTTATGTAGCTGCTGGTCCCATTAGCTTACAACCTACCATGGTTAGTTTTTGTATAAGAATTGAGAAAATGCAAGTAAAGACCAACCATGTGTGCTTATTAGATGCTAAGTGTCTGTATATCTTTGCACAAGTAAACACGCTGCACGACTGCTTATATCAGAGATTATTTTGGAGATTTGATCATCCAATACTTGTTTTTTTACTGCAATCGGAAGGATATTAGTTTGTGACGCACTTTCACTCACTGGTACATCTTACACTTCTTGTCCTGCGTGCTCTTCCCCAGTCGGACCTCTTCCAGGACGACCTGTACCCAGACACGGCGGGCCCGGACCCCGCCCTGGAGGCGGAGGGGTGGTTCGCCGGCAAAAACGGGGGTCCCATCCTGATCTCGCTCAAGGACGGCTACGTCCCAACCAAGGGCCGCGATCTGAAAGTGGTCAAGTCGAACGTCCTGGAGAACAAAGCGGCCACAAAGGCGGAGAACGTCTCGATCGTCCAGAAGCACGTCTCTCATGCGCCCGCGCAGCAATCGACAGTGAGTGATCTCCTAAAACACAGGTGTCAATCAAATGAAACGCGTTCGGCCCCCATGACCAAGTTCCTCAAATAACATCAGGGGCGTCAAACTTGTTTTCATTGAGGGCCACATTTCAGTATCCTCAGAGGGCCGCTTGTATCATTTATGATTATAAATGGGATTCACCTCATGATATTATTGTACAATTGTCTATGCATTTCATTATTACCGTATTTTTCGGACTATAAGTCGCAGTTTTTTTCATAGTTTGGCCAGGAGTGCGACTTATACTCAGGAGCGACTTATGTGTGAAAATATTAACACATTACCGTAAAATATCAAATAATATTATTTAGCTCATTCACGTAAGAGACTAGACCAGGGGTCGGCAACCCGCGGCTCTAGAGCCGCATGCGGCTCTTTAGCGCCGCCCTAGTGGCTCTCTGGAGCTTTTTCATAAATGTATGAAAAATTTAAAAAGATGAGGGGAAAAAAATATATTTTTTGTTTTAATATGGTTTCCGTAGGAGGACAAACATGACACAAACCTCCCTAATTGTTATAAAGCACACTGTTTATATTAAACATGCTTCACTGATTCGAGTATTTGGCGAGCACCGTTTTGTCCTACTAATTTTGGCGGTCCTTGAACTCACCGTAGTTTGTTTACATGTATAACTTTCTCAGACTTTCTAGGACGTGTTTTATGCCACTTTTTTTTCTGTTTCATTTTGTCCACCAAACTTTTAACGTTGTGCATGAATGCACAAAGGTGAGTTTTGTTGATGTTATTGACTTGTGTGGAGTGCTAATCAGACATATTTGGTCACTGCATGACTGCAAGCTAATCGATGCTAACATGCTATTTTGGCTATCTATAAGTACATATTGCTACATTATGCCTCATTTGTAGGTATATTTGAGGTAATTTAGTTTCCTTTAAGTTATCTTAATTCAATTTATATCTCATGACACACTGTCTGTATGTAATATGGCTTTTAACTTTTTGCGGCTCCAGACAGATTTGTTTTTGTATTTTTGGTCCAAAATGACTCTTTTAACATTTTGGGTTGCCGACCCCTGGACTAGACGTATAAGATTTCATGGGATTTAGCGATTAGGAGTGACAGATTGTTTGGTAAACGTATAGCATGTTCTATATGTTATAGTTATTTGAATGACTCTTACCATAATATGTTACGTTAACATACCAGGCACGTTCTCAGTTGGTTATTTATGCCTCATATAACGTACACTTATTCAGCCTGTTGCTCACTATTCTTTATTTATTTTAAATTGCCTTTCAAATGTCTATTCTTGGTGTTGGCTTTTAGCAAATACATTTCCCCAAAAATTGCGACTTATACTCCAGTGCGACTTATATATGTTTTTTTCCTTCTTTATTATGCATTTTCGGCCAGTGCGACTTATACTCCGGAGCGACTTATACTTCGAAAAATACGGTATATATTTTTTATACTACTGTTAAAAAAAAAACTTTAGATTTTGGCCACATGCTGGGAAACGCTTGCTTCTCAGATGCAAACTATGGAGGCGTGGCAGAGATTTGAATAAACCCTTTTGCCACTTTCCAAACGAGCCGTTAGGAATTTGATGCGTTAGTGACATATTTTGCCTTTGTTATGTCAGTCAATATCTCCATATATGGTAGACCAGGGTTTTTTAACCTTTTTTGAGCCAAAGCACATTTTTTGCGTTGAAAAAATGCGGATGCACACCACAAGCAGAAATCATCAATTCAAAAGTTTGGGGTCACCCAAACAATTTTGTGGAATAGCCTTCATTTCTAAGAACAAGAATAGACTGTCGAGTTTCAGATGAAAGTTCTCTTTTTCTGGCCATTTTGAGCGTTTAATTGACTCCACAAATGTGATGCTCCAGAAACTCAATCTGCTCAAAGGAAGGTCAGTTTTGTAGCTTCTGTAACGAGCTGAACTGTTTTCAGATGTGTGAACATGATTGCACAAGGGTTTTCTAATCATCAATTAGCCTTCTGAGCCAATGAGCAAACACATTGTACCATTAGAACACTGGAGTGATAGTTGCTGGAAATGGGCCTCTATACACCTATGTAGAAATTGCACCAAAAACCAGACATTTGCAGCTAGAATAGTCATTTACCACATTAGCAATGTATAGAGTGTATTTCTTTAAAGTTAAGACTAGTTTAAAGTTATCTTCATTGAAAAGTACAGTGCTTTTCCTTCAAAAATAAGGACATTTCAATGTGACCCCAAACTTTTGAACGGTAGTGTATATGTCAGAATTGCTTTCCAGCAGTCTCTGTCTCATCCGTGTGTGCGTCTCTCTGGCTCCAACTCCAACAACTTGTCTCGTCCCAGCTGCTGCTAATAAAGGCGACAGGTGATTAGACAACAAGGCCCAGCTGGGCAATCTACTCACCTGCCGCTGTCTTCGAGGCCGGTCCTTGCACACCCCGCTCCGCGGCAGCCCCGCAGGCCACGCCCCCCCTCCACATACCTCCACCGCCAGACTCAGGCCGGGAAGCTGTCCGGCCGCGCCTACTCCACCCCAGGAGGTAGTACCGGAGGGCACCGTCCGCCCACCGGAGAGTTTTCGACTGATGTATAGCACCGGGCGGTCGACGCCCCCCACAGCTGCCAGCCGACACAATATGTTACTGCATACATCAGCAGACTAATTAGGAGTCTTTGTTTGTTTACTTACTAGTAAAAGACAAGTTGTCTAGTATGTTCACTATTTTATTTAAGGCCAAACTTGTTCTTTGATTGCTATAAGAAATGTTGTGTATCATAATATTACATTTTTTTTGTGGTCCCGCTTTATTTTGAAAAGTATCAAATTTATATACACTACCGTTCAAAAGTTTGGGGTCACATTGAAATGTCCTTATTTTTGAAGGAAAAGCACTGTACTTTTCAATGAAGATAACTTTAAACTAGTCTTAACTTTAAAGAAATACACTCTATACATTGCTAATGTGGTAAATGACTATTCTAGCTGCAAATGTCTGGTTTTTGGTGCAATATCTACATAGGTGTATAGAGGCCTATTTCCAGCAACTATCACTCCAGTGTTCTAATGGTACAATGTGTTTGCTCATTGGCTCAGAAGGCTAATTGGTGATTAGAAAACCCTTGTGCAATCATGTTCACACATCTGAAAACAGTTTAGCTCGTTACAGAAGCTACAAAACTGACCTTCCTTTGAGCAGATTGAGTTTCTGGAGCATCACATTTGTGGGGTCAATTAAACGCTCAAAATGGCCAGAAAAAGAGAACTTTCATCTGAAACTCGACAGTCTATGCTTGTTCTTAGAAATGAAGGCTATTCCACAAAATTGTTTGGGTGACCCCAAACTTTTGAACGGTAGTGTATAGATTCAATTTTTTCACGAAAAGCCACTGAAGTTGGAAGTATTACTGGTGTGTGGTGTGTTTTTTCAGCAGAAGATGGAGGACAAGCTGGAGGAGATGCTCAGGGAGTTCAAGTCCCTGCGGGACCGCGTCATCCTTCAGGACCGTCGTATCGCCAGACTGGAAGAGCAGGTCGCCAAGGTCGCCATGTAAGTCGCAGATATCCCCCACACCCCCTGCCTTCCCCCTTACCAGACCGAGATTTTGCCGGCCATGACTGCAGCGAGGCCAGGTCTGCATTCCAAGATGAACATTTCCCCCCCCTCCCCCCACCACTATCACACTTTGTCTCCCCGCCCTTCACAGCTGCCGCCATGACACAAACGGAAAAATGAAGTATTTTTATTGAAAGAAAGTCTTACGTTATTTTGTTTTTGTTCTAAGTTGTGCTGAAAGGTTGTATGTAGCAGCAGTATTTCCTCTCATCTTCTTTGTGTTGCCAAATATGGATTGTGTGCAGTTTCATGCACTGCTTTTGACTTTTCTGTCCTGTTGTACATTCCAGGTCAATCTGTTTTGGGTTTTTTTTAACGTGTTTTATCTCGCCCACCAGTTAGTTCTTTGCTAAAGATCAGATTTATGAATGTGGATCTTGTCATCCTGTGGGCTTGAAAATGTCAACTTTCTTTAGAGCTGGGTGGTGTTGTTGGCAGTGGTTGGCTTTGTAAAGGTTGTAGTGGTGCCTGGTGTCACTGTTAAGGGTCAAACCATGCAAGCCTCGCCCTGTCTGGTGCGTACTCGGTGTCGGGGAGGGACCACCGCCACACACACAGCTCGTAGACGGAAAGTTTTGTGCACATAATAAAGATTTTACACTCAAAAACAAGCATTTTTTTTCTTCTTGAATACCACAAACTGCCCTCTTACTATGATGCACCTGTGACAGCCATCATAATAAACATTACAGGGGGACGGCGTGGCAAAGTTGATAGAGTGGCTGTGCCAGCAATTGGAGGGTTGCTGGTTACTGGGGTTCAATCCCCACCTTCTACCATCCTAGTCACGTCCGTTGTGTCCTTGGGCAAGACACTTCACCCTTGCTCCTGATGGGTGCTGGTTAGCGCCTTGCATGGCAGCTCCCTCCATCAGTGTGTGAATGTGTGTGTGAATGTGGAAATACTGTCAAAGCGCTTTGAGTACCTTGAAGGTAGAAAAGCGCTATACAAGTATAACCCATTTATCATTTATTTACAGCTCATTACGTCTTGCACCTTGTTGTGGCCTCAAACAAAATCAAGGCCTTTCATTGGGGTGTGAATCTTTGGGCATCTAACGTTTCGATCGGATTCCCAAAGTGACCATTCGATTCAAAATTGATTCTTAATTCAACACGATTCTTGCAATTTGTTATTTGGTAAAATAATTATAACTAGATAAGGCAATTCCTGAAGGAATTGCGTGTGAAAACTCCAATGCTGAAGTTGAAATGAAATTCTGACTGAATGTAGTATGAATGCAAGAATAGTTTGAATGTTGAATAGTCTATATTTTGAAATTGGAATGGTTTGAATCGGATAACAAATGTAAGAGTTGTGGAACTTTGAAAAATGTCCCATTCATTTCAATGGGAATTACATGAAAATTTGGGAATTCCGGGAAAAGGGCATTTTTTCGAAAATGGTAATTTAAAAAAATGTGTATGTTTTGAATGAGTTGAAATGGTGGGTGTTGGAATTTTTCAAATCGGTCGAGAAATGTTGAAGTAGTTACATTTTTAATTGAGAAATGGTATTACGGAATTTCGGGAAAACCGGGAATTTTTCCATTTCACAAAACAACGTTTTTTTGTCCTGATTAAGAGGAGGAATGATTTGACAGTGGAATGGTTGAAATGGGTTGAAAAATGTGGAAGGAGTAGTCGACAGAAAAAAGGGTGGAAATAGTTAGGGCTTTGGAAAATCCTGGAATTTTCTGGAACTTGGAAAAAATATAGTTTGAATGTCCAGGATGAGTGGAATGGTTTGAATAGGTTAAAACATTTGGAAATGGTGCAAGTTTGAAAAATGGCCAATTCATTTTAAATGGGAAAAATGTCCCAGAAAACCTGGAATTCTGGGTAATCTGGGAATTTTTGGAATTAGCCAAGGGAAAGCCCGCGATTCCCGAATAGGCTGAGCAGTTTGAAGTCGGAACGGTTTGAATCGGGTGAAAAATTTGGAAGGTGGAGCGTGCCAAAATCTGGAGAAGAAGAAGAAGTTTAATAAAAACTATGTGTGAATGCTTTGGAGCCTTCACACAATGAACAGGTTACAGGTTAGAAAAATCTTCTAGTTGTATGAAGATGGCCTAAAAACTTTTTTTTTAATGGAATCTTCTATCAAATTCAGGCATGTGATTTTTCCGTCTATAGTCAGAAATCTGTCTTATCACTGTAAATATAAAAAAATATATTTTCAGTTTTTCTTTGTTTTTTCCGACCTACAATGTGTTAAAATCTTGACCCGTCTCTTTGCCATACCTGCCAACAACTACGGTTTGATGTGTATTTCTGGTCTTGCCACCCCCTTCCGGGCAGAAGGGCAACACGGCAGTGCGGCTGGATCAAAAGAGACGTTGGGGACGCTTTGCTGAACAAAAAGTTGCTTTATTACAAGCGAGCGTCATTATACAGGACTGCAGTACCTGGAGGAGGTCAAGTCAAAAAATGTGTCTCCTAACTTGGAGAAGCCAAACCATCAGTTTTATATTCCTCCTTCCTGTCTGTGTGTGTGTGTTTTAAGTCAGGAAATTTTCTGATGAGATTTGATGAAATTTTCTGATGACATTTGACGAAATTTTCTGATGAGATTTGATGAAATTTTCTGATGACATTTGACGAAATTTTCTGATGAGATTTGATGAAATTTTCTGATGAGATTTGACGAAATTTTCTGATGAGATTTGATGAAATTTTCTGATGACATTTGACGAAATTTTCTGATGAGATTTGATGAAATTTTCTGATGAGATTTGATGACATTTTCTGATGACATTTGCCGAAATTTTCTGATGACATTTTCTGATGAAATTTTCTGATGAGATTTGACAAAATTTTCTGATGAGATTTGACAACATTTTCTGATGAGATTTGACAACATTTTCTGATGAGATTTGACTAAGATTTTCTGATGAGATTTGATGACATTTTCTGATGAGATTTGACAGCATTTTCTGATGAGATTTGTCAACATTTTCTGATGAGATTTGACATTTTGTGATGAGATTTGTCAACATTTTCTGATGAGATTTGACATTTTTTGATGAGATTTGACAACATTTTCTGATAAGATTTGACGACATTTTCTGATGAGATTTGACATTTTCTGATAAGATTTGACAACATTTTCTGATGAGATTTGACATTTTCTGATGAGATTTGACAACATTTTCTGATGAGATTTGACATTTTCTGATGAGATTTGACAACATTTTCTGATGAGATTTGACGAAACTTTCTGATGACATTTGACGAAATTTTCTGATGACATTTGATGAAATTTTCTGATGAGATTTGACGAAATTTTCTGATGACATTTGATGAAATTTTCTGGTGAGATTTGATGACATTTTCTAAAGAGATTTGACGAAATTTTGTGATGAGGTTTTATAAATTTTTTTGATGAGAATTGATGAAGTTTTCTGATGAGATTTGATGAAATTTTCTGATGAGATTTGACAACATTTTCTGATGAGATTTGACGAAATTTCCTGATGACATTTGATGAAATTTTCTGATGACATTTAATGAAATTTTCTGATGACATTTGACGAAATTTTCTGATGACATTTGACGAAATTTTCTGATGACATTTGAAGACATTTTCTGATGAGATTTGATGAAATTTTGTGATGAGGTTTTATGAAATTTTCTGATGAGAATTGATGAAGTTTTCTGATGAGATTTGATGAAATTTTCTGATGAGATTTGACGAAATTTTCTGATGAGATTTGACAAAATTTTCTGATGAGATTTGACGAAATTTCCTGATGAGATTTGATAACATTTTCTGATGAGATTTGACGAAATTTTCTGATGAGATTTGACGAAATTGTGTGTGAATGTGAGTGTGAATGTTGTCTGTCTATCTGTGTTGGCCCTGCGATGAGGTGGCGACTTGTCCAGGGTGTACACCGCCTTCCGCCCAAATGCAGCGGAGATAGGCTCCAGTACCCCCGCGACCCCGAACGGGACAAGCGGTAGAAAATGGATGGATGGATTTGACGAAATTTTCTGATGAGATTTGACGAATTTTCTGATGAGATTTGATGAAATTTTCTGATGAGATTTGATGAAATTTTCTGATGAGATTTGACGAAATTTTCTGATGCGATTTGACGAAATTTTCTGAAGAGATTTGATGAAATTTTCTGATGAGATTTGATAGCATTTTCTGATGAGATTTGACGAAATTTTCTGATGAGATTTGATCACATTTTCTGATGAGATTTGATCACATTTTCTGATGAGATTTGACAAAATTTTCTGATGAGATATGACGAAATTTTCTGATGAGATTTGACAAACTTTTCTGATGAGATTTGACAAAATTTTCTGATGAGATTTGACAAAATTTTCTGATGAGATTTGATGACATTTTCTGATGAGATTTGACAAAATTTTCTGATGAGATTTGACAAAATTTTCTGATGAGATTTGATCACAATTTCTGATGAGATTTGACAAACTTTTCTGATGAGAATTGACAACATTTTCTGATGAGATTTGATGAGATTTGACAAAATTTTCTGATGAGATTTGATGACATTTTCTGATGAGATTTGACAAAATTTGCTGATGAGATTTGACAAAATTTGCTCATGAGATTTGATGACATTTTCTGATGGGATTTGAAGACATTTTCTGATGAGATTTGACAAAATTTTCTGATGAGATTTGACAACATTTTCTGATGAGATTTGACTAAGATTTTCTGATGAGATTTGATGACATTTTCTGATGAGATTTGACAACATTTTCTGATGAGATTTGTCAACATTTTCTGATGAGATTTGACATTTTCTGATGAGATTTGTCAACATTTTCTGATGAGATTTGACATTTTCTGATGAGATTTGACAACATTTTCTGATAAGATTTGACGAAATTTTCTGATGAGATTTGACATTTTCTGATAAGATTTGATGAAATTTTCTGATGAGATTTGACATTTTCTGATAAGATTTGACAACATTTTCTGATGAGATTTGACATTTTCTGATGAGATTTGACATCATTTTCTGATGAGATTTGACGAAACTTTCTGATGACATTTGACGAAATTTTCTGATGACATTTGATGAAATTTTCTGATGAGATTTGATGACATTTTCTAAAGAGATTTGACGAAATTTTGTGATGAAGTTTTATAATTTTTTTTGATGAGAATTGATTAAGTTTTCTGATGAGATTTGACAAAATTTTCTGATGAGATTTGACAAAATTTTGTGATGAGATTTGATGACATTTTCTGATGAGATTTGACAAAATTTGCTGATGAGATTTGACAAAATTTGCTGATGAGATTTGATGACATTTTCTGATGGGATTTGAAGACATTTTCTGATGAGATTTGACAACATTTTCTGATGAGATTTGACAAAATTTTCTGATGAGATTTGACAACATTTTCTGATGAGATTTGACAAAATTTTCTGATGAAATTTGATGACATTTTCTGATGAGATTTGATGACATTTTCTGATGAGATTTGACAAAATTTTCTGATGAGATTTGACAAAATTTTCTGATGAGATTTGATAAATTTTTCTGATGAGATTTGATCACATTTTCTGATGAGATTCGACAAACTTTTCTGATGAGATTTGACAAAATTTTCTGATGAGAATTGACAAAATTTTCTGATGAGATTTGACAAAATTTTCTGATGAGATTTGACAAAATTTTCTGATGAGATTTGACAAAATTTTCTGATGAGATTTGACAAACTTTTCTGATGAGAATTGACAACATTTTCTGATGAGATTTGATGACATTTTCTGATGAGATTTGACAAAATTTTCTGATGAGATTTGACAAAATTTTCTGATGAGATTTGATGACATTTTCTGATGAGATTTGACAAAATTTGCTGATGAGATTTGACAAAATTTGCTGATGAGATTTGATAACATTTTCTGATGGGATTTGAAGACATTTTCCGATGAGATTTGACAAAATTTTCTGATGAGATTTGACAAAATTTTCTGATGAGATTTGTCAACATTTTCTGATGAGATTTGACTAAGATTTTCTGATGAGATTTGATGACATTTTCTGATGAGATTTGACAACATTTTCTGATGAGATTTGTCAACATTTTCTGATGAGATTTGACATTTTGTGATGAGATTTGTCAACATTTTCTGATGAGATTTGACATTTTCTGATGAGATTTGACAACATTTTCTGATAAGATTTGACGAAATTTTCTGATGAGATTTGACAAACTTTTCTGATGAGATTTGACAAAATTTTCTGATGAGATTTGACAAAATTTTCTGATGAGATTTGACAAAATTTTCTGATGAGATTTGATGACATTTTCTGATGAGATTTGACAAAATTTTCTGATGAGATTTGACAAAATTTTCTGATGAGATTTGATCACATTTTCTGATGAGATTTGACAAACTTTTCTGATGAGAATTGACAACATTTTCTGATGAGATTTGATGAGATTTGACAAAATTTTCTGATGAGATTTGACAAAATTTTCTGATGAGATTTGATGACATTTTCTGATGAGATTTGACAAAATTTGCTGATGAGATTTGACAAAATTTGCTGATGAGATTTGATGACATTTTCTGATGGGATTTGAAGACATTTTCTGATGAGATTTGACAAAATTTTCTGATGAGATTTGACAAAATTTTCTGATGAGATTTGACAACATTTTCTGATGAGATTTGACTAAGATTTTCTGATGAGATTTGATGACATTTTCTGATGAGATTTGACAACATTTTCTGATGAGATTTGTCAACATTTTCTGATGAGATTTGACATTTTCTGATGAGATTTGTCAACATTTTCTGATGAGATTTGACATTTTCTGATGAGATTTGACAACATTTTCTGATAAGATTTGACGAAATTTTCTGATGAGATTTGACATTTTCTGATAAGATTTGATTAAATTTTCTGATGAGATTTGACATTTTCTGATAAGATTTGACAACATTTTCTGATGAGATTTGACATTTTCTGATGAGATTTGACATCATTTTCTGATGAGATTTGACGAAACTTTCTGATGACATTTGACGAAATTTTCTGATGACATTTGATGAAATTTTCTGATGAGATTTGATGACATTTTCTAAAGAGATTTGACGAAATTTTGTGATGAAGTTTTATAATTTTTTTTGATGAGAATTGATTAAGTTTTCTGATGAGATTTGACATCATTTTCTGATGAGATTTGACGAAACTTTCTGATGAGATTTGACAAAATTTTCTGATGAGATTTGATGACATTTTCTGATGAGATTTGATCACATTTTCTGATGAGATTTGACAAACTTTTCTGATGAGAATTGACAACATTTTCTGATGAGATTTGATGAGATTTGACAAAATTTTCTGATGAGATTTGACAAAATTTTCTGATGAGATTTGATGACATTTTCTGATGAGATTTGACAAAATTTGCTGATGAGATTTGACAAAATTTGCTGATGAGATTTGATGACATTTTCTGATGGGATTTGAAGACATTTTCTGATGAGATTTGACAAAATTTTCTGATGAGATTTGACAAAATTTTCTGATGAGATTTGACAACATTTTCTGATGAGATTTGACTAAGATTTTCTGATGAGATTTGATGACATTTTCTGATGAGATTTGACAACATTTTCTGATGAGATTTGTCAACATTTTCTGATGAGATTTGACATTTTCTGATGAGATTTGTCAACATTTTCTGATGAGATTTGACATTTTCTGATGAGATTTGACAACATTTTCTGATAAGATTTGACGAAATTTTCTGATGAGATTTGACATTTTCTGATAAGATTTGATGAAATTTTCTGATGAGATTTGACATTTTCTGATAAGATTTGACAACATTTTCTGATGAGATTTGACATTTTCTGATGAGATTTGACATCATTTTCTGATGAGATTTGACGAAACTTTCTGATGACATTTGACGAAATTTTCTGATGACATTTGATGAAATTTTCTGATGAGATTTGATGACATTTTCTAAAGAGATTTGACGAAATTTTGTGATGAAGTTTTATAATTTTTTTTGATGAGAATTGATTAAGTTTTCTGATGAGATTTGACATCATTTTCTGATGAGATTTGATGACATTTTCTGATGAGATTTGACAAAATTTGCTGATGAGATTTGACAAAATTTGCTGATGAGATTTGATGACATTTTCTGATGGGATTTGAAGACATTTTCTGATGAGATTTGACAACATTTTCTGATGAGATTTGACAAAATTTTCTGATGAGATTTGACAACATTTTCTGATGAGATTTGACAAAATTTTCTGATGAAATTTGATGACATTTTCTGATGAGATTTGATGACATTTTCTGATGAGATTTGACAAAATTTTCTGATGAGATTTGACAAAATTTTCTGATGAGATTTGATAAATTTTTCTGATGAGATTTGATCACATTTTCTGATGAGATTTGACAAACTTTTCTGATGAGATTTGACAAAATTTTCTGATGAGAATTGACAAAATTTTCTGATGAGATTTGACAAAATGTTCTGATGAGATTTGATGACATTTTCTGATGAGATTTGACAAAATTTTCTGATGAGATTTGACAAAATTTTCTGATGAGATTTGACAACATTTTCTGATGAGATTTGACAAACTTTTCTGATGAGAATTGACAACATTTTCTGATGAGATTTGATGACATTTTCTGATGAGATTTGACAAAATTTTCTGATGAGATTTGACAAAATTTTCTGATGAGATTTGATGACATTTTCTGATGAGATTTGACAAAATTTGCTGATGAGATTTGACAAAATTTGCTGATGAGATTTGATGACATTTTCTGATGGGATTTGAAGACATTTTCTGATGAGATTTGACAAAATTTTCTGATGAGATTTGACAAAATTTTCTGATGAGATTTGACAACATTTTCTGATGAGATTTGACTAAGATTTTCTGATGAGATTTGATGACATTTTCTGATGAGATTTGACAACATTTTCTGATGAGATTTGTCAACATTTTCTGATGAGATTTGACATTTTCTGATGAGATTTGTCAACATTTTCTGATGAGATTTGACATTTTCTGATGAGATTTGACAACATTTTCTGATAAGATTTGACGAAATTTTCTGATGAGATTTGACATTTTCTGATAAGATTTGATGAAATTTTCTGATGAGATTTGACATTTTCTGATAAGATTTGACAACATTTTCTGATGAGATTTGACATTTTCTGATGAGATTTGACATCATTTTCTGATGAGATTTGACGAAACTTTCTGATGACATTTGACGAAATTTTCTGATGACATTTGATGAAATTTTCTGATGAGATTTGATGACATTTTCTAAAGAGATTTGACGAAATTTTGTGATGAGGTTTTATAATTTTTTTTGATGAGAATTGATGAAGTTTTCTGATGAGATTTGACAAAATTTTCTGATGAGATTTGACAAAATTTTCTGATGAGATTTGATGACATTTTCTGATGAGATTTGACAAAATTTGCTGATGAGATTTGACAAAATTTGCTGATGAGATTTGATGACATTTTCTGATGGGATTTGAAGACATTTTCTGATGAGATTTGACAACATTTTCTGATGAGATTTGACAAAATTTTCTGATGAGATTTGACAACATTTTCTGATGAGATTTGACAAAATTTTCTGATGAAATTTGATGACATTTTCTGATGAGATTTGATGACATTTTCTGATGAGATTTGACAAAATTTTCTGATGAGATTTGACAAAATTTTCTGATGAGATTTGACAAAATTTTCTGATGAGAATTGACAAAATTTTCTGATGAGATTTGACAAAATTTTCTGATGAGATTTGATGACATTTTCTGATGAGATTTGACAAAATTTTCTGCTGAGATTTGACAAAATTTTCTGATGAGATTTGACAAAATTTTCTGATGAGATTTGATCACATTTTCTGATGAGATTTGATCACATTTTCTGATGAGATTTGACAAACTTTTATGATGAGAATTGACAACATTTTCTGATGAGATTTGATGACATTTTCTGATGAGATTTGACAAAATTTTCTGATGAGATTTGACAAAATTTTCTGATGAGATTTGACAAAATTTTCTGATGAGATTTGATGACATTTTCTGATGAGATTTGACAAAATTTGCTGATGAGATTTGACAAAATTTGCTGATGAGATTTGATGACATTTTCTGATGGGATTTGAAGACATTTTCTGATGAGATTTGACAAAATTTTCTGATGAGATTTGACAAAATTTTCTGATGAGATTTGACAACATTTTCTGATTAGATTTGACAAAATCTTCTGATGAAATTTGATGACATTTTCTGATGAGATTTGATGACATTTTCTGATGAGATTTGACAAAATTTTCTGATGAGATTTGACAAAATTTTCTGATGAGATTTGATCACATTTTCTGATGAGATTTGACAAAATTTTCTGATGAGAATTGACAAAATTTTCTGATGAGATTTGACAAAATTTTCTGAAGAGAATTGACAAAATTTTCTGATGAGATTTGATGAAATTTTCTGATGAGATTTGATGAAATTTTCTGATGAGATTTGATGACATTTTCTGATGAGATTTGATAAAATTTAAACTGATGGATCTTCTTCAAGTTGAAACTTGACGTTGTCAACAAATAACGTGTGAGTGACATCTGCTGTCAAGTTAGCATTGATGGCCTTTTAGTTTGTGCTTTTGTCTTTCAGCCTCGCTCGTGCCGCAGCTGAACGCTCAGCCAATCAGAGGCCAGCTGACCTGCGAGCTCCCGGAGAGCAGGTGATGACGTTCCTACTGCCGTTTGTTTGCGGTGACTGCTGTCGTGTCACAAGTACTTTAAATTCTGACTTTGGAAAGGTGAAAATAAAATCACTCAACGTGCTTGTCGGGCACATTTTGGACACGGAAATGGCGTTGAGAATGTCTGCCATCTTGGAAATGTCCAGAGGTGTTGGAACCTTTGAGTAGGGTTGTCCCGATACCGGTACCAAAATGTATTACGATACTTTTTGATACCTTTCGATACTTTTCTAAATAATAAAAATGGCATTATTGGCTTTATTTTAACAAAAACTCTTAGGGTACATTAAACATATGTTTATTATTGCAATCAAAGAACAATTTTGTCCTTAAATAAAATAGTGAACATACTAGACAACTTGTCTTTTAGTAGTAAGTAAACGAACAAATACTCCTAATTAGTCTGCAGTAACATATTGTGTTATTTATCATTCTATTGTTTTGTCAAAATTATAAGGGACAAACTGTAAAAATGTATTATTCATCTACTTATTCATTTACTGTTAATATCTGCTTATTTTCCGTTTCAACATGTTCTATCTACACTTCTGTTAAAATGTAACAATCACTTATTCTTCTGTTGTTTGGATACTTTACATTAGTTTTGGGTGATACCACAAATGTAGGTATCGATCCGATACAAGTAGTTACAGGATCATACATTGGTCATATTCAAAGTCCTCATGTGTCCAGGGATGTATTTCCTGACTTTATAGACATAATATGAATTTAGAAAAAAGGAAAAAAGATTTAGTGCCAATAAAAAATAGTAGTATCGACTAGATACGGTCTTGTACTTGGTATCATTACAGTGAATGTCAGGTGTAGATCCACCCATGGCATTTGTTTACATTGTGACGCCGGTGAGCTATTGTATCCTCCTACGGTGCGTAGTGAAGCATGTTTAGCTATTCCTCGTCCTGCAGGGATGATACTTGTAAGAAAGTCACTTTATTTGTCGCCATGGAGACGAGGATTAGTGATTTAGAAGTAGCTAAAACACTGCCGACTGCGGATGGATGTTAGCCGCTAGCTAGCTAGCCATGTCTTAAAGCGCCTCTTCCTGTGGGTGTTTCAGTGTTATAACTTCACCTTTATCGTTAGTTTTTAGACCAAAATGCATCCGTTCTCCCTTTTCTGTCTACACACTGTGTCTGTCTGTAAGTACTCTGTGATAGTGCGCTGCCGAACATGCTCCTCTGCTCGTAAAACCAGTGCCGTCATGCCAGTATAGTATAGTACCGTTTTTGATTCATTAGTACCGCGATACTATACTAGTACCAGTATACCGCACAACCCTACCTTAGAGTGTCGTTCCAGAGTTTCATTTGCACTTTGCTGCTGCTGGGAAGATTATTCCTGAGTTGTCTGATCGTGTAGCAGTGATCTTTGAACCATTTCCTCAAAAACGGAGAACCGTTTGTAATATTTGGACCCTTCGATTGCGCTCAGTTGGTCCGACATACTCTTGACCTATTTACTTGGCCAGCCATGTCCTACTTTGGTGGAAACGCTTTTATTGGCCCTCCCCCAACACCAACTCTCTGGAACAGGGGTCGGCAACCCAGATGTTGAAAGAGCCCTATTGGACCAAAAATACAAAAAAATCTGGAGCCGCAAAAAATTAAAAGCCTTTTATAAGTGTTATAGTGAAGGCAACACATGATGTAAGTGTCTATATTAGCTATAGTAGCCTACTATAAAAATGGTTATGTGTCGCAGGCAGAAATGTTGAAATGTAATACTTATTCTACACATTTTTACAACAATGGAAACATTAGTAAAACGGAGGCTTCTCAGAGGGTGAGATAACTCCTGGAAATGACTGTCTTAGAATGGCCAAAGGTATAGATGTGTGTGTCCATGTTAAACTAAACTTGATTTTCTAATAGATTTATTACAATCTTTGCAAGCTGGGTAACGTTTGCTGTGGTCTGGAACAACATGGCACACAACTATCAGAAATGCAGCCAATATTACATACAGATAATGTGTCATGAGACATGCAAATATAAATTAAATACAGCAAGGACATAAGCAAAGGAAATTAAATGAGATCAAATTAAGCTACAAACGTGTTATGGTTTGACTAAGGGAGATGACGGCAACAGACACCAGGGGTGTATGTACAATAATTTATTATATATATATAGTCAATATATATATATATACTGTATATAATTATACAAAACAATACTAATAAACTATAGAATAGTGTGTGACAAAATCCAAGAGCGTAGGTGTGTGACTATGTGTGTAGATTAGCTGAAGTGTGTTACCAAGTGTTGATGAGAGCGAAGGAACGAGGCAGTCCATGGGGTAGGCAGGTGATCCGGGGCGAGAGAGAAGCGTCAGAGTCCGTGTCCATGCGACGGGGGTCAAGATCCGGGAAGGCAGTCGAGATCCAGGGGGGGAAGTCCAAGGGAGCGAGACGCACAGCTCGAAACCAAGGCAACGGAAGGAAAACAGGTACAGAAGACTATTTTCCGGCCCGGGATGGCAGGTTGTGCAGGCTTAAGAAGACCAGGAAGATCATCACCGACAGGTGCGTTAATTTCAGATTGATTGCAGCCGATGGAGTGACGCGTGCAGGAGAGGAGCGGCTTTGGGCGTGTCCTGAGGTGTGCTCTGCTGCGCTCATTGAGAAATGCGCATTGGCATGTGCCCGCGCCGTGACAAAACGAGGCATAATGATGCAATATGTACATACGGCTAGCCTAAATAGCATGTTAGCATGAATTAGCTTGCAGTCATGCACTGATCAAATATGCCTGATTAGCACTCCACACAAGTCAATAACATCAACAAAAGCTCACCTTTGTGCATTCACGCATGTCAGGTTCAAGCACCGAACTATTTATTAAACAGGACAAGAAGCAAGGAATCGAACAGACACAGAATTCAATTTAGCTCGTGAGGAGAGCGTGTGGACCTGCACCCTCGTACAGTGTCACCATACGCTCTGAGGGAAAAGTTCCGGCGCCTCCCCATTTATTTGGGCATTCCCTGATTACATAGCTGAAGCTGCTTCTAAGGGGAGGGGTCACATTATGCAGCAGCCTAGCACTGGGTCATAAACAGTCAAAACAGAATGTGCCTGGAGTGGTGTCGGGTTAAAAACGGGCATTTCAGCAACACTTTGCTTTTGGGTCACTCTCCGTCACATAGATTCTGACTTTCTCTCAGAGAAGAATAAATTATCCATCCATCCATCATCCAATCTCAC
Source organism: Entelurus aequoreus (assembly GCF_033978785.1). NCBI lineage: Eukaryota > Metazoa > Chordata > Actinopteri > Syngnathiformes > Syngnathidae > Entelurus > Entelurus aequoreus. The sequence continues at coordinate 257,892 of NC_084751.1, forward strand.
AATCATCCTCATTCCATCTCTTCGTGCTCCGTAACCCAGCAAGCCTTAATTGTCTTCTCGTCCCAACGATTAGCGTATTTTGCCCAAGTCTGGTTAGAAGAAACACTTTCTTCAGGTTCAAGTGGAATAATTTGTCCTTTTGCTAAGAAGGACAATTGTATTAATGGACATGACACCAAATGGTCTGGACTGTTACAAGCGATCCCTTCCTCTTGACTGCTCTTCTTCTTGGCTTCACATTGCTTTTAGGTCACAGAGCGCACCCCTCCCGCCCCCCACTCACTTCATTTGCTGCCCCAGCTCTTCAGCTGTCAACTTCCTGCTCCTCAGTCACTGACTTCAGACTGCAGTTTGTCTCCTCTTTCCTAGCCGCCAAATGTCTGACAGAAGATTTTCTCAGGATGATGATGCCGCCTCACTCTTGTCCAAGCTCGGTTCTGACTCTCCTCGGCCTAGGATGAAATATGGCGGCATGTTCTGCAGTGTGGAAGGAGCTTTTGAGAACAAAACACTGAACTTTGAGTCGTTCAGCCCACAGACGCTGCGCCGCAGATCTGATCGCACAGGAGACGCACCAAGAGGAAGCCAAGCGACTGTGGTGGTCCTTTCTGGACACATTCGGGACAAAATTGAGGTACATTACTCCATGTTGTGAGATGAATGAAGATCTAATCCATCTGAATTGGTCTCAAAAAAATTGTAATAATTGATGTAAACTCAATTATGTAAAGAGGATGAGGTACAGCTATCAATATTGAACAGGATTTAAAGCACCCAATGACAATGGTTCTGGGTCGAGACTCGGGACCTTTAAATTACATTCCATGGTTTTCAGAGGGAAAGATAAATTGTAAGATGGATGCACGGTAGCGTCTGTGGTAATGCGCTCGCTTTACTGAAACGTCATGTTGGTGAGAGCACAGAGACAAAAGATGAACCTCTGCATTTACTGCTTCACCTTGTACCCTCGACTATGGGCCACAGATTTGACTTGAAAGATGAAGCTCTGCATTTACTGCTCCATCTCGTACCCTCGACTATGGTCCACAGCTTTGACTTGAAAGATGAAGCTCTGCATTCACTGCTCCACCTCGTACCCTCGACTATGGGCCACAGCTTTGACTTGAAAGATGAAGCTCTGCATTTACTGCTCCATCTCGTACCCTCGACTATGGTCCACAGCTTTGACTTGAAAGATGAAGCTCTGCCTTTACTGCTCCACAGCTTTGACTTGAAAGATGAAGCTCCGCATTCACTGCTCCACCTCGTACCGTCGACTATGGGCCACAGCTTTGACTTGAACGATAAAGCTCTGCATTTACTGCTCCACCTCATACCCTCGGCTATGGTCCACAGCTTTGACTTGAAAGATGAAGCTCCGCATTCACTGCTCCACCTCGTACCGTCGACTATGGGCCACAGCTTTGACTTGAAAGATGAAGCTCCGCATTTACTGCTCCACCTCGTACCCTCGACTATGGTCCACAGCTTTGATTTGAAAGATGAAGCTCCGCATTTACTGCTCCACCTCGTACCCTCGACTATGGTCCACAGCTTTGACTTGAAAGATGAAGCTCCGCATTCACTGCTCCACCACGTACCCTCGACTATGGGCCACAGCTTTGACTTGAAAGATGAAGCTCTGCATTTACTGCTCCACCTCGTACCCTCGACTATGGTCCACAGCTTTGACTTGAAAGACGAAGCTCTGCATTTACTGCTCCACCTCGTACCCTTGACTATGGTCCACTCGTACCCTTGACTATGGGCCACAGCTTTGACTTGAAAGATGAAGCTCTGCATTTACTGCGCCACCTCGTACCCTCGACTATGGTCCACAGCTTTGACTTAAAAGATGAAGCTCTGCATTCACTGCTCCACCTCGTACCCTCGACTATGGTCCACAGCTTTGACTTGAAAGATGAAGCTCTGCATTCACTGCTCCACCTCGTACCCTCGACTTTGACTTGAAAGCTGAAGCTCTGCATTCACTGCTCCACCTCGTACCCTTGACTATGGTCCACAGCTTTGACTTGAAAGATGAAGCTTTGCATTTACTGCTCCATCTCGTACCCTCGACTATGGTCCACAGCTTTGACTTGAAAGATGAAGCTCTGCATTCACTGCTCCACCACGTACCCTCGACTATGGTCCACAGCTTTGACTTGAAAGCTGAAGCTCTGCATTTACTGCTCCACCTCGTACCCTCGACTCTGGTCCACAGCTTTGACTTGAAAGATGAAGCTCTGCATTTACTGCTCCACGTCGTACCCTCGACTATGGTCCACAGCTTTGACTTGAAAGATGAGGCTCAGCATTTACTGCTCCACCTCGTACCCTTGACTATGGTCCACAGCTTTGACTTGAAAGATGAAGCTCCGCATTCACTGCTCCACCTTGTACCCTCGACTATGGACCACAGCTTTGACTTGAAAGATGAAGCTCTGCATTTACTGCGCCACCTCGTACCCTCGACTCTGGTCCACAGCTTTGACTTGAAAGATGAAGCTCTGCATTTACTGCTCCACATCAAACCCTCGACTATGGTCCACAGCTTTGACTTGAAAGATGAAGCTCTGCATTTACTGCTCCACCTCGTACCCTCGACTCTGGTCCACAGCTTTGACTTGAAAGATGAAGCTCTGCATTTACTGCACCACCTCGTACCCTCGACTATGGACCACAGCTTTGACTTGAAAGATGAAGCTCCGCATTTACTGCACCACCTCGTACTCTCGACTATGGGGCTGTGTGACATTACTGCTCAGAAAATGCATTTTAGAATGACTTGAAACTTTACCAGCTCAAACAAACAGAAGTGATATTTGCAATGACAAGGGGGCAGTTTCAGCTTTGGAAAGTCGCCATCAGTTTAAGGTTGCCAATTCAAGCGGTCAGAATTTCCAAACGAGATGTCTGTCACCAAGGGAAGAACGTGCGAGTAAGGCCGAGGGGTCGAGAGACACAATGACATCATTCTTTGCATGGAATAAACACTTTCTAAGTGGAAAAAAACTGATATTGTAATGGTAAAAATATGGAAAAGAATACTGACACTTTTAAGTGAGTGAATATTAACACACTAACATTGAGAGAGTGTATTTGTGTGTGTATAAAGTATTGTTACAACACAGGTTTGACTTGAAATCTGTTATCTGTTTCCAGGGCAACCATCTGATCATAAAAGGAGGAAAGATAGTCAATGATGACCAGTCGTTTTACGCAGATGTTTACATCGAGGACGGAACCATCAAGTAGCTCTTTTGTATTCATTCTAACTGTGTTTCCTCATCTAAGGAGTTTTCTCTTTCTCTAGTTATAATGGGAATATATTTAGTTTATTAAAGATGTATTTTACTGATGTGCTGCTGTGAAGGTTAGATCAACATTAATTAGCATTTCTCATGTACTTAGGTCTGATATATCTTTTACGCATTTTAGTGATGAAACTAATGTCCAGTCGTGTCGTTGTCGTGCGTGTCTGTGTGTCCATCCCATTTTATTTTGTCAAATTTAAAATAGACTTGCATCTTTCACTCCTGTGAAGCATACATTTACAAAACAAAAGATTATTTTTCTTTCTATATTTAGGAAATATTTATTTAGGTTAGGCCCCTCAGCTAGTTGCCACAGTACATCCAAGGAACTACAGGTGGAACGATGAGGCATGAGTCATGTTCCCCTCACAGACAGATCGGGCAGAACTTGATTGTTCCTGCGGCTGTGAAGACGGTTGATGCTTCCGGTCAGCTGGTCATCCCGGGAGGAATCGATGGCAACACCAACTTGTACGCCACCCAGAAAGGCCTCAATCCTTCTGATGACTTCTACCAGGGAACGAGAGCGGCACTGGCCGGAGGAACCACCATGATCAGTCAGTTTATTCCCAAATAATATCGACCATTCAGTCTAAGTCCAATTTGGCTCATTGACAACTTTGGTTGGAATAAAAATCCCAGTTGACCATGTGCTGCCGGAGCCAGGCAGTAGTCTGTTGTCAGCGTTTGAGACATGGAGGGACGTTGCTGACCAGGAGGCATGCTGTGACTTCTCCTTCCATGTGGATGTCACGCGCTGGCATGATGGACTCTATGAGGAGCTGGAGACTCTGGTCAAGGACAGAGGTGAGTCCAATGTCAACTCCTGTGAGCACAGAAACCTGAGTCTATATCGACTGCCAATGTTCATCTATAAACATCTATGAATACACATTTTTATTAAGATTTGGTATTTTTAAGGCTGCGGTTTTAAACTTTTGATCAGATGATAAACAACATATTCAGTTTAATGCTTTTATGTAATAAATCGATTACTCCAAAAACAAATGTTTGTCTCACTCCAATTCTCTTTGCATTTTGAAGTTCTTCTTAGAACCTTCTTAAGAGGCCACAGTGGAAAATGTAAATGATTGCAATTTTTCAACTGGTCTTAAAACATGTATCAGGAGTTTACTGAGTCTGCCTTAACAATATTATTGAGGCTATGAGTACCTCTGCTGGTCACATTAAGTATCACAGTCTGTTTAGCTTCACGTCATGGCAAGGATGACCTGACTGTTAGCCCTAAATCTGCTGGGGTGAACAGATAAAGTGTGTCTGAATACAAAATTTGTGTTGCAGGTGTTAACTCCTTCCTGTTTTTCATGAGCTACAAGGACAGATACCAGAGCTCGGACTCAGAGGTGGAACAGTTTGTGTACCTTCATAGGAATGTGATGAGATTACTAATAATAATCTTCAAAAAGTATTTTTCTTGCTGAGTCCTCTGTTGGTTCTTTGGTTACAGCTTTATGAGGCTTTTGGTGTCATCAGGGACTTGGGCGCTGTCGCCCAGGTACACGCAGAGAATGGGGACATTATTGAGAAGGTACAAATAAGACGTGAACTCAAAATCCCTCGAGGTTAAATCATTTTTAAAACATTTCAAGTGGCTTTAAAGTGTTAGGGTTGTGTTCCAGGAACAAAAGCGGATCCTGAGTCTTGGCATCACTGGGCCTGAAGGACATGTCCTCTCTCAACCTGAAGAGGTCATTTTGTATTCCTCTGGAGAAAGCCTATAACTACTGTACCTAAATTCAACAACTTGCTTCTAAAAGTAATGAAGTGCTACTTGTCCCGACATGTGATGTCATCTTGTCTTCAGTTGGAGGCCGAGGCCGTCAACCGAGCTGTGACTCTTGCAAAACAAACCAACTGCCCGCTTTATGTTACAAAGGTGATGAGCAAATCTGCTGCCGATGTGATTGCCAAGGCCCGGAAAAAAGGTGTAGTACAGATAGATTTGCCTTTAGTCCGTTACTTTCAGTCATATAACAACGCAAACCATTTAAGGGACTATAATATGACTAAAGAAGTCAGTGGTCTAAGTAACCAAGCTAAAGATCCAAGTACAGAACAGGGCTAATGAATCGTTTGATTTGTTGTGGTTGCTTTCCTCCCATTGGTTGGCAGGGATTGTGGTGTACGGGGAGCCAATCACAGCCAGCCTGGCAGTGGATGGCTCTCACTACTGGTCCAAAGACTGGGCTACAGCTGCCGCCCTCGTTATGAGCCCGCCTCTCAACCCTGATCCTTCAACTCCGCAGTACCTTGGCTCTCTCTTGGCATGGTTTGTGCAGCTACGCCATCTCTTTGTTGGCTTGATTGGATTGTGTGACCTCTACAGCTGACAGTCATGTAAAAACAGCGGCGGGCCGTGCGTTTCTCACCTCGGCCTTTAGTGATGTCCTACTGAGTCCGACTTCACCTCTCAAAATACCGTAATTTATGTCACCACGTGGACACGGCTGGAGATACTATACAGAAACTGTCATGTCTGTGTGATCATGTTTTGTTTTGGTTATGTTCAGGTTTGGTTTTTGGACTCTTTATGCACTCTTGTTTGTTTTGTTACCACAGCGACCATTAGTTTTCACCTGTCCTCATGTCACACACCTGATTCATTTGAACTCACACACCTGTCACTAATCATGCCACTGTTATTTAAACCTGTCTTTTTCTGTCAATACGTGGACCTTGGGGGGCTGTGTTTTCCCGGAATGCAAAGGAAAGTTGGCGCGGGCAAGGCGTGAAGGTAAGGACATGTTTATTTGTACACCAACAAAAGGAAGCAAACAAAAGGCACGCACAATGGTGGAGAACAAACTTGACTAATGAAACAAAAGACTAGCACAAAGGCAATTAACTATGAACATGAAACAAAAACACTTACTGTGGCATGGAATGAAGCATGAACTATAGTAAACAGGAATCTCATGGGTAGCAGAGGTAGTAAGGATAATGTCACCAGGACGATCAACAGAAAAAGACAGGTTTAAATAACAGTGGCATGATTAGTGACAGGTGTGTGAGTTCAAATGAATGAGGTGCGTGACATGAGGACAGGTGAAAACTAATGGTCGCTATGGTGACAAAACAAACGAGTGCACAAAGAGCCAAAAAACCAAACCTGAACATTACCAAAACAAAACATGATCACACCGACATGACAGAAACATACTTGCACTCTACTGGGCATTGGATCCCCTCAACAGTGTACGAAACGGTCTATTTTTCGGCGCATTTAACATTCAATAAACCAGCTTCAGCAATTAAAACATATCTTACGTGGTACTGTCAAAATTAAAATAATTGTATAAAACAAATGAAACATGAATAAATAAAATATTTGAACTCCCAGTTTGTACTACCGACGCCATATAAGCCAGTGGTACCGTTTGAGTCGTGTGAAAGTGGCGGGCAAACCATTTCACCGCCGGCGTTGTGCCAAAATGGGATTGCCTGCCAAAAATGTATTTCCTTTGCGGGAGCGCTCGCCAAACCTGCATTGCTTGGCTTCGTCTGTCCACAGCGGATTACTAGGTGTAAGACAAAGACTTTGACTTTGAAGTTATTGTACCGGTGAGTTTTCTGTGGCTTTCTATGGCTCGTATGGCTCCGGTGCCACTTCCTGTTTTCGCAACTTGTGATTGGATACTCACTTGGGACTCCCAAGTGAGTATCCAATCACAGGACGCATCAATGGCAGGGCCAGCTGGGAGGCCTTACTGACAACAACTCGTGATCTGATTGGCTATTGTAACTGTCTATCAACTGTATGTTCCCCTTCACTGACAGTGCACAGACGCCCGTATTGTTGATTCTGAAGGCCCTGGGCAGATTTTGTACAGCATGGCAACATAAGCTAGCTGAATTCTGATTGGATAAAAACTCGAACCTAAAAACAACAGCATTGGGAGGAGCATAATATGACATTAAGAGAATATGAATACTTTAGATATTTAGGGAAAGTAAATAAAAAATTACTTTTATCTTTAATTATGACCATGATTTCTGGTTATATTAGGCCAGCAGAGAAGGCCTTGCTGGCCCTGACGGCACACCACTGTGTACAAACAAAGGGGATGCCCTGTTGGGTCCTCATTTTTGTATCCTACTTCCAGTGGGGACCTGCAGGTGACCGCTAGTGCTCAAGCTAGCTTCTCCACTGCTCAGAAGGCCGTGGGTAAAGATGATTTTACCCTTATACCAGAAGGAACCAATGGAATTGAGGAGAGGATGTCGGTGGTTTGGGACAGAATAGTGGTGAGATGACTTTTATCGATATGTGACTGAAAGACCATGTTTCATGAAGTTAATTGCAAAGTTTCTTTTCTTTCGTCTGACTACATTTCTATGCAGTGCACTGGAAAGATTGATGAGAATGAATTTGTCGCTGTGACCAGTACCAATGCTGCAAAACTCTTCAACATTTACCCCCGCAAAGGTATCTGATCACAATCATCTTAACAATACATTTTTACTCGCTGATTATTGTCAACTACTATATAACAGCCATTGTAAAATTATGTCCATGGTTCTCGCCCGGAAAAGGGTGGAGTGCCATCTCCGGGTTGCGGAGGAGACCCTGCCCCAAGTGGAGGAGTTCAAGTACCTCAGAGTCTTGTTCACGAGTGAGGGAAGAGTGGATCGTGAGATCGACAGGCGGATGGGTGCGGTGTCTTCAGTAATGCGGACGCTGTATCGATCCGTTGTGGTGAAGAAGGAGCTGAGCCGGAAGGCAAAGCTCTCAATTTACCGGTCGATCTACGTTCCCATCCTCACCTATGGTCATGAACTTTGGGTTTTGACGGAAAGGACAAGATCACGGGTACACGTGGCCAAAATGAGTTTCCTCCGCCGGGTGGCGGGGCTCTCCCTTAGAGATAGGGTGAGAAGCTCTGCCATCCGGGGGGAGCTCAAAGTAAAGCCGCTGCTCCTCCACATGGAGAGGAGCCAGATGAGGTGGTTCGGGCATCTGGTCAGGATGCCACCCGAACGCCTCCCTAGGGAGGTGTTTAGGGCACGTCCGACCAGTCGGAGGCCACGGGGAAGACCTAGGACACGTTGTGAAGACTGTGTCTCCCGGCTGGCCTGGGAACGCCTCGGGATCCCCCGGGAAGAGCTGGACGAAGTGGCTGGGGAGAGGGAAGTCTGGGCTTCCCTGCTTAGGCTGCTGCCCCTGCGACCCGACCTCGGATAAGCGGAAGAAGATGGATGGATGGATGGATGTAAAATGATGATGACGCAATAGCGTATTCTGATATAAAAATGGCAAAGTTCATCAGCAACCCCGCGAGGCAAAAAAAACGGTCAACTTTGAAGAGTTCCACAATCATGTCTTCTTCTGTATGTGGAAACAGGGCGAATCGCTGTTGGGTCTGACGCTGACATCGTCGTTTGGAACCCAGAAAACACTAAAACTGTTTCTGCAAAAACACACAACTTGGTAAAATCTCTTGGATTTTGCAACTTGCTATGAGTGAAGAGCAGCTTTTGCTTTTGTCAATAAAAGTCACCAATGGTTCTCTTAAATGTCTTTCCACTGGAATGATAGACAGTGGAGCTGAACGTCCTTGAGGGTTTGGAGTTTCAAGGTGATGCCTCAGTGGTGATCTGTAATGGTCGAGTTGTTCTAGAAGATGGAAAGCTCAATGTGACACAAGGGTCGGGGCGCTTCATTCCAAGGAAAGCGTTTCCTGATACTGCATACCGGAGGATCAGAGCTCGCAGCGAGGTAACCTGATGTTGTTACAATTAACTTATGAACACATGAATACCAAACTGAGATTTTAATTTCTTTAACAGATGCTCAACAATCAAGGTGTTCCTCGTGGGGTCTATGATGGTCCAAGCCTTGACGTAATGACTTTGAACAAATTACTGATGCCCCCACTGACCACCAAAGGGCCTCCTCGCTCTAAAATACAGATTTGCCCCAGAAACCTCCATCAATCAGGATTTACTTTATCTGGTAGATATCTGTATTCAATTTTTAAAAACAAAACATATGCTTTCATTTTCAAAAGTACTTATACCCTTCTCATGTTCTTTGTCCCGAATAGGAGGTCAGATTGATGATCATATTCCTCGGCGGTCTGTTCAGAGGATTGTAGCGCCACCTGGTGGACGATCCAACATCACATATCTGTCCTAAAAAAAGACATTTGCTTGAAGTGTTCAACTTCAAACGTTATGGCTTACAATTTGAAAGCATGCACTTAGTGAACATGGAGTTACGAACCATCTACTAACCCTTCCTTTTTCTACAAATCCTCTCCTGGGATCTAATTCTCCCATACGCTTCAGTAGAAAAATCTGCATCCCGATCGACTTCTCCCATCGACTTATGTTATTTTCTTCTTACGCACTTCTGAGGCTGAAATAAGTCATGTGCCCCTAGAAAATGGAAAAATCATAATGCAATTAAAGTTTGGATGCCGTGTACACCACATTAAAAACATATACAAAAGAATCTTCCAGAAAACTATCACATTTATTCTGATCTCTTCCAGACACCTAGAACATATATAAACATTCCCGTTGTACGAAACCCAAAACCAGTGAAGTTGGCACGTTGTGTAAATGGTAAATAAAAACAGAATACAATGATTTGCAAATCCCTTTCAACGTATATTCAATTAAATAGACTGCAAATACAAGATATTTAATTTTCCAACTAAGAAACTTAATTTTTGGGGGAAAATAATCAATAACTTAAAATGTAATGGCAGCAACACATTGCAAAAAAGTTGTCACAGGGGCACTTTTACCACTGTGTTACATGGCCTTTCCTTTTAACAACACTCAGTAAACGTTTGGGAACTGAGGAGACACATTTTTGAAGCTTTTGAGGTGGAATTCTTTCCCATTCTTGCTTGATGTACAGCTTAAGTTGTTCAACAGTCCGAGGTCTCCGTTGTGGTATTTTAGGCTTCATAATGCACCACACGTTTTCAATGGGAGACAGGTCTGGACTACAGGCAGGCCAGTCTAGTACCCACACTCTTTTACTATGAAGCCACACTGTTGTAACACGTGGCTTGTCATTGTCTTGCTGAAATAAGCAGGGGCGTCCATGATAACGTTGCTTGGATGGCAACATATGTTGCTCCAAAACCTGTATGTACCTTTCAGCATTAATGGTGCCTTCACGGATGTGTAAGTTACCCATGTCTTGGGCACTAATACACCCCCATACCATCACAGATGCTGGCTTTTCAACTTTGCGCCTATAACAATCCGGATGGTTCTTTTCCTCTTTGGTCCGGAAGACATGACATCCACAGTTTCCAAAAACAACTTGAAATGTGGACTTGTCGTGTCACAGAACACTTTTCCACTTTGCATCAGTCCATTTTCTGGGTGTTGTTGATAAATGGCTTTGGCTTTGCATCGTAGAGTTTTAACTTGCACTTACAGATGTAGCGACAAACTGTAGTTACTGACATTGGTTTTCTGAAGTGTTCCTGAGTCCATGTGGTGATATCCTTTACACACTGATGTCGCTTTTTGATACAGTACCGCCTGAGGGATCGAAGGACCGTAATATCATCGCTTACGTGCAGTGATTTCTCCAGATTCTCTGAACCTTTTGATGATATTACGGACCTTGGATGGTGAAATCCCTGAATTCCTTGCAATAGCTCGTTGAGAAATGTTGTTCTTAAACTGTTGGACAATTTGCTCACGCATTTGTTGACAAAGTGGTGACCCTCGCCCCATCCTTGTTTGTGAATGACTGAGCATTTCATGGAGGCTGCTTTTATACCCAATCATGGCACCCACCTGTTCCCAATTAGGATGTTCCAAATAAGCGTTTGATGAGCATTCCTCAACTTTCTCAGTCTTTCTTGCCACTTGTGCCAGCTTTTTTTAAACATGTTGCAGGCATCAAATTCAAAATGAGCTAATACTTGCAAAAAATTAAGTTTTCCAGTTCGAACGTTAAGTATCTTGTCTTTGCAGTCTATTCAATTGAATATAGGTTGAAAAGGATTTGCAAATCATTGTATTTTGTTTTATTTACGTTTTACACACCGTGCCAACTTCACTGGTTTCGGGGTTTGTTTATTTATAACCCATGATTGCTGTTGGAAATATGTATTTTTATGTGCCCTTCGCCGAGCGCCCCCCCCCCCCATACTCGAGTATGTTTGACAAATTACGTTTTTTTTCTAACAGCCGACGCTACAAAATTATCTTGAAGACGTCCACTGCTATCCACAAATGTTTGAAAACTCTTTTTGACTTTCTTCACTCCCACTGCACCGGGCGAGGAGGTGGAAATGAAAGGGATCATGGTTTTCCCTGCAGGAGGCCTTTTGGTGTTCTGAAATTATTTTAATAGTTTTCTTATGGATGTTCTCCAGTAACCTCTGCTCCCCAATGCCGTAAATAATCATCTCCCCTCGCACAAAACTACTCGAACACGAATACTTTTCTTATAAAACATTGACAGGTTATACCCGGAAGTGACGACATACGTCACTTCCGGGTATCTTTTTTCTTCTGTCAGACCGCGACATTTTGAAAGTATCAACCCAACAGACGTTTCCATACAACGGTAGGTTTTTCTCAAAATACACAATTTGTTTCGCATCACATATATGTTTTAAATAATCGGTTCCGGGGTAGTATAACTTAGAAAGGGGCACGTGTTGGTTAGGAAAGGTTAGGTGTGTACATGCTAATAACGAGCTAGGCTAACAGCGTCCCTGTAGCCGCTGTGCCAAAACATAATACTGCATGTCATGTTAGGAGTTAAAATACACATTGTTGCTTTGGGTTTATCATTTTTTTATCATCAGACAACAATGTCATTAATGGTCTGACTAACCCGACTCGCAGTTCTGTCAGATTTTCATCAGGTCTGTGGAACCATTGGCGAGTAAGCCTGTATGCTGGACATTGAATATTGTGGAGTGTTTAAAAATATATATATATATTTATACACGTTATTTATTTTATTTCTGCATGTATTTCTTTTATTTGTGTTTTATCGTTGTATGTTTTCTCTTCTGTGATATGGATCCCCCTGGGTCTGAAATAAAATGACTATTATTACTAGAGATGTCCGATAATGGCTTTTTTTTGCCGATATTCCGATATTGTCCAACTCTTAATTACCGATTCCGATATCAACTGATACCGATATATACAGTCGTGGAATTAACACATTATTATACCTAATTTTGTTGTGATGCCCCGCTGGATGCATTAAACAATGTAACAAGGTTTTCCAAAATAAATCAACTGAAGTTATGGAAAACAAAATACCAACATGGCACTGCCATATTTATTATTGAAGTCACAAAGTGCATTATTTTTTTTAACATGCCTCAAAACATGCTCTCCCTGAGAGAGCATGAGGAGGTTGAGGCGGGGGGTGTATATTGTTGCGTCCCAGAAGAGTTAGTGCTGCAAGGGGTTCTGGGTATTTGTTCTGTTGTGTTACGGTGAGGATGTTCTCCCGAAATGTGTTTGTCATTCTTGTTTGGTGTGGGTTCACAGTGTGGCGCATATTTGTAACAGTGTAAAAGTTGTTTATACGGCTACCCTCAGTGTGACCTGTATGGCTGTTGAGCAAGTATGCTTTGCATTCACTTGTGTGTGTAAAAAGCCATAGATATTATGTAACTGGGCCGGCACGCAAAGGCAGTGCCTTCAATGTTTATTGGCGCTCTGTACTATCCCCTACGTCCGTGTACACAGCGGCGTTTTAAAAAGTCATACATTTTACTTTGTGAAACCGATACCGCTAATTTTGAAACCGATAATTCCCGATATTACATTTTAATTCATTTATCGGCCGATAATATCGGCAGTCCGATATTATTGGACATCTCTAATTATTACTATTATTTTGTCTAAACTGGCTTGTTCCATTGTTTGCTTGTGTCTTGTCTAGTATTGTTGATTCTTAAGAAGAAATAAACCATAATTCCTTCTTGTTGTCCGCGCCGCAGACCTTGGAAACATGACGTCCATCACTGATAAGAACATAATTGATCGCTTTGCCAATAAAATGAAAGAGATGCAAAACAAGCAACAGGAAGCATATGCAGAGATCATTGACACCACCACGGAGCTGTGCCGGTCCCACGGGCAGTTTGTCAAATCTGCACTTGGTATGGCGCTTGGGCGGTCTGTGCCAAAGCTATTTCTGTGTTTGTTCATCGAAATGCATAATAATGACTTGAACATGTCAAACAGATGCAGGTTCAAAGAAATGTGATAATGACGAGATGCTGTTTGACACCTTAGAAGCATTTAAAAAAGGTAAGTTAAACATGATTTTATACATACAGTATTTTTGGACTATAATGCGCACTTAAAATCCTTTAATTTTCTCAAATCTTGACAGTGCGCCTTATAACCCGGTGCGCCTAATGTACGGAATAATTTTGGTTGTGCTTACCGACCTCAAAGCTATTTTATTTGGTACATGGTGAAATGATAAGTGTGACCAGTAGATGGCAGTCACACATAAGATTTATGTGTAGACTATAATTTGATGGCAGTCACACATAAGAGATACAGTACGTGTAGACTGCAATATTACTCAAGTAAACAACACCTATGTTTTCAATGGAACATATAACATTTTGAACATTACACACGGCGCTCAAAAAATCTATCAAAATGTTTTAGTACAACTTTGGTAAGCTATGAAGCCGCACCGCTTGATGCATTGTGCTATGCTTCAACATACGAGTATTATTATGGTGTGTGTATAAGGTAAGACATATTATCTGGCGTTTTGTTTCGCAATATTATGCAAAAGCAACTTTTCTTACCTTCTGGGACCTGCTGATCTGTAACTGGGATCTTCATAAGTCCTGAAAAATTGCGCGCGTCCGCCCTTTGTAGTCCGTGCCGACACCGTAGTCGATAAGCTTCTTCTTTTTCTCTATCTTGTTAAGGGACATTCATCCTCCGCTGTTGCCATTTCTAATATAAAGTAGTGTAAAGTTCTTACTTATATCGCGCAGTAAACTCGCCATGAAAGCGCTAAAACATACCGGTGTAGTGAGTTTGCATTATTCACCCAAGGAACTTTAGTTATTAGAGAGTTCCGGTCAGATGGTTTTTCACGGGACACATGTACGGCGTTGTTGTTGCACTAGTGAGCCACGGATGAAGAAATGCTGCTCCGTTATTGATTGAACTAAAGTCTGAATGTCATTTAAACAGTTAGCTCCATCTTTTGACACTTCTTACACTCCCGTCCTTGTACGCTACACCGGTAAAACAAGACGACAGAGAAAAAAACGCTGCAGAAGGTGAACCACGTAAATAAGACCGCCCACAAAACGGCGCATCCTGAAGCGACTGTCAGAAAGCGAATTGAAGATGATCTGTAAAACATCATCTCTGCAACATTTTGACCAAAGAACCACCATTTCATGTTATGTAGACCACAAGGAAGTCTTTTACATTTAGAAAGAAAGAAAAAAATGACCCCTTTAATGCACTCTATAATCCGGTGCGCCTTTTGTATGAAAATAGACCTGACTAGACCCGCTTATCAGCAGAGCGCCTTATAATCCAGTGCGCCCTATAGTCTGGAAAATACGGTACCTGCAATGTGGCAGTTTGACCAAATATGTATATTGAGATTAAGCAGTGAGTGTACCTAACGATGCGCACTGTTCATGTGATGTCATTGCAAAAAAATAATTGTGTGATGTTAATAATTGTCTTCTCCAGATTTGCAACATAAAAATGCATTATTGAAGGAAAAACAGCACGCTATTACAAGAATGGCATCTGATATCGATCAGAAGGAAATACAGAAAGACGCTACCATCCAGAAGATTGAGAGGCTTAAAGAAGAACACGCGCGGAGAAAAGAGTGTAAGCTGATGTTAGATTTGGAGTCTGTGCTGTCAGACTCGATGTATAGTTTTTGATGATAAACATCTCTGCGTGTTTTATTGATTCCTTTATTCAGTAATGGAGTCTCAGTTTAAAGCAAACAAGGACCGACTGAAGAACCTGCAAAAAGCCAGAATTGTCTTTCAGGAGCATTTAGGAATGGAAATACGAAAGATCCGCGGCACGGCACAGCATGTCAACGGTATGTCACAATTTACGATTTTTTGATCTCACTTCAGGTTTTCACCACCTTGATATTTGAATGTTCGTATACATCACATGTTGATGTTTTTTTTTAATCTCTCTTGATAGGTGAGAAGTTGCAGTTTGTGTTCCGTAATATCAACCCCACTGATCTGAACAGTGCCTATGTTGTCACATTGGGTATCAAGGAAGACAGAGTGTATCAGAGTAAGTACCAACACAAAATTGTATCCCAGTGTTACAATTATAGTCAGCCACACAAGTTTTATTTTCGGAACACAGGTTAGTGTTATTTCGCACATGGTCACATTTTTGCGCATTTATAACACAGATGTAACGATGAGAACCACGGAAAACTCCCAACGATTAGCATTACCCTTTTAAATTAAAATGATCGAAAAACTGAGATTGATAAATTAACTTTGATAAACTCAAGGATTGATTTGTATGAGCTCGCAAGCTTAAATGCTAACATTAGAACATGAGACATTAATGTCTTTCCCCATTAAGAAACGACATACCCCAATCTAAACTTGTGTGAACACATTTCCACTAAGCTATTCAATAATGCACATTGAAACCTCCAAGCTGTGCCCTCAGAGTGATCGTTCTTTCCTCCGAGGAAAAGAGGCCGAGGTGTTAACTGTGCGTTCAAGGACCTCTAAACAGTAGGACACAACCCTCACCAGAAATAATACATAATAATAATAATAATATATTTTATTTGGTACACACTTTTCATTTAAATCTTGAAGTGCTACATTACAAACCAGTATTTCAAACAATAGAGCTTTCAGTTAAGCATAAGAAACACAAAACATGCAAAACGGTGGGTTTTCTAACTGTCTATTTGTTTTAGTTATTTAACAAAAAATAAATGAGTCAAAGGATTTTAGTGTGTATGTGTATAGATTGCATTTTGAGTTCATTAAACAGTATCGCAATAATAATTATAACTGATCATTTTGGTCACAATAACCGCAATATAACATTTTCATATCGTTACATCCCCAATTAATAAAACAACACCAGAAGTCGCAACATTGAGATGATGAAATTTACAGGCTTCCCAGAATCCCATCTAGTTAATACATTTTAATTTGTGTAATTTGATCCACTTCTCTACTACAATTAGGGCCGCGTATTGGTAAGGACTTTACAATACCATACTTGAGTCACAGTATTGTGATATGGCAATAAATTGCATTATTCTACATAGTTCAGTGTAACATTTTAAAATACAAGTTGTATATAAGTACACTACGTGACCGTAATAATTTATTGGACACTGACAGAAAAACAGTGGGTTTGGAATGTATTCAGACCCCTTTAAATGTTTCATTGCAGCCATTTGCCAAAATCAAAAAAGGTAAATTTTATGTCTCACTATTCTACACTCAGCATCTCGTTTTGACAGAAAAAAACAGAAATGTAGAAGTTTTTGCTAATTTATTCAAACTAAAAACTCAAAAATCACATTAAGTATTGAGAGCCTTTGCTCAATACTTTGTTGATGCCCCTCTGGCAGCAATTACAGTCTTTTTGAATACGTAGCTTGGCACAACTATCTTTGGGATTTTTCAACCATTCCTCTTTGCAGCACCTCTCAAGCTCCATCAGGTTGGATGTGAAGCGTTGGTTTTCATCCAGGATGTTTCTGTACATTGCTGCATTCATCTTTCCCTCTAACATTTCGCTGAAAAGCATCCCCACAGCTTGGTGATGATTCCTGGTTTCCTCCAAACATGATGCCTGGCATTCACGCCAAAGTCTTCAATCTTTGTCTCATCAGACCAGATAATTTAGTTTCTCATGGTCTAAGAATCTTTCAGGGGCATTTTGTTAAACTTTTTACTTGGAAATGGCTTCCGTCTGGCCACTCTATCATACAGGCCTGATTGGTAGACTGTCCTTCTGGAATGTTCTTCTCTCTCCATAGAGGAATTCTGTAGCTCTGACAAAGAGACCATCAGGGTCTTGGTCACCTTTCTGACCAGACTAAGATAAATGCAGCAATGTACAGAGACATCCTGGATGAAAACTAACATCCAACCTGATGGAGCTTGAGAGATGCTGCAAAGAGGAAAGAGAGAAAGTGCCCAAAGATAGGTGTGCCAAGCTTGTTTTATCGTATTCAAAAATACTTGAAGTGTAATTGCTGCAAAAGTGCGTCAACAAAGTATTGATAAAATAATCTGAATACCTATGTGATTTTGATTTTTTAAATTTTGAATACATTTCTGTATTTCTGTCAAGATGGGGTGCAGAGTGTACAATCATGAGAAATCAAATGTTATTTTTGGCTGCAAAGAAACAAAGAGTGAATAATTTAAAGGGGTCTGAATACTTCCTGTACCCACATTTCACTGTCATTCAGATTGTCCTATTTCCAGTCATTGCAATTGTACCAAAGTGGCTCAAGTTTCTTGCCACTTAGCTGTCCTCTACTTCTGAACCCACAACTTCTTGTAGCGTGGTGGCAGTGCAGCGACAGTTTGGCGAGTGGAGGACCACAAGTTTTTTCTGAGTTACATACCGTATTTTCCGCACTATAAGGCGCACCGGATTATAAGGCGCACCTTCAGTGAATGGCATATTTCAAAACTTTGTTCATATATAAGGCGCATCGGATTATAAGGCGCACCTATGCATCCATTAGATGGAGCTGCGCTAAAGGGAATGTCAACAAAACAGTCAGATAGGTCAGTCAAACTTTATTAATAGATTATAAACCAGCGTTCTGACAACTCTGTTCACTCCCAAAATGAATAAACAGCTGTTTTATTATTTTCCCCGAGGTAAAGTCTGTGACGTGGTGTTTTGTTTATCTTTTAACAACAGCAAGGTATAACATGCAGTGCAACATTTATATCACATAGTGGAGGGGAACTTTTCCCTGATTCAATAAACACGTAAAAAACAGTGATACTGTTACGGTAAATCAAACGTTAATGTGCAATCACAATATAGTAACACTCGAAATAGTGCAGAGCAATAAAAATATCAATAACTCAACGTTGCTCAAACGTTAATGTCACACAACACAACACACAAAATAAACATGTAAAGCTCACTTTATTAAGTTATTCCTCATCCACGAATCCCTCGAATTCTTCTTCTTCAGTGTCCGAATTAAACACCATTGATTCGTTTATGTTAAATTTTCTCGCTGCTGCTCTATTCCCGTGTTCTACTGCGTGACTGATCGTCTTAAGTTTAAACTCTGCGTCGTAAGCGTGTCTCTTAATAGGAGCCATTTTTGGGTTAGAAGCGCTGCTTCTTCTACGGGGGAAAATGAAGTTGGCGGCTGCTTACTGTAGTTGCGAGACCTAAACTTTATGAAAATGAAGTTTAGGTTTGTTGTGGCTCAATATTGGTCCATATATAAGGCGCACTGGATTATAAGGCGCACTGTCAGCTTTTGAGAAAATTTGAGGTTTTTAGGTGCGCCTTATAGTGCGGAAAATACGGTATATGCAAGTTTAGACGTTTTCCAGTGGTCTCAGTTTTTATCACTTACACCAAACATGCAAGTTAAACAAATCTAGTCTTAGGAACACCGTCTATCACTACCTCTAAAAAAACAACGCTCCAGGATGTTTACTAAAAACCTCCCAATTCCACAGTTGTGTCGAGCGACCCTGCGCTTGAGTGTCTGCCAGATTTGGAAAGACGCCTTCAGGAGACCAACAACTTGCCAGCTTTCCTGGCTAACGTAAGGAAGCAGTTTATCGCCCAAGCACGCTAAGATGACATTTTTTTTTAAAAGGATGAAGCTTTGCTGCAATTTTGTATTGTCAAACAAGTGGAATAAAAAGATTAACGCCACTAATAAATGTATATTTAAAATGCTATTATGGAGCATATTATAAAACATGCTGCTTTTACATCATTCTTCATCAACACAATACAGCAAAATAGGGTTGGATACAATTTTGTACATATGCATGATTTTAGTAGGAAATGTACTGATTTATAGAAACTTGGTTCCGATAGAACGTACACGCACTGTGAGAATGAGATATTTGTAAGTGTTCTTTCTTAATCCATAGTCATGTTTAAAGCAGCTAGTGTTTTCCCATGTGAACTCTTTGGGTTTTTCTTCTTATGTCCGTCTTTAGTTTTGTCTTAAGGGCTCCTGTTTGTCGGTTCACAGAGTTGTTTTGGCCAGCTCATTATCTGTTTAAAAGTAGCAGCTGCATTTTGCTGTTTTCGCTCTACATAAGCTGACTCTTTTTGTGGGAACGGCGTGGCGTGGCGTTGGGAGAGTGGCCGTGCCAGCAACCTGAGGGTTCCTGGTTTGATCCTCACCTTCTACCAACCTCGTCACGTCTGTTGTGTCCTTGAGCAAGACACTTCACCCCTGCTCCTGATGGGTCGTGGTTAGGGCCTTGCATGGCAGCTCCCGCCATCAATGTGTGAATGTGTGTGTGAATGTGGAAATAGTGTCAAAGCGCTTTGAGTACCTTGAAGGTAGAAAAGCGTTATACAAGTATAACCCATTTACCATTTGAATTTAGACCTCGCTTGCTGATGCTATGGTTGCATTGTAAGGGCTGGTCTCCTGAAGCTTCAGTAAAACTTGGCCAATTGCTATTCTGTCTTGGTGGTCCTTTTTACTCGACATATATGTCATCCTAAAGAACTTGGGATTGACTAGTGTTTTATTCTATGAGAGGAAAACTGGTCGCGCGCAACAGTACATACATAAAATATAATATCTACCGTTTTTGTATTTAGGGTATAAAGTGTACCACTAATACCACATTGAACACATCAAAATAAGCAACTGACCTTTGTCAGATGCTCATAATTATGAATTATGTAACAAAGGTTATTCAGTTACTCAGTAATTATTAACAATGACTGAGTATGTATTAATTACTGAGTAGAACTAGAACGTGTGATGGATGATATAGAAGAATTGTCCGACTGTTTTTGTGGCCATGAACGCTTCTCTGGCTAACCGACATAACATGTTTGTTTTGGTGACTATCTCATTTTGTTAGATAGTATATGTTTGTTGCTGATGTTGTTTTGGAATAGTTACGGTGGACAGTAATCAGGTTTGCTCCATTAAATGATTTTTGATGCCCTGCGCCTCTTTAGCTCAGGGCTGAACCGTCCAGTGTGTAACCATTGTTTGCTCCACACAGAGTATGAGACACTTATTGTCATCTCTCTGTATATATATATATATATATATATATATATATATATATATATATATATATATATATATATATATATATATATATATATATATATTTTTTTTTTTTTTTTTTTCAGGAAAATAGTTACTAATATTGTAAGAAAAAGTTATCTTACAAGAATCGTGTAGAAATATTTCAATAAATTTTTTATTTATTTTTTTAAAGTAAAAGTTGCCATTTGACATGATTAAAGTCAAACATATTGTGAAAACAAGTTTTAGGGGAATATTCTGAGCAAAATAAATGAAACAATATATAAGACAGAAGGTTAGTAATGTGAGGGGAAAAATGGTCAGGGTACAAGAATGATGCTTAATTCTACCAGCAGGGGTCACTGTAGTTTGTGCATACGGCCTGTGGCCTTCTTCCACTTTCTACCGCTTCCTTATTGTTCTCAATGTTATATTTAGCATTTCATGTGTTTTAGAAATGTAGTTACGTCCCCTTTCTACCACTTGTCCCCCACTCGGGCTAGTTTTTTCTTTTGTGAGAAAAATAACAAAATAAAAACATATATAACACACACTGACAATGATTTACCTGTGGTTATTATTGTTGTTGTCATTTTTCCAAACTAATGAAATCCCAAGTTAGTCCATCCATCAATTTTCTACCGCTTGTCCCACTCGGGGTCGCGGGGGGTGCTGGAGCCTATCTCAGCTGCATTCGAGCGAAAGGCGGGCTACACCCGGGACAAGTGGCCAGCTCATCGCAGGACCATCCCAAGTTAGTGTCACTTTTATTCTTTTATGAACTAACTGAACTTTGTATTTGTTTGATTTATTTTGACAGATTCTAGTATTTTAGGTCAGAGTGTCCATTCTTTTGAGGGCTGAAGTCTCCCACAATCACACCACATTCAATGTAATGAACTCCATCCCGCATACTATAACAATACGATACCAAGTGCAATATTTATCACAATATATTTAGTCTTTTCATATTTGTTTATAAAGTCAGGAAATATATCCCTGCACACAGGAGAACTTTAATAATTACCATTGTGTGCACTACTTACTATCTGATCGATACCCAAATTTGTAGTATTGGCCAAGACTTAGTATCCAAGCAGAAGAACAAGTGCTTATTACATTTGAAGAGAAGTGTAGATATAACATGCATGTTAAAACAGAAATCAAGCAGATATTAACAGTAAATGAACACGCAGAAGAATAATCCATTTTCTCTGCTTGTCTTTCATAATTTTGACAAAATAGAACGAGAAATGATACAATATGCATGCATTATCGTATGTATGAAATGCTTTTTTTAGTTTTTAAAAACGAAAGGCATTTTGTGTTAACTATAATGATATATTTAGAATTTTCTTATACATAACATTTTTTCATTGCTGTTTAGAACATTTGGAGGCAACAAGAAACTGCTTGGAGAACTGCGCTCCTATGCTATCACCATTCAGACCACCATCCAAGAGCCATGTCCACAGGACCCGTCCATTACGTGCATCATCCTCTGGTCCACCATCAGAGGCCCCTTGCCCTTCTGCTACAAGCCCTTCCCACAGATGGGTGAGTTCCAAACACTCTTCTTCTGCTTTTGTCTTTACACATTTTTTACTTTTGATTGACTAAAATGAACAACAGCTAATCCCACTGGAAAAGTATTTTCTTTACAGTGAAAACCTGTAATGTTTTGTATTGGGCCGTAATTGTAACATAAACATAAAATGTATCGTTCCAAATCGTGATGATTGTCGAAACGTATCAAACAACTCATTTAAATAATGTAGAATTAGGGGTGTCCCGTACAGTGCTTTTAGTTTTCCAGCCTTGAGTATTGGCCGACACCGATATTAATGCGATCCGATATCATCAGGAATCATACATAGGTGTATTGTTTGGTAGTGTAGAATGTTACAACAGGTTTGATCAAGTGAAATGAGTCGGAGAATACAGATAGCTATGAAATAAACTAACCTGTTTATTATTAACCGCCTGGAACGGACTTATGCTGTCTTTAAGTCTAAATTATTTTCTCTTATGCCCCCTAAGAAGAAGACATTCTCTGTCATGACTAAAAATAGTATAGAACAGGGGTGCCCATTACGTCAATCGCCAGCTACCGGTCGATCGCCAGCCAGGCATTAAAAAAATAGTCCTAAAAATAAGCGATCATTATTCTTCACCATGGCGTCACTTGATCGACATTCCGAGGATCTTGTGAGATGACACTGGCTGCTGCCAGCTCAGTATTAAGAGCCAAACGACCGACCGCACAGTTCCTGTCTTCACAATAAAAATGCTGCTCCATCTTGTGTGCACTAACAAAATAAGATAGCCAAGCTATGGAGTTTGCCCTCCGTTTATTTCTTGTCAAGTGTTGAAAAAGGAGTATGGAAGCTGGACAAATAAGATGCCAAAACCAAGCACTTCCATGTGGTATTGGACAGAAAAGAGGACTTTTTTTTCCTCCTCCACAATGTAACTTTGAAAATATGGAAGTTATCAGCACTACTGTGCATCCTGTCTGTGAATTCACAAACAAGGATGGGGGCGAGGGTCACCACTTTGTGAACAAATGCGTGAGCAAATTGTCCAACAGTTTAAGAACAACATTTCTCAACAAGCTTTTGCAAGGAATTTAGGGATTTCACCATCTACGGTCCGTGATATCATCAAAAGGTTCAGAGAATCTGGAGAAATCACTGCACGTATGATATTACGGACCTTTGATCCCTCAGGCGGTACTGCATCAAAAAGGGAGACCAGTGTGTAAAGGATATCACCACATGGGCTCAGGAACACTTCAGAAAACCCTGTCCGTAAATACAGTTTGTCGCTATATCTGTAAGTGCAAGTTAAAACTCTACTATACAAAGCCAAAGCCATTTATCAACAACACCCAGAAACCCTGCCTGCTTCGCTGGGCCCGAGCTCATCTAAGATGGACTGATGCAAAGTGGAAAAGTGTTTTGTGGTCTGACAAGTCCACATTTCAAATTGTTTTTGGAAACTGTGGACGTCGTGTCCTCCGGAACAAAGGGGAAAAGAACCATCCAGATTGTTATAGGGGCAAAGTTGAAAAGCCAGCATGTGTGATGGTATGGGGGTGTATTAGTGCCCGAGGCATGGGTAACTTACACATCTGTGAAGGCACCATTAATGCTGAAAGGTACATACAGGTTTTGGAGCAACATATGTTGCCGTCCAAACAACGTTATCATGGACGCCCCTGCTTTTTTCAGCAAGACAATGCCAAGCCACGTGTTACAACAGCGTGGCTTCATAGTAAAAGAGTGCGGGTACTAGACTGGCCTGCCTGTAGTGCAGACCTGTCTCCCATTGAAAATGTGTGGCGCATTATGAAGCCTAAAATACCACAATGGAGACCCCGGACTGTTGAACAACCTAAGCTGTACATCAAGCAAGAATGGGAAAGAATTCTACCTGAAAAGCTTCAAAAATGTGTCTCCTCAGTTCCCAAACGTTTACTGAGTGTTGTTAAAAGGAAAGGCCATGTAACACAGTGGTAAAAATGCCCCTGTGCCAACTTTTAGCAATTTGTTGCTGCCATTAAATTCTAAGTTAATGATTATTTGCAACAAAAAAAACAAGTTTCTCAGTTTGAACATTAAATATATTGTCTTTGCAGTCTATTCAATTGAATATAAGTTGAAATGGATTTGCAAATCATTGTATTCTGTTTTTATTTACGAATTACACAACGTGCCAACTTCACTGGTTTTGAGTTTTGTAGAAAAGAGGAGAAGAAATTAGAAAAGAGGAGAAGAAAGAAGAAAAGAGAAGAAGAAAGTAGCAAAGAGGAAAACAAAGAAGAATCACGAAAAGAGAAGAAAAGAGGAAGAGAAGAAAGAAAAAAAGAGGAGAATAAAGTAGCAGAGAGGAGAAGAAAGAAGAAAACAATTAAGAAATGAGAAGAAAGAAGAAAAGAGGAGCAGAAGAAAGAAGAAAATAATTGAGAAAAGAGGAAAAGAAAAGAGAATTGAAAAAGACAAGAAAGAAGAAAATAATTAAGAAAAAAGTAGAAAAGAGTAGAAGAAAATAATTAAGAAAAGAGAAGAAAGAATAAAAGAGAAGAGGAGTAAGAAAGAACAAAAAAGAGAAGAGAAGAAAGAAGACGAAAAAGAGAATAAATAATAAGAGAAGATGAAGAGGAGGAGAAATAAGAAAATAAAAAAGAGAAGAAAGAATAAAAAAAGTAAAGAGAGAATAAGAGAAGAAAGAATAAGAGGACAAAAAAGAATACAAAAAGAAAAGAGACGAAAATAGGAGGTGAAAGTACAAAAGAGGAGAAGAAAGAAGAAAATAATTAAGAAATGAGAAGAAAAAAGAAAGTAGAAAAGAGGAGAAGAAGAAAATAATTAAGAGAAGATAAGAAAGAACAAAAGAGGAAAGAAATAAGAGAAGAAAGAAAGAAGAGAAGAGAAGAAAGAATAAAAGAGGAGAAGAAAGATGAAAAGAGGAGAAGAAATAATACAATTATAAACTGAATGCAGCTGAGATAGGCTCCAGCACCCCCCGCGACCCCGAAAGGGACAAGCGGTAGAAAATGGATGGATGGAAGAAGGAAATAGGAAGAGAAGAGAAGAAAGAATAAAATAAACAATAAAAGAGGAAAAGGAAGAAGAAACGAGGAGAAGAAAGAATAAAAGAAGAGAGAATGAAAAAAGAAAGAATAAAAAAAGAAGAGGAAGAATAAAAGAGAAAAAAAGAATAAGAGGAGAAAAAAGGAGAAGAAAGAATTAAAGAGGAAAAGGACAAAGACTAATAAGTGTTAAAGACAAGTGGGGGGGTCTTGCTTTCTCTCTCATTGGTTGACCTGAGGGTGCCCCCCCCCCTCTCTCTCTGTCTCTCTCTATCACTTCTCCTTATAAGGACAGGCTCCGCCTTCAGTGATGGCGTCAGACTTATGGGGTATTGGCGTTTAGTCCTGGGGGACCGCAGGGCTGAGACTTCTTTCCTTTCTCCTCATCACTTTATCTCTCTTCTTGCCCTCCTCTCCCTGGCCCTCCCCCGGCATGGTCTTGAGGGACAGGAAGAGGATTATTGGCGCTTCTTGTCCCTGAGCGTGGTTTGAAGGTGAGAATAAAACCCGGATGGTCTCCAGAGAAGAACCCAGGTGGCTTGCTGGGATGTTTCAGGACCTCCTCCCTCCAGGGGCCCTAGCCGGCCTGAAGGAGGAGCCGGCAGCGGGACGCTCCTGGATGCACGGCGGCGGCGTGCTGGACGCCAACTCGGCAGCTCACAGGTAAGAAGAACCTGCGGCCCCAAGGGATTGTGGGACATGAAGTCCTGGTGGACAAAAACTTATTTGGTGAAGAAAACCAAACTGGGAATTTGACCCAAACTTAAAAATAATCTTTGAAATATTTCCATGAGATTTTATTGAATTACTTATTAATATGATTATGATGATTATTATTTCTATTATGATGATTATTCTTATTATTATTATTTATATGATTATTATTATTACTATGATTATTATTTTAAATACGATTATTACTATTATTATCATTATTACTATTATGATTATTACTGTGATTGTTATTATTACTATTATTATTGTTATTATTATTACTATTATGATGATTATTATTACTATTATGATTATTATGATGATGATTATCATTACTATTATTATTATTATGAGTATTACTATTATGATTATTACTTTTATTATTACTATTATGATTATTATTTTATTAACATCTTTACTTCCAACACACGTGACATAAACATTTGATCTTCTTTGAAAACAATGGAGATAAGAGTTTCTTTGAAACTACAAATATAGTCAACTATTATTATTATATTATTTTTATTACTATTATGATCATGATGATGATCATTATTATTACTATTATGATGATGATTATTATTATTATGAGTATTCTTATTCTTTTTATTATTATTACTATTATTATTGTATTGACATATTTACTTCCAACACACGTGAAATAAACATCCGATATTCTTTGAAAACATGGAGATAAGAGTTTCTTTCAACCTGCAAGTATAGTCAACTATAACTATTATATTATGATGATGATTATTGTTATTATTATTATTACTATTATGATTTTTGTTATGATCATTACTATGATGATGATGATGATGATTATTACTATTATGATTATTATTTTGACATATTTACTTCCAACACACGTGAAATAAACATTTGATCTTCCTTGAAAACATGGAGGTAAGGGTTTATTTCAACCTGCAAATATAGACAACTATTATTGTTATTATTACTATTGTGATCATTTTTGTTATTATTACTATTATGATGATGGTGGTTGTTATTATTACTATTATGATGATGATTATTATTATTACTATTATGATGATTATTAATATTGTATATGATGTATTCTCATGAAAGTACATTTCAATGAGTTGAATATGCAAATCATCTTTTAAACAAGAAATGAATGAATTTGAGAACAAATCTACTTGAACTAATTTCCTCTTAAAGATGAATTTATGATTATTATGTCATGTTATTTTATTTGTGTTATTTACGCCGCTTGAATGTTTTTTTAGTTGACATGTATCTTGTATTAATTGTCATTGATGCAGTTTTATATTAGTAGCATTCAATTTATACTTGATTATATCATTTTATTATACTTGTAGTATATTTTGTTCAATTATTATAGTTATACTTTATTTTATTATTGTATTATACTTTATTATATAATTGTATTATAGTTGTAGTATAATGTATTCAATTATTATAGTTATACTTAATTATATCATTGTATTATACTTGTACATTATTATATCATTTTATTATAGTTATACTTGATTATATAATTTTATTATACTTTCTTATATCATGTTATTATACTTTATTATCATTGTATTAGTTATACTTGATTCTATATTTGTTGTTTTATATATGAGGTTATTATATGTATATTACATCATTCTATTAAAGTTATAGTATATTATATCATTCTACCATATTTATTCTTTATTACGGGATTTTAATTACAGTCATATGTAATTTTATAATTATAGTTTGCATTTGAAAATTGTGTAAATTCAACAAAATATAGGAAAATTATTTAATCAAAAATAATTCACAATATCAACTGTTTAAAAGTGTTCTCTTTAAATGTATCACATAATGTGTATGTGTGTATATATACTGTGTATATATATATATATATATATATATATATATACATACATAATGTGTGTGTGTGTGTGTGTGTGTGTGTGTGTGTGTGTGTGTGTGTGTGTGTGTGTGTGTGTGTGTGTGTGTGTGTGTAGCGGGGCGGCGTTATCGAGAGCTCACTTTGAGAAGCAGCCTCCGTCCAATCTGAGAAAGTCCAACTTCTTCCACTTTGTGTTGGCGCTGTACGACCGCCAAGGCCAACCTGTGGAAATTGAACGCACGGCTTATGTGGACTTTGTGGAAAAGGAGAAGGTAGAAAGCAAACACACCTTTACTGCACTTGAAGGAAGCAAACATGCAGGAATGTGCTGATGTTTGTGTTTTTGTTTTGTCTTGTTTTAGGAACCAACGACAGAAAAAAGCAATAATGGAATTCATTACAAACTCCAACTTCTTTACAGTAGTGGTGAGTTTCATTCGTTCCCCTGCACTGCCTGCATTTTACTCTCTAAACGTGTGTGTGTGTGTGTGTGTGTGTGTGTGTGTGTGTGTGTGTGTGTGTGTGTGTGTGTGTGTGTGTGTGTGTGTGTGTGTGTGTGTGTGTGTGTGTGTGTGTGTGTGTGTGTGTGTGTGTGTGTGTGTGTGTGTGTGTGTGTGTGTGTGTGTGTGTGTGTGTGTGTGTGTGTGTGTGCAGGGGTGAGGACAGAGCAGGACTTGTACATCCGACTCATTGATTCAATGAGTAAACAGGTGAGATATTGATCATTGATGATTTTGATAACATATATACACATGTTTACATATATACACACACATGTATACATATACACACATAATTAGTCTGCTGACGTATGCAGTAACATATTGTTGTCATTTTCCATTATATTATTTTGTCACAGTTATGAGGGAGAAGTGGTAGAAAATTCATTATTAATCTACTTGTTCATTTACTCTTAATATCTGCTTTCTTTATCTTTTAACATGTTCAATCTACACTTCTGTTAAAATGTAATAATCACTTATCCTTCTGTTGTTTGGATGATTAGTTTAAAACCCAAAACCAGTGAAGTTGGCACATTGTGTAATTCGTAAATAAAAACAGAATACAATGATTTGCAAATCCTTTTCAACGTATATTTAATTGAATAGACTGCAAAGACAAGATATTTAACGTTCGAACTGAGAAACTTAGTTTTTTTGGAAAATAATCATTAACTTAGAACTTAGTGTGTTAGCACGTGCATGTCAGTGTGTTAACATGTTCTTATTTACATGCATGTCAGTGTGTTAACATGTTCTTATTTACATGCATGTCAGTGTGTTAACATGTTCTTATTTACATGCATGTCAGTGTGTTAACATGTTCTTATTTACATACATGTCAGTGTGTTAGCATGTTTCAAAACATGCACATTATATTGATTGGAGACTAATTAATCAATACCATGCAATGAAGGACTTTACGTGTACATTGTATCATACCTCATATGTACATTGTATCATCTTTTACATGTTTCTTTTATCCTATTTTTATGTACATCGTATCCTTGACTTTCTCAGATTGAATGTTTATTTTATCCTATTTTTAGGTTTATGACAATACAGTACAATATGTAATAACACGTTTACGACAATACAGGGCAATATGTAATAACGAGTTTATGACAATACAGTGCAATACGTAATAACACACTTATGACAATACAGTGCACTACGTAATAAAACGTTTATGACAATACAATACGTTTATTGTTTATATTGTACTGTACTGTTTATATTCAACTGTACTGTTTCATTGTAGTGTACTGTTTTATTGTACTATATTGTGTCATTGTACTGTACTGTTTATATTCAAATGTACTGCTTCAAGATGTTGTCTCGTTTGTTGTTCTTGTGTTGGGAAGAAGTTGTGAGAAAACCCGACAATAAAAACATCTTTCAATCTTCAGCCGATCATCTATGAAGGTCAAGACAAGAACCCAGAGATGTGCCGAGTTCTGCTCACTCATGAGATCATGTGCAGGTAACACACACACACACACACACACACACACACACACACACACACACACACACGGTAGATATGTGTTGTGTTGTTGAATGTGTTTAAGATGACGTCAACAACAACAACACTGTTTGTGTTGTCAGTCGCTGCTGTGATAAAAAAAGCTGTGGAAACCGAAACGAGACACCGTCAGATCCTGTTGTCATCGACAGGTATTGCACACACACACACACACACGCAAATATACACATACACACACAGTACTGTAGTTAAGTTTATTTTACCTCAATTGTACTTTACTTTAGTGTAGTTTAATTGAGTTTAATTGACTTTATTTTACTTACATTACTTTAGTTAGCTTAGTTTTGTTTCATTGAGTTGACTTTAGTGTAGTTTGATTTAGTTTGTTCTACTTTAATTTACTTTACTCTCGTTTAATTTAGTTTGCCGCAGTTTACTTAATTTATTTTACTTTGATTTTGTTTACGTTACTTGAATTAAGTGTAGTTTACTATATTTTACCTAATTTACTTTACTCTAGTTTACTTTAGGTAATTTACTTTAGTTTACTCTAGTTTACTTTACTTTGCCGTAGTTAACTTGATTTACTTTACTTTGATTTTGGTTGATATACTTCAATTAAGTTTACTTTACTTTAATTTACTTTAAGTGTAGTTTATGTTACATAAATTAACTCTAGTTTACTTATTTTTACTTTAGTTGACATTATTCTAGTTGACTTTGCTTAACTTACTTTAGTTGACTTTACTTTAGTTTACTGTCCTTATTTTACTTGACTTACTTTACTCTAGTTTATTTTGCTTCATTTACTTTAACTAAGTGTAGTTTACTTTAACTAAATGTAGTTTAGTTTACTTTACTTCATTTACTTTAGTTGACTTTATCCTAGTTTACTTGATTTACTCTACTTTACTTGATTTACTTTAGTTGACTTTACTCTAGTTTACTTTACTTGATTTACTTTACTCTAGTTTACTTAATTTACTTGAGTTTACTTTAGTTTACTTTACTCTGGTTTACTTTAATGTACTTTAACTAAGTGTAGTTTACTTTTATTTATTTTACTTTACTCTAGTGTACTTTACTTAATTTACTTTAGTTTGCTTTACTCTAGTTTACTTTAATTTACTTTGCCATATTTTACTTGATTTACTTTGATTTTGGTTACTTTACTTTAACTAAGTGTAGTTTACTTTAATTTACTACAACTAAGTGTAGTTTACTTTGATTTATTTTACTTTACTCTAGTTTACTTTACTTAAAACCTTAGTTTACTTTACTCTAGTTTACTTTACTTAATTTACTTTAGTTTACTTTACTCTTGTTTACTTTAATTTACTTTAAGTAAGTGTAGTTTACTTTACTTTAATTTCATTTACTTTAGTTTACTTTACTCGTGTATACTTTAATTTACTTTAACTAAGTGTAGTTTACGTTACTTTAATTTACTTTACTTTTCTTTACTCTCGTTTACTTTAATTTACTTTAACTAAGTGTAGTTTACTTTACTTAATTTACTTTAGTTTACTTTACTCTAGTTTACTTCATTTACTTTAGTTTACTCGAGTTTACTTTACTGTAATTTACTTTAACTAAGTGTAGTTTACTTTAATGTACTTTACTGTTGTTTACTTTACTTAATTTACTTTAGTTACTTTTGGTTTACTTTGATTTACTTTACTTTACCTTACTTGACTGACTTAAATTGACCGTACTTTATTTGAGTTTACTTAACTTTATTTAACTTAATTTAACTTGATGTGACTTTATTTAACTTTGTTCAACTTTATTTAACTTTATTTAACTGTCTTTAACTTTATTGGACTTTATTTAACTTTATTTGTCTCTATTTGACTTTATTTGACTTTGTAACTTTGTTCAGCTTTGTTCAACATTATTTGACTTTGTGTAACTTTGTTCAACGTTATTTGACTTTATTTGACTTGAGTTGAAAGGTGAAGACGAGGTTCTGAGGCTGGAACAGGTTTCCATTGGTCTTGTCAGTGATTTGCCGTCCTTGAAGTCAAGTCACTTTTGTAAACGCCAAGTCAAATCCCAACTCAAGTCTACGTTCATTGTTCAGGTTTGTGATTGGTCTGCTGCTAACCCCGCTCCCTGTTCATGGACACGCTAATCTCGTGACTAGAACATGCTGACTTGAATAATCGAGTTGTTTGGTACTTATCCCGCATCTTCAGCACTTGCTAGGTTAAGCCAGATCACACAAAAGAGATCCAGGATAACTTCAACTTAATTGGAGATCCAAACCTCAGGACTAGAGGCACGTTCCCTTTTGTTGGAGAAGTGATTGCTTCTTCTTCTCCTCTCTGATTGAATTCCCAACAAACTACTCATCTTTTTGTTGTATGAACAACTTGTAATGTTTCTACAAAAACACACAAGCCTGTGTGCTGTTGGACGTCACAAATATTACACCACCATGTCTGCTTCCAGGTTCTTCCTCAAGTTCTTCCTCAAGTGTAACCAGAACTGTTTGAAAAATGCTGGGAACCCACGAGACATGAGGAGGTTCCAGGTAACGTTTTTCTCTCACTTGCACATTTCATGTCATTGCACACACCCGTTTGAAAGTGAAGTTCATCTTTTTGATGCTGGGAGTGAACTCAGATCTTCTATTTGGCTTCTGCTTCTGTGACATGGACGTCCATGTCCTCCAAGGGAAGTACGTGAACGTTTATGTCCTCCAAGTGAAGGACGTGAACGTTTATGTCCTCCAAGTGAAGGACGTGAACGTTTATGTCCTCCAAGTGAAGGACATGAACGTCAAAGTCCTCCAAGTGAAGGACATGGACGTCCATGTCTTCTAAGTGAAGGACATGAATGTCTTTGTCCTCCAAGTGAAGGACATGAACGTCCATGTCCTCCAAGTGAAGGACGTGAACGTTTATGTCTTCCAAGTGAAGGACGTGAACTTCAAAGTCCTCCAAGTGAAGGACGTGAACTTCAAAGTCCTCCAAGTGAAGGACATGAACGTCCATGTCCTCCAAGTGAAGGACATGAACGTCCATGTCCTCCAAGTGAAGGACATGAACTTCAAAGTCCTCCAAGTGAAGGACATGAACGTCCATGTCTTCTAAGTGAAGGACATGAACGTCCATGTCCTCCAAGTGAAGGACATGAACTTCAAAGTCCTCCAAGTGAAGGACATGAACGTCCATGTCTTCTAAGTTAAGGACATGAATGTCTTTGTCCTCCAAGTGAAGGACATGAACATCCATGTCCTCCAAGTAAGGGACATCAACGTCCATGTCCTCCAAGTGAAGGACATGAACGTTCATGTCCTCCAAGTGAAGGACATGAACGTCCATGTCCTCCAAGTGAAGGACATGAACGTCCATGTCCTCCAAGTGAAGGACATGAACGTCCATGTCCTCCAAGTGAAGGACATGAACGTCCATGTCCTCCAAGTGAAGGACGTGAACGTTCATGTCCTCCAAGTGAAGGACGTGAACGTCAAAGTCCTCCAAGTGAAGGACGTGAACGTCAAAGTCCTCCAAGTGAAGGACGTGAACGTCAAAGTCCTCCAAGTGAAGGACGTGAACGTCCATGTCGTCCAAGTGCCGGACATGAACGTCCATGTCCTCCAAGTGAAGGACATGAACGTCCATGTCTTCTAAGTGAAGGACATGAACGTCCATGTCCTCCAAGTGAAGGACATGAACTTCAAAGTCCTCCAAGTGAAGGACATGAACGTCCATGTCTTCTAAGTTAAGGACATGAATGTCTTTGTCCTTCAAGTGAAGGACATGAACGTCCATGTCTTCTAAGTTAAGGACATGAATGTCTTTGTCCTCCAAGTGAAAGACGTGAACGTCCATGTCGTCCAAGTGCCGGACATGAACGTCCATGTCTTCTAAGTGAAGGACATGAACGTCCATGTCCTCCAAGTGAAGGACATGAACGTCCATGTCCTCCAAGTGAAGGACATGAACTTCAAAGTCCTCCAAGTGAAGGACATGAACGTCCATGTCTTCTAAGTGAAGGACATGAACGTCCATGTCTTCTAAGTGAAGGACATGAACGTCCATGTCCTCCAAGTGAAGGACATGAACTTCAAAGTCCTCCAAGTGAAGGACATGAACGTCCATGTCTTCTAAGTTAAGGACATGAATGTCTTTGTCCTCCAAGTGAAGGACATGAACATCCATGTCCTCCAAGTAAGGGACATCAACGTCCATGTCCTCCAAGTGAAGGACATGAACGTCCATGTCCTCCAAGTGAAGGACATGAACGTCCATGTCCTCCAAGTGAAGGACATGAACGTCCATGTCCTCCAAGTGAAGGACATGAACGTCCATGTCCTCCAAGTGAAGGACGTGAACGTCCATGTCCTCCAAGTGAAGGACGTGAACGTTCATGTCCTCCAAGTGAAGGACGTGAACGTCAAAGTCCTCCAAGTGAAGGACGTGAACGTCAAAGTCCTCCAAGTGAAGGACGTGAACGTCAAAGTCCTCCAAGTGAAGGACGTGAACGTCCATGTCGTCCAAGTGCCGGACATGAACGTCCATGTCCTCCAAGTGAAGGACATGAACGTCCATGTCTTCTAAGTGAAGGACATGAACGTCCATGTCCTCCAAGTGAAGGACATGAACTTCAAAGTCCTCCAAGTGAAGGACATGAACGTCCATGTCTTCTAAGTTAAGGACATGAATGTCTTTGTCCTTCAAGTGAAGGACATGAACGTCCATGTCTTCTAAGTTAAGGACATGAATGTCTTTGTCCTCCAAGTGAAAGACGTGAACGTCCATGTCGTCCAAGTGCCGGACATGAACGTCCATGTCCTCCAAGTGAAGGACATGAACGTCCATGTCTTCTAAGTGAAGGACATGAACGTCCATGTCCTCCAAGTGAAGGACATGAACTTCAAAGTCCTCCAAGTGAAGGACATGAACGTCCATGTCTTCTAA
This sequence comes from Entelurus aequoreus, assembly GCF_033978785.1. Taxonomy (NCBI): domain Eukaryota; kingdom Metazoa; phylum Chordata; class Actinopteri; order Syngnathiformes; family Syngnathidae; genus Entelurus; species Entelurus aequoreus. The sequence goes on from NC_084751.1 coordinate 292,570, forward strand.
GTTAAGGACATGAATGTCTTTGTCCTTCAAGTGAAGGACATGAACGTCCATGTCTTCTAAGTTAAGGACATGAATGTCTTTGTCCTCCAAGTGAAAGACGTGAACGTCCATGTCGTCCAAGTGCCGGACATGAACGTCCATGTCCTCCAAGTGAAGGACATGAACGTCCATGTCTTCTAAGTGAAGGACATGAACGTCCATGTCCTCCAAGTGAAGGACATGAACTTCAAAGTCCTCCAAGTGAAGGACATGAACGTCCATGTCTTCTAAGTTAAGGACATGAATGTCTTTGTCCTTCAAGTGAAGGACATGAACGTCCATGTCTTCTAAGTTAAGGACATGAATGTCTTTGTCCTCCAAGTGAAGGACGTGAACGTCCATGTCCTCCAAGTGAAGGACGTGAACGTCCATGTCCTCCAAGTGAAGGACGTGAACGTCAAAGTCCTCCAAGTGAAGGACGTGAACGTCAAAGTCCTCCAAGTGAAGGACGTGAACGTCAAAGTCCTCCAAGTGAAGGACGTAAACGTCAAAGTCCTCCAAGTGAAGGACGTGAACGTCCATGTCGTCCAAGTGCCGGACGTGAACGTCCATGTCGTCCAAGTGCCGGACATGAACGTCCATGTCGTCCAAGTGCCGGACATGAACGTCCATGTCGTCCAAGTGCCGGACATGAACGTCCATGTCGTCCAAGTGCCGGACATGGACGTCCATGTCCTCCAAGAGACGGACATAGACGTCCATGTCCTCCAAGAGACGGATATGGACGTCCATGTCCTCCAAGAGACGGACATGGACGTCCATGTCCTCCAAGTGAAGGACATGAACGTCAAAGTCCTCCAAGTGAAGGACATGAACGTCCATGTCCTCCAAGTGAAGGACATGAACGTCCATGTCCTCCAAGTGAAGGACATGAACGTCCATGTCCTCCAAGTGAAGGACATGAACGTCCATGTCCTCCAAGTGAAGGACATGAACGTCCATGTCCTCCAAGTGAAGGACATGAACGTCCATGTCCTCCAAGTGAAGGACATGGACGTCCATGTCCTCCAAGTGAAGACACTTTTCCAGCAAGCTCCTCGGGACAATAGAGCAGAAAAAGTGTAGCAAGTAAGAACAAGTCCAAACACAAAGCTGGCCGAAGGAGAACCAGACGGGCAGCAAAGCAACCAGGAGAGCAAAAACATGATGAAGGAACAAAGTCACTCTAGCTAGTCCAAGGCAAGAATGTTGTGTTGGCGTCCACACGTGGCAATCTACAAATAAATGAAGCCACCAATCGCCGACGCCGGCTGACTCAGCCACACTCCGCAAGTGTCAGCTTCTACATAAGGAGCAGAACCATGAAGCAGTGAGCAGCTGAATAGTTCCTCTGCTGTGTGTGAGGGGAACCAGCACAAGACTGGAACATGCTGACTTGACTCACCAACTTGTTTGCTAGTAGGACTAATCCCACGTCTTCAATCTTTGCCCGAGTAACAAAAAGAGATCCTGGATAAGTTCAACTTCATTCCAAGAATGAACCTCAGGACTGAGTCATCATCCAGAACAACACAAATCCATTTTGCACCCGCAGGTGGTCGTGTGCACCACCGTCAACGTCGACGGACATGTTCTTGCCGTCTCCGACAACATGTTTGTACACAACAACTCCAAACATGGCCGCCGAGCTCGACGATTGGACCCATCTGAAGGTAGGAACATTGCCACGTTTACAACCATCTCCACAGGGGAACCCTGCCAAAACTCATCAGTGGTAGAAATGACCTCATTACTAAGTAGAACCTAAGCACTAAGTGGAGCCTCATCACTTAGAACCTCATGACATAGTGGAACCTCATCACTCAGTAGAACCTCATCACTCAGTAAAACCTCATGACTCAGTGGAGCCTCATGACTCAGTAGAACCTCATGACTCAGTGGAGCCTCATGACTCAGTGGAACCTCATCACTCAGTAGAACCTCATCACTCAGTAGAACCTCATGACTCAGTGGAGCCTCATGACTCAGTGGAACCTCATCACTCAGTAGAACCTCATCACTCAGTAGAACCTCATGACTCAGTGGAGCCTCATGACTCAGTGGAACCTCATCACTCAGTAGAACCTCATCACTCAGTAGAACCTCATGACTCAGTGGAGCCTCATGACTCAGTGGAACCTCATCACTCAGTAGAACCTCATCACTCAGTGGAGCCTCATGACTCAGTGGAGCCTCATCACTCAGTAGAACCTCATGACTCAGTGGAACTTCATGACTCAGTAGAACCTCATGACTCAGTGGCGCCTCATCACTCAGTAGAACCTAAGCACTCAGTGGAACCTCATCACTCAGTAGAACCTCATGACTCAGTGGAACCTCATCACTCAGTGGAACCTCATGACTCAGTGAAGCCTCATCACTCAGTGGAATCTCATCTCTCAGTAGAACCTCATGACTTAGTGGAACCTCATCACTCAGTAGAACCTCATGACTCAGTGGAACTTCATCACTCAGTAGAACCTCATGACTCAGTGGAGCCTCATCACTCATTAGAACCTAAGCACTCAGTGAAGCCTCATCACTCAGTGGAACCTCATCACTCAGTAGAACCTCATGACTCAGTGAAGCCTCATCACTCAGTGGAACCTCATCACTCAGTAGAACCTCACTACTAAGTAGAAAACAAGCACCCAGTGGAACCTCATCAGTCAATAGGACCTCATGACTCTGTGGAACCTCATCACTCAGTAGGACCTCATGATTCAGTGGAACCTCATTACCAAGTAGAACCTAAGCGCTCATTGGAACCTCATCATTCAGTAGGACCTCATGACTCATTGGAACCTCATCATTCAGTAGGACCTCATTACTCAGTAGGACCTCATGACTCCCTGGAACCTCATCACTCAGTAGGACCTCATGACACAATGAAACCTCATCACTCAGTAGGACCTAAGCACTCAGTAGAACCTCTTGACTCAGTAGGACCCCAAGCGTCTCTTGCAAGAAAAGTGTGTGCACAGGAGAAAGAAAGAAGACACTTGAATGACAAGAGAAGTTGTTTGATTGACGTCCAAGTTTGTGGTCCAGCAGCAGCAAGTCCTTGCATCAAAGCCATCAGTCCCAGTGAGGGATGGACCACAGGCGGAGCAACACTCATCCTCATTGGAGATCACTTCTTTGATGGCCTTCAGGTGCTCTTTGGGAGCATGTTGGTGTGGAGCGAGGTAAGCACACTTATACACTGTCAACATGTTGTATCAAGTATGCACTCCATCTGAATTTGTATGAAGTATGCACTCCATCTGACTTTGTATGAAGTATGCACTCCATCTGACTTTGTATGAAGTATGCACTCCATCTGGCGTTGGATGAAGTATGCACTCCATCTGACTTTGTATGAAGTATGCACTCCATCTGACTTTGTATGAAGTATGCACTCCATTTGGCATTGTATGAAGTATGCACTCTATCTGACTTTGTATGAAGTATGCACTCCATCTGACTTTGTATGAAGTATGCACTCCATCTGGCGTTGGATGAAGTATGCACTCCATCTGACTTTGTATGAAGTATGCACTCCATCTGACTCTGTATGAAGTATGCACTCCATTTGGCGTTGTATGAAGTATGCACTCCATCTGACTTTGTATGAAGTATGCAATCCATCTGACTTTGTGTAAAGTATGCACTCCATCTGACTTTGTGTGAAGTATGCACTCCACCTTACATTTTATGAAGTATGCAATCCATCTGGCTTTGTATGAAGTATGCAATCCATCTGACTTTGTGTGAAGTATGCACTCCATCTGACTTTGTGTGAAGTATGCACTCCACCTTACATTTTATGAAGTATGTAATCCATCTGGCTTTGTATGCATTCCATATGTCCAGATCATCACACACATATATGAACATGTTGTATGAAGTATGCACTCCATGTCCAGATCATCACACACATATGAACATGTATGAAGTATGCGCTCCATGTCCAGATGATCACACAAACATATTATGTTGTATGAGGTATGCACTCCAGATCATCACATCACATATATGAACGGCGTGGCGAAGTTGGTAGAGTGGCCGTGCCAGCAATCGGAGGGTTGCTGGTTACTGGGGTTCAATCCCCACCTTCTACCATCCTAGTCATGTCCGTTGTGTCCTTGGGCAAGACACTTCACCCTTGCTCCTGATGGCTGCTGGTTAGCGCCTTGCATGGCAGCTCCCGCCATCAGTGTGTGAATGTGTGTGTGAATGGGTGGATGTGGCAATACTGACAAAGCGCTTTGAGTACCTTGAAGGTAGAAAAGCGCTATACAAATGTAACCCATTTATCATTTATTTGTTTATAACATGTATGAAGTATGCACTCCATGTCAAACTCATCACCCACATATATGAACATGTATGAAGTATGCACTCCATGTCAAACTCATCACACACATATATGCACATGTATGAAGTATGCACTCCATGTCCAACTCATCACACACATATATGAACATGTATGAAGTATACACTCCATGTCCAACTCATCACACACATATATGAACATGTATGAAGTATGCACTCCATGTCCAACTCATCACACACATATATGAACATGTAGGAAGTATGCACTCCATGTCCAACTCATCACACACATATATGAACATGTAGGAAGTATGCACTCCATGTCCAACTCATCACACACATATATGAACATGTAGGAAGTATGCACTCCATGTCCAACTCATCACACACATATATGAACATGTAGGAAGTATGCACTCCATGTCCAACTCATCACACACATATATGAACATGTAGGAAGTATGCACTCCATGTCCAACTCATCACACACATATATGAACATGTAGGAAGTATGCACTCCATGTCCAACTCATCACACACATATATGAACATGTAGGAAGTATGCACTCCATGTCCAACTCATCACACACATATAT
>NC_084751.1:300000-318514 GCF_033978785.1 Entelurus aequoreus
AAATGTGACATGCTAAAAAAAAGTTACATGCTAACAAGTGTGACATGCTAACAAGTGTGACATGCTAACAAATGTGACTTGCTAACAGAAGTGAAATGCTAGCAAATGTGACATGCTAACAAATGTGACATGCTAACAAATGTGACATGCTAACAAATGTGAAATGCTAACAGAAGTGAAATGCTACGAAATGTGACATGCTAACAAAAGTGAAATGCTAACAAAATAAGCACAAATATATCAAAATGAAACATTTTTGAAGGAGATCATCCTGAAGCAAGCGACAGACATTGCAGAGGCGCTCTACAGCGTTCCTCGGAACCACAACCAGATCCCGTCGCTTGGAAACTCAGGTTCGCACGGCATGATGGGAGTTAACTCCTTCAGTGGCCAGCTGGCAATCACCGTCTCTGACACAAGTCCAGGTCCTGAAAGCTTGTCATCACGAGAAGGACGTTTCATGACAATGTGGTCTTCCTGCAGTCGGGTACAGTCGCAACACCAGCAGTGTGTCACCCAGAGGATACGCCCCCAGCTCCACCTCCCAGCCCAGTAACTATGGCAACAACAACAGCTACGGCAACGCTTCCATGGCAAACCTCGGCGTGACGTCTTCGCCAAACTTCCTCAACGCATCGTCTGCCAGCTCACCCTACGGCAGTAAGTATAATCACGCTCAGGTGCGAGAGTGGATGTGAGTTTGACCAGAACCAACCTTAGTCTTACTCTGAAGTGATTCTATTTAGACCTTAAGTTCCAACCCTAGTCTTACTTTAATAATATTTTACTTAGACTTAAGACCCAAACCCTAGTCTTACTTTAAACCTTTTCTACTTAGGTCTTAGGTCCCAAACTTAGTCTTACCTTAAACTTTGTCCACTAAGACCTAAGGTTCCAACACTAGTCTTACTTTATAACTATTTTATTTAGATCTTAGGTTTCAACCCGAGTCTTGCTTTAAACCTTTTCTACTTAGGTCTTAGGTCCCACACTTAGTCTTACCTTAAACTTTGTCCACTAAGACCTAAGGTTCCAACCCTAGTCTTACTTTATAACTATTCTATTTAGATCTTAGGTCCCAACCCGAATCTTGCTTTAAAACTAATCTACTTAGACCTCAGGTTCCAACCCTAGTCTTGCTTTGAACCTTTTCTACTTAGGTCTTAGGTCCCAAACTTAGTCTTACCTTAAACTTTGTCCACTAAGACCTAAGGTTCCAACCCTAGTCTTACTTTATAACTATTCTATTTAGATCTTAGGTCCCAACCCGAATCTTGCTTTAAAACTAATCTACTTAGACCTCAGGTTCCAACCCTAGTCTTGCTTTGAACCTTTTCTACTTAGGTCTTAGGTCCCAAACTTAGTCTTACCTTAAACTTTGTCCACTAAGACCTAAGGTTCCAACCCTAGTCTTACTTTATAACTATTCTATTTAGATCTTAGGTCCCAACCCGAGTCTTGCTTTAAACCTTTTCTACTTAGGTCTTAGGTCCCAGACTTAGTCTTACCTTAAACTTTGTCCACTAAGACCTAAGGTTCCAACCCTAGTCTTACTTTATAACTATTCTATTTAGATCAACCCGAGTCTTGCTTTAAAACTAATCTACTTCGACCGCAGGTTCTAACTATAGTCTTACTTTAAACCGGTCCTACTTAGACCTCAGTTTCTAATCCTAGTTTTACTTTAAACCTTTTCTACTTAGGTCTTAGGTCCCAACCTTAGTCTTATTATAAACTTTGTCCACTAAGACCTAAGGTTCCAACCTTAGTCTTACTTTAAAATTATTCTACTTAGACCTTAAGTTCCAAACCTATTCTTACTTTAAACCTTTTCTTCTTTGGTCCCAACTTTAGTCAAACTTTAAACTTTGTCCACTAAAACCTAAGGTTCCAACCCTAATTTTACTTTAAAACTATTCTATTTATAATAATAATAATAATAATGGATTAGATTTATATAGCGTTTGATCTTAGGTCCCAAACCGAGTCTTGCTTTAAAACTAATCTACTTCGACCGCAGGTTCTAACTATAGTCTTACTTTAAACCGCTCCTACTTAGACCTCAGGTTGTAATCCTAGTTTTACTTTAAACCTTTTCTTCTTAGGTCCCAACCTTAGTCTTATTATAAACTTTGTCCACTAAGACCTAAGGTTCCAACCTTAGTCTTACTTTAAAATTATTCTACTTAGACCTTAAGTTCCAACCCTAGTCTTACTTTAAACCTTTTCTTCTTTGGTCCCAACTTTAGTCGAACTTTAAACTTTGTCCACTAAAACCTAAGGTTCCAACCCTAATTTTACTTTAAAACTATTCTATTTATAATAATAGTAATAATGGATTAGATTTATATAGCGTTTGATCTTAGGTCCCAAACCGAGTCTTGCTTTATAACTAATCTAATTAGACCTCAGGTTCTAACCCTAGTCTTACTTTAAACATTTTGTACTTAGGTCCTAGGTCCCAACCTTAGTCTTACTTTAAACTTTGTCCACTAAGACCTAAGATTCCAACCCTAGTCTTACTTTAAACCGCTCCTACTTAGACCTCAGGTTCCAACTCTAGTCTTATTTTAAACCTTTTCTTTTAGCACGTCACGAATGAACAACCTCCACTAACTTTGATTCAAGCACAAGAAGTTCATGTTTAAAAAAACTTTATTGTTGGCTTCATTTCAATGTTGTGGTGTCTAATGATGATGTTGTCAAAGTAAAAGTTATTTCCTGTCTCAGTTGTTGCGTCCAGTCCCACAATGGCGGGGTCCAACTGTAGCTCCTCCCACAGCACCTTTCCTTTCTCTACCGCCGTGAAACAGAAGAGCGCCTTTGCTCCCGTGATCAGACCCGCAACACCCCCTCTCCCTCCTCGGTCCTGCTCCACCAACAGTGGTCTGCAAGGTGATCCCCCACACACAAACATGCACACGCTCGCGTACACACACACACACACACACACACACACACACACACACGCGACCATATATACAGTAAACATACATGACCGTATATACAAACCCCAAAACCAGTGAAGTTGGCAGATTGCGTAAATGGTAAATAAAAACAGAATACAATGATTTGCAAATCCTTTTCAACTTATATTCAATTGAATAGACTGCAAAGACAAGATATGTAATGTTCCAACTGGAAAACCTTGTTATTTTTTGCAAAGATTAGCTCATTTGGAAATTGATGCCTGCAACATGTTTCAAAAAAGCTGGCACAAGTGGCAAAAAAGACTGATAAAGTTAAGAATGCTCATCAAGCACATATTTGGAACATCCCACAGGTGAACAGGCTAATTGGGAACAGGTGGGTGCCATGATTGGGTATAAAAGCAGCTTCCATGAAATGCTCAGTCATTCACAAACAAGGATGGGGCGAGGGTCACCACTTTGTCAACAAATGCGTGAGCAAATTGTTTAACAACATTTCTCAACCAGCTATTGCAAGGAATTTAGGGATTTCACCATGTACGGTCCGTAATATCATCAAAAAGTTCAGAGAATCTGGAGAAATCACTGTATGTAAGTGATGATATTACAGACCTTGGATCCCTCAGGCAGTACTGCATCAAAAAGCGACACCAGTGTGTTAAGGATATCACCACATGGGATCAGAAACACTTCAGAAAACCACTGTCAGTAACTACAGTTTGTCGCTAAATCTGTAAGTGCAAGTTAAAACTCTACTACGAGCTTGTACGTGAGGTGAGAAGCTCCTGCTAGATCTAGTCGGTCTCACTTCAACCCACAGTTAGGGCTCTGGAACCAGTCTTCTCGAGAGGAGCTGGACTCTCGTCCACCCTAGAATTCCCAGAAGTGAGAGGCGACGGGCAGGGGTGGCTATACTTGTTACCCCGCGGCTCAGAGCCTGTATGTTGGAGTTTAACCCGGTAGAAAAGAGGGTAGCTTCCCTCCACCTTTGAGTGGGGGGACAGGTCCTGACTGTTGTTTGTGCTTACGCATCAAACGGCAGTTCAGAGAACCCTCCCTTTTTTGGAGTTCCGAGAGGGAGTACTGGAGAGTGCTCTGTCTGGTGATTTCCTTGTTCTACTGGGGGACTTCAACGCTCACGTTGGCAACGACAGTGAGACCTGGAGAGGCGTGATTGGGAGCCTTCTACTTCTCAACCTTCCTGTTAAGGTCTATTCAGGTGTACTGGAGAGGAGGGTGTGCCGGATAGTCCAACTTTGGATTCTGAAGGAGCAGTGTGGTTTTCGTCCTGGTCGTGGAACTGTGGACCAGCTCTATGCTCTTGGCAGGGTCCTTGGGGGTTCCCCAACCAGTCTACATGTGTTTTGTGGACTTGGAGAAGGCGTTCGATCGTGTCCCTTGGGAAGTCCTGTGGAGAATTCTCAGAGATTTTGGGGTATCGGGTCGCTGTATGATCAGTGTCAGAGTTTTGGTCCACAGTAAGTCAGACCCCTTTCCAGTAAGGGTTGGACTCCCCCAGTGTTACCTTTTGTCACAGGTTCTGTTTACAACTTTTATTGGAGAGAATTTATAGGTGCAGTCAGGGCGTTGATGGGATCCGGTTTGGTGGCTGCAGGATTACGTCTCTGCTTTTTGCGGATGATGTGGTCCTGATGGCTTCATCTGATCAGGATCTTCAGCTCTCACTGAATCGGTACTAAGTGTGAAGCAATTGGGATGAAAATCAGCACTTCCAAGTCCTAGTCCATGGCTCTCGCCCAAAAAAGGGTTGGAGTCCCATTTCCGGGTTGGAGAGGAGACCCTGTCCCAAGTGGAGAAGTTTAAGTACCTCGGGGTCTTGTTAACGAGTGAGGAAAGAACGTATCGATGTAGCGACTGCAGTGATGCGGACCTGCATTGGTCCGTCGTGGTGAAGAAGGAGCTAAGCCGAAAGGCAAAGTGCTCAATTTACCTGTCGATCTACGTCCCCATCCTCACCTATGGTCATGATCTTTGGGTTGTGACCGAAAGGACAAGATCACGGGTACAAGCGGCCAAAATGAGTTTCCTCCGTCAGGTGGTGAGGCTCTCCCTTAGAGATAGGGTGAGAAGCTCTGTCATTCGGGAGGAGCTCAAAGTAAAGCCACTTCTCCTCCACATGGAGAGGAACCAGATGAGGTGTTTTGGGCATTTGGTCAAACACCTCCCTGGGCCCGTCTGACCGGTAGAATACCACGGAGAAACCCAGGAAACGTTGGAAAGATTGCCTCTCAGCTCCCAAAGCTGGTTGAAGTAGTTGGGGAGAGGGAAGTCTGGGCTTCCGTGCTTAGGTGTGTTGCTTCTCGGGTGTAAAAACCTGTTCATCGTGTCAACATTTTCTTACTGTTGTGTGACTATGGACAGGTGTGTTGCTTCTTGAATAAAGACCTGTTCATCGTGTCAACATTTTCTTACTGTTGTGTGACTATGGACAGGTGTGTTACGTCTTGAGTCCTGTTCATCGTGTCAACATTTTCTTACTGTTGTGTGACTATGGACAGGTGTGTTACTTCTTGAGTAAAGACCTGTTCATCGTGTCAACATTTTCTTACTGCTGTGCGACTATGGACAGGTGTGTTGCTTCTTGAGTAAAGACCTGTTCATTGTGTCAACATTTTCTTACTGTTGTGTGACAATGGACAGGTGTGTTACTTCTTGAGTAAAGACCTGTTCATTGTGTCAACATTTTCTTACTGTTGTGTGACTATGGACAGGTGTGTTGCTTCTCGGGTGTAAAAACCTGTTCATTGTGTCAACATTTTCTTACTGTTGTGTGACTATGGACAGGTGTGTTACTTCTTGAGTAAAGACCTGTTCATTGTGTCAACATTTTCTTACTGTTGTGTGACTATGGACAGGTGTGTTACTTCTTGAGTAAAGACCTGTTCATTGTGTCAACATTTTCTTACTGTTGTGTGACTATGGACAGGTGTGTTACTTCTTGAGTAAAGAGACCTGTTCATCGTGTCAACATTTTCTTACTGTTGTGTGACAATGGACAGGTGTGTTACTTCTTGAGTAAAAACCTGTTCATCGTGTCAACATTTTCTTGCTGTTGTGTGACTATGGACAGGTGTGTTGCTTCTTGAGTAAAGACCTGTTCATTGTGTCAACATTTTCTTACTGTTGTGTGACTATGGACAGGTGTGTTACTTCTTGAGTAAAGACCTGTTCATTGTGTCAACATTTTCTTACTGTTGTGTGACTATGGACAGGTGTGTTGCTTCTCGGGTGTAAAAACCTGTTCATTGTGTCAACATTTTCTTACTGTTGTGTGACTATGGACAGGTGTGTTACTTCTTGAGTAAAGACCTGTTCATTGTGTCAACATTTTCTTACTGTTGTGTGACTATGGACAGGGGTGTTACTTCTTGAGTAAAGACCTGTTCATTGTGTCAACATTTTCTTACTGTTGTGTGACTATGGACAGGTGTGTTACTTCTTGAGTAAAGAGACCTGTTCATGGTGTCAACATTTTCTTACTGTTGTGTGACAATGGACAGGTGTGTTACTTCTTGAGTAAAAACCTGTTCATCGTGTCAACATTTTCTTGCTGTTGTGTGACTATGGACAGGTGTGTTGCTTCTTGAGTAAAGACCTGTTCATTGTGTCAACATTTTCTTACTGTTGTGTGACTATGGACAGGTGTGTTACTTCTTGAGTAAAGACCTGTTCATTGTGTCAACATTTTCTTACTGTTGTGTGACTATGGACAGGTGTGTTACTTCTTGAGTCCTGTTCATTGTGTCAACATTTTCTTACGGTTATGTGACTATGGACAGGTGTGTTACTTCTTGAGTAAAAACCTGTTCATCGTGTCAACATTTTCTTGCTGTTGTGTGACTATGGACAGGTGTGTTGCTTCTTGAATAAAGACCTGTTCATTGTGTCAACATTTTCTTACTGTTGTGTGACTATGGACAGGTGTGTTACTTCTTGAGTAAAGACCTGTTCATAGTGTCAACATTTTCTTACTGTTGTGTGACTATGGACAGGTGTGTTGCTTCTTGAGTAAAGACCTGTTTATTGTGTCAACATGTTCTTACTGTTGTGTGACTATGGACAGGTGTGTTACTTCTTGAGTCCTGTTCATTGTGTCAACATTTTCTTACTGTTGTGTGACTATGGACAGGTGTGTTGCTTCTTGAGTAAAGACCTGTTCATCGTGTCAACATTTTCTTACTGTTGTGTGACTATGGACAGGTGTGTTACTTCTTGAGTAAAGAACTGTTCATCGTGTCAACATTTTCTTACTGTTGTGTGACTATGGACAGGTGTGTTACTTCTTGAGTCCTGTTCATCGTGTCAACATTTTCTTAATGTTGTGTGACTATGGACAGGTGTGTTACTTCTTAAGTAAAGACCTGTTCATTGTGTCAACATGATCTTACTGTTGTGTGACTATGGACAGGTGTGTTACTTCTTGAGTAAAGACCTGTTCATCGTGTCAACATTTTCTTACTGTTGTGTGACAATGGACAGGTGTGTTACTTCTTGAGGAAAAACCTGTTCATCATGTCAACATTTTCTTGCTGTTGTGTGACTATGGACAGGTGTGTTGCTTCTTGAGTAAAGACCTGTTCATTGTGTCAACATTTGTTGTGTGACTATGGACAGGTGTGTTGCTTCTTGAGTAAAGACCTGTTCATTGTGTCAACATTTTCTTACTGTTGTGTGACTATGGACAGGTGTGTTGCTTCTTGAGTAAAGACCTGTTCATTGTGTCAACATTTGTTGTGTGACTATGGACAGGTGTGTTGCTTCTTGAGTAAAGACCTGTTCATTGTGTCAACATTTTCTTACTGTTGTGTGACTATGGACAGGTGTGTTGCTTCTTGAGTAAAGACCTGTTCATTGTGTCAACATTTTCTTACTGTTGTGTGACTATGGACAGGTGTGTTGCTTCTTGAGTAAAGACCTGTTCATTGTGTCAACATTTTCTTACTGTTGTGTGACTATGGACAGGTGTTACTTCTTGAGTCCTGTTCATTGTGTCAACATTTTCTTACTGTTGTGTGACTATGGACAGGTGTGTTACTTCTTGAGTAAAAACCTGTTCATCGTGTCAACATTTTCTTGCTGTTGTGTGACTATGGACAGGTGTGTTGCTTCTTGAGTAAAGACCTGTTCATCGTGTCAACAATTTCTTACTGTTGTGCGTGAACAACAGTCAAAAGCTATATTGTGAAAACAACAAACTCTTCCTTCTCTGCAGCCATTTCAGGCCTCGTCGTCCCGCCAATGTAGAAAATGGCAAGCACAAAGGAGGCGTGTCTCCAGATGTCTGTGGGCGTGGCTTCAGGCTTCAGCTGACCAATGAGAGCGGTCTAAACATTGAGATGACCACCGCTCATACTTTCTTGATAGACGTCCATAAAACCTTGTCCAATGAAAGTCCCGCCTCTCACAATAAAGCTCCGCCTCTTGCACTTCTTGTAAATGTTTATGTAACTTATTTTCTCACAACACTGTTGTCCAAATCCTTTATATCGATGAACTCCTGTTATGTTGCGTAAATATTCCATTGTGTGTGTGTGTGTGTGTGTGTGTGTGTGTGTGTGTGCGTGTGCGTGCCCATTTGTCAATCAAAGATGAGGTCCAGTCCACTTTGTTGTGCTTTTAATTGTGGAATTGTCATGTTTATTCAAGAATTGTTCCCGCCAAATGTGAAATAAAAATATCAACAATGACGCCAAGTTGGTTTTCCGTCATATAAAATAGATTGAATATTATCTGTGCTTGAAACAAGGTCATTCGTTTCATAACGTTATGATTCACTCAGATCTTCTGCAATTTCTTCTTAAAAAGAAAAAACATGAAGGTTCTTAAAATGTGCGCGATCGTTCCCACCTACATACCTCACTAACGTATTAGCATAGGTACCACCCCATTGCCATATATGGAAAGTACTGAACTCATGAACTAATTAGCATAGGTACCACCCCATTGCCATATATGGAAAGTATTGCACTCAATACATAATTAGCATAGGTACCACCTCACTGCCATATAAGGAAATGTATTTAACTCACTACCTTATTAGCATAGGTACCACCCAATTGCCATATATGGAAAGTATTGACCTCATTATCTAATTAGCATAGGTACCACCCCATTACCAAATATGGAAAGTATTGAACTCATTACCTAATTAGCATAGGCATCAGCCTTATAAATAAATAGATTGAACTCATTACCTAGTTAGCATGTGTTAATAACGCCATTAGGACATAAGTAAATGTTTTGAACCCATTACCTAATTAGCATAGTTACCACATCACTGCCATATACGGAAAAGTATTGAACTCATTACCTAATTAGCATAGGTACCACCTCATTGCCATATATGGAAAGTATTGAACTCATTACCTAATTAGCATAGGTATCAGCCTTATAAATAAATAGATTGAACTCATTACCTAGTTAGCATAGGTACCACCTCACTGCCATATACGGAAAAGTATTGAACTCATTACCTAATTAGCATAGTTACCACCTCACTGCCATATACGGAAAAGTATTGAACTCACTACCTATTTAGCATAGGTACCACCTCATTGCCATATATGGAAAGTACTGAACTCATTACCTGATTAGCATAGGTACCACCCCATTGCCATATATGGAAAGTATTGCACTCATTACATACTAAGCATAGCTACCACCTCACTGCCATATAAGGCAATGTATTTAACTCACTACCTTATTAGCATAAATGCCACCTCGTTGCCATAAATGGAAAGTATTGAACTAATTACATAATTAGCATAGGTACCACCCATATTACCATATAAGGAAATATATTGAAGTTGTTACCTAATTAGCATAGGTACCACCCGACAGCCATACAAGGGAATGTATTGAACTCATTACCTAATTAGCATAGGTACCACCCCACTGCCATATGAGGAAATGTATTAAACTCATTACCTAATTAGCATAGGTACCACCACATTGCCATATAAGGAAATGTATTAAACCTTTTACCTAATTAGCATGGGTTATTAACCACCATTAGCATATAAGGAAATGTATTGAACTCATTACCTAATTAGCATAGGTACCACCTCACTGCCATATAAGGAAATGTATTGAACTCATAACCTAATTAAAATAGGTACCACCCCCATTGCCATTTAAGTAGCGTATTTTTCGGACCATAAGGCGCACTGCCGATGAGCGTGTCTATTCAGGTCTATTTTCACACAAAAGGCACACCGGATTATAAGGCGCATTAAAAGGGTCATAATATGATGATACATCTTTGTTGTAGCGGTGTAGCGTGCGAGGACGGGAGTGTAAGAAGTGTCAAAAGATGGCGCTAACTGTTTTAATGACATTCAGACTTTACTTCAATCAATAACGGAGCAGCATCTCCTCATCCGTGGCTCACTAGTGCAACAACAAAATGTGTCCCGTGACAAACCGTCCGTCCAGACATCTCTAATGACTAAAGTTCTGTGGACGAATAATGTAAACTCACCACACCGGTATGTTTTTAGCATTGACAGATCTAAGTTACAACTTTATGCTACTTTATATTAGAAATGGCAACAGCGGATGATGAATGTCCCATAACAAGAAGATAGAGAAAAAGAAGAAGCTGATCGACTACGGTGTCGGCACGGACTACGAAGGAAAACACGCGCACATTTTCTGGACTTATGCAGATCCCAAATACACAACAACAGGTACCAGATGGTAAGAAAAGTTGGTTTTGCATAATATCACGAAACAAAACACCAGATATGTCTGCTAATAGGTGCCATTTTGGAGTCCTTATACATACAGCATAATAATATGTTGAAGCACAGTACGTCTGACTATGGTAGTTGTAATGCTCCGACAATTCATCAAGCGGTGCGGCTTCTTAACTTCCCAAAGTCCTACTAAAACATTTTGACTGATTTTTGAGCGCTGTGTGTAATGTTCCATATTTTCATTGGAACATTTAAAGTTCTGGTGTTTACTGGCGTCATCTTGCAGTCCACACATATCTCTGGTGTGACTGCCATCTACTGGTCACACTTATCATTACACCATGAAGCCGGTAAGCCCAATCAGAATTATTCCGTACATTAGGCGCACCGGGTTCTAAGGCGCACTGTCGATTTTTGGATAAAAGGAAAGGATTTTAAGTGCGCCTTATAGTCCGAAAAATACGGTATCTACTTGTTAGAAT
The DNA here is from genome assembly GCF_033978785.1 of Entelurus aequoreus. Classification (NCBI taxonomy): domain Eukaryota; kingdom Metazoa; phylum Chordata; class Actinopteri; order Syngnathiformes; family Syngnathidae; genus Entelurus; species Entelurus aequoreus. The sequence goes on from NC_084751.1 coordinate 311,131, forward strand.
AATTGTATCTAAGTTATGACTTTGTGTTGAAATGAGTTCCCGGCGAGAAGACAAAAGCTGTCTTTGAACCTACCAGGAAGAAGGCTTGTAAAACTCCACTGTGTACGATGGGAAGCAACATGAAGGTGTTCTGTTTCTTTCATGTATTGTAATCAACAGAGAGATATGGTCTTGACCCAAGAACTACAAAAGCGAAGAGGAAGCAGGACCAGACTCCCGTCCAGGCACCGCTTCTTTGAACTGTTTTACGACCTTTGCTGTGAACTGTTCTGTAACCAAAGGCGATGGCTGTTTATGACCCACGTCCCTCAGAAACAGCTGTTGCCATGTAATCAGGGAAACTCCAAATAAAAGAGGTGGCGTACAATATTTCGCCAGAGCGTGTTGAGACACTGTACAAGGGTACAGGCGTCAAATTTTATTCTGTCTCTTTTTAATTCTTTGCTTCATGTCTTGATTAATAGATGTCATCAGTGTTTGAACCTGACACTACTAAAATACTACATTTACCTGTGCATTTGTCACTTTAGGCTCCACATATCTCTGTGTGTGTGTGCGCGTGCGTGCGTGCTAGACAAGTTTCATCAGTATTGTCGTCAATCACATTGGTCTTGTTGCCGTGGCGACACCCCTGCCCCTCAAAGGGCGGCCATGTTTGTTGATTGTACTGAAACAAGACAAACAAAGTAATTATTTGCAAACAAAGCTGATGGCTCAGTGAGCTAACGTGGCTTAACGAGGTCAAACAAGGTGTGTGTGTGTGTGTGTGTGTGTGTGTGTGTGTGTGTGTGTGTGTGTGTGTGTGTGTGTGTGTGTGTGTGTGTGTGTGTGTGCGCGTGCGTGCGTGCGTGCGTGCGTGCGTGCGTGTCTGTGTGTGTGCTTTTGTGTATGAACACAGTTAAATAATGGATGCTTCAGTGCATAACATCACACATACACACATAACATCTCACACACACACACATCCAGTGTAATAATGAATGCACTGATTCATATATTAGGGAAACAAAACAACCACTAAGCCGACGCATGGCCCACCATAGACGGGCAAACTCTTCAGGCCAAGACTCAGCTGTCTACCTAAATGTAGAGATTCTGGACTGGGGGGACGGATGGTACCAAAGAGGAGTGAGGGAAGACATCTATGTCAAGGTTGAAAAACCATCCCTGAACAGAGGAGGTGGTCTGTGACACCACCTGTCTCCAAAGTCCAAATACCTCCATATTGTACTTCACCACCCTCTTTATTAAGCAGTAGAATTGTTGTTTTATTGTTAGTTCTGAAGTCCAAATACCTCCATATGGTACTTCACCACCCTCTTTATTAAGCACTGAAATTGTAGTTTTTATAGTTAGTTTTGAAGTCCAAATAGCTCCATATGGTACTTCACCACCCTCTTTATTAAGCACTGAAATTGTAGTTTTTATAGTTAGTTCTGAAGTCCAAATACCTCCATATGGTACTTCACCACCCTCTTTATTAAGCACTGAAATTGTAGTTTTTATAGTTAGTTCTGAAGTCCAAATACCTCCATATGGTACTTCACCACCCTCTTTATTAAGCACTGAAATTGTAGTTTTTATAGTTAGTTTTGAAGTCCAAATACCTCCATATGGTACTTCACCACCCTCTTTATTAAGCACTGAAATTGTAGTTTTTATAGTTAGTTTTGAAGTCCAAATACCTCCATAATCAATCAACAATACCCCCCCATCCCCCGCTCAGGAAATGAGTCGGGGGGGTGGAGCCCTTGCAGTTGATTTCCTCCCCCGGAAACAGGAAGTTTCTTTCGTTGAGTTTTATCGCACAATACTTAGTCTAATCTTTTTGAATGCTGCACCTGACAATTAAGTATGGGAAAAAGTCCAACTCAAACCAAACTCTCAAACTAAGTATGTATAAAAAGTGAAAACTGACAAAAGAGATTTCAAAGCAGCCCTCAAAGGGATTCAAGGTAACTGCAAACTAAATCAAACTACTGGCATGAAAACTCTTACAACTGTGGCGTGTGCAGGAGGCAGTGACCTTTGACCCTGGCAGGGTCACATGACTCGTCAAGTTACCGTGACGTGTGCTTTGATGAGAAAAGGAAAAGTGTTTTCCCCTCCTGCTGGCAGCCAATCAGAGTTGGGAACGAAAGTGTGTTTAAGTCGGCGATAAAAAAAGCGTTATTATTTTTGCTGTAAAACTTGTCTGTGATGGATGTCGGCTGCACTCTCCACTCCCACTAAGGACGCAAGTCTATTATTTCTTATCATCTTTCTTACATTACAAGGGCTTTTATCAGCACACACTCTGATTGGCTGTCACTCAGCCCCGCCCCTCCCCCATGATGCCATCAGCCTGCTTATATGGGGTGAGGGGGGGGGGGGAGGGCACAGATTGAAGATCTCTGCTGAGATTTCCTTCATGACCAAAGTCCTGCTGAGGATGACTATCATCTGCCTTGACAGGAAGTGCATCATCAACACTTCCTGTTTCACCTTTAGTCTGCTTCTGCCGTGTCTTTAAATCATACGTCTTCAATAATACATAACTTAAATAATACACAAGTTAAGTAATACACATGTTAAATATTACACATGTTAAATAATACACTTGTTAAATAATACACATGTTAAATAATACACATGTTAAATAACACACAAATTATATAATACAAAAGTTAAATAATACACATGTTAAATAATACACATGTTAATACACAAGTTAAATAATACACATAATAAATAATACACATGTTAAATAATACACATATTAAATAGTACACATGTTCAATAATACACATGTTCAATAATACACATGTTCAATAATAGACATGAAATAATACACAAGTTACATAACACAAATGTTAAATAATACACATTAAATAATACACATGTTAAATAATACACATAATAAATAATACACGTGTTAAATAATACACATATCAAATAATACACATGTGAAATAATACACATATTAAAAAATACACATGTGAAATAATACACCTATTAAATAATACACATGTGAAACGATACACATGAAATAATACACATATGTAATACACACGTTAAACATTACACATTAAATAATGCGCATCTTAAATAATACACAAGTTAAATAATACACATATTATATAATACACATGTTAAATAATACACAAGTTGAATAATACACATATTATATTATACACATGTTAAATAATACACATGTTAAATAATACACATATTATATAATACACATGTTAAATAATACACATAATAAATAATACACATGTTAAAATACACCTGTTAAATAATACACAAGTTAAATAATACACATGTTAAATAATACACATGTTAAATAATACACATATTAAATAACACGTTAAATAATACACATATTATATAATACACATGTTAAATAGTACACATCATAAATAATACGCATGTTAAAATACACATTAAATAATACACAAGTTAAATAATACACATACTAAATAATACACAAGTTAAAAAACACACATGTTAAATAATACACATTCTAAATAATACACATGTTAAATAATACACATGTTAAATAATACACATGTTAAATAATACACATGTTAAATAACACACGTTAAATAATACACATGTTCAATAATACACATCTTAAATAATACACACGTTAAAATACACATATTAAATACTACACAAGTTAAATAATACACATATTAAATAACACACTTATTAAATAATAAACATTGTAAATAAAACACATGTTCAATAATACACTTGGTAAATATTACACATTTTAAATAAGACACATATTAAATAATACACATGTTAAATAATACACATATTAAATAATACACAAGTTAAATAATACACTTGTTAAATAATACACAAGATAAATAATACACGTTAAATAATACACATTCTAAATAATACACATTCAGAATAATACACACTTTACATAATACAAATATTAAATAATACACGTATTAAATAATACACAAGTTAAAAAACATTCATATTAAATAATACACATTAAATAATACACAGGTTAAATATTGCACATATTAAATAATACACATGTGAAACAATACACATTTTATATAATACAGACGTTAAATAACATATATATTACATAATATACAAACATTACATAATACACATGTTGAATAATACACAAATTAAAAAACATATGTTAAATAATACACAATAAAAAATACACCAGTACACTCGTTTGTACGTCATGATGACATCTACTCGTTTGTACATCATGATAACTTCTACTGGTTTGTACATCATGATAACTTCTACTGGTTTGTACATCATGATGACATCTACTCGTTTGTACATCATGAGGACATCTACTCGTTTGTACATCATGATGACATCTACTCGTTTGTACATCATGAGGACATCTACTCGTTTGTACATCATGATGATATCTACTGGTTTGTACATCATAATAACTTCTACTCGTTTGTACATCATGATAACTTCTACTGGTTTGTACATCATGATAACTTCTACTGGTTTGTACGTCATGATGACATCTACTCGTTTGTACATCATGATAACTTCTACTGGTTTGTGCATCATGATAACTTCTACTGGTTTGTACATCATAATAACTTCTACTGGTTTGTATTTCATAATAACTTCTACTCATTTGTATTTCATGATAACTTCTACTGGTTTGTACGTCATGATAACTTTCATTTCTCGTTCAGACGTGCTTAAGCAGTTTATTATGGGAATGAAATGAAATGATGAAGTAAAATGTGCTGCACTCTGCTTAAATGAAAAGATGACTGTGGCTGCTGGAGTGAGGCAGTTCATTTGTGCAACAAAGCTGCAGGTGCAATTCCCCCAGGGCACGATGTTGGCTGGGAGATGTGTCGGCATGGCCGTACTGCGGCGGTGGCATGAAATCAAATATGGACGAACACAACGTTCGCCATGGAAATGCCAAATAAATAAACTGTTATGTAAATGTTATTTTGTCACAATCATTTTCTTATTACCCGTCACCACGGCAACGCATAACATTGCTACGCACACACACACACACACACACACACACACACACACACACACACACACACACAAGCAGTCATTTTGAAAAGAAGCACCAAAACAAAATCAAAGACAATAAATGAAAGTTGCCATTAAACTAAGTTAGCATGCAGGAACAAGATTATGATGACTGCTTCTTGTTCTGCCTCCTTCTCCCAGGTACTCTTCCAGGATTGATCAGTCTCAGCCTTGTTGTGGTCTTCCTGCCTTGCCACTGAGAGTAGACCTTGTTGGAGATCTTCTTTAGTCTCCTGTCATGTCTTGTGTGCCACGGACCACTTAGCTAAGTATTCAAGTTCAAGTACCAATGATTGTCACACACACACTAGGTGAGGTGAAATTAGTCCTCTGCATTTGACCCATCCTCTTGTTCACCCCCTGGGAGGTGAGGGGAGCAGTGAGCAGCAGCGGTGGCCACGCCCGGGAATCATTTTTGGTGATTTAACCCCCAATTCCAACCCTTGATGCTGAGTGCCAAGCAGGGAGGTAATGGTTCCCATTTTTATAGTCTTTGGTATGACATACTTGTTTTCTTCTTTTTCATACTTTTTTTTTCCATACTTTTTTTCTTAATTTTCATGCTTTTTTTCTTCTTTTTCATACTTTTTTCTTAATTTTCATGCTTTTTTCTTCTTTTTCATACTTCTTTCTTAATTTTCATACTTTTTCCTTTTTTCATACTTGTTTCTTCATTTCCATGCTTTTTTCTTCTTTTTCATACTTCTTTCTTAATTTTTATACTTTTTTCTTCTTTTTCATACTTTTTTTTAATTTTCATGCTTTCTTCTTCTTTTTCATACTTCTTTTTTATTTTATTTTATTTTTATTTTCCATACTTGCTGTCTTCTTTTTCATACTTGTTTTCTTCTTTTCATACTGTTTTCTCAATGTTCATACTTTTTTCTTCTTTTTCATGCTTTTTTTCTTCTTTTTAATACTTATTTCTTAATTTTCATACTTTTTTCTTCTTTTTAATACTTATTTCTTAATTTTCATACTTTTTTCTTCTTTTTCATACTTATTTCTTAATAATACTTTTTTCTTCTTTTTCATACTTTTTTCTCCTTTTCATACTTCTTTCTCAATTTTCATACTTTTTTCTTCTTTTTCATACTTCTTTCTTTATTTTCATGTTTTATTTTATTTTTCATACTTGTTTTCTTCTTTTTCATACTTGTTTCTTGTTTTTCATAATTGTTTCTTCCTTTTTGTACTTCTTTTTTAATCGTCATACTTTTTTCTTAATTTTCATACTTTTTTTTTCTTTTTCATACTTATTTCTTAATGTTCGTACTTTTTTCTTCTTTTTCATACTTTTTCCTCCTTTTCATACTTCTTTCTCAATTTTCGTACTTTTTTCTTCTTTTTCATACTTCTTTCATTATTTTCATATCTTACTTAATTTTTCATACTTGTTTTCTTCTTTTTCATACTTGTTTCTTGTTTTTCATACTTGTTTCTTGTTTTTCATACTTGTTTCTTCCTTTTTGTACTTCTTTTTTAATTTTCATACTTTTTTCTTGATTTTCATTCTTTTTTTCATACTTTTTTCTCCTTTTTCATACTTCTTTCTTAATTTTCATACTTTTTTTCTTCTTTTTCATGCAGCTGAGATAGGCTCCAGCACTGGATGGATACTTGTTTTCTTCTTAAAATACTTTGTTCTTCTTCTTCACATTTTTTTTCTTTTTCATACTTGTTTTCTTTTTTTCATACTTTGTTTTTCTTCTTCATATTATTATTTTTTTCATACTCGTTTTCTTCTTTTTGATACTTCTTTCTTAATTTTCATATTTTCTTTTCTTTTTCATACTAGTTTTCTCCTTTTTAATACTTTTTTCTTTTTTTCATACTTCATTCTTAATTTTTCATACTTTTTTCATAATTCTTTCTTAATATTGTTGCCATCGGAGGCATTTGTCAGAATGGTGGCCCGGGCACTGAAATTTGTGACTCTCCCGGGAAATTCAAGAGGGTTGGCAAGTTTGCTCGCACGTCTTCCTTGCCGACAAGGTCATTATATTAGGGACAGCAGTAATAGCATTTCCCCTCTTTTAAATCCAACTTGAATGTCGACACAATTGAAGTCACGGTGTTCTTGTTCCCCGGGCCAAAGCACGTCATGGAGGACAAAGACAGAGTGTCTTTTGTTACGTTTGTGACAGAACACAAGCACCTGTGTGAATATTTCATGTTTCAATGTCACCTCTGCGCCCACTAAATGTACCATTTGTCAAAAAATATGCCTCAGTTTGGTTAGTTTGGCCATCCCATTCTCTTCTTTTCTTCTTTGTTGTACTTGTTTCTTCTTTTTCATACTTTGTTCTTCTTCTTCATGTTTTTTTCTTTTTCA